>NW_006799780.1:274507-292365 GCF_000442215.2 Lipotes vexillifer
CCTACACTTTCAGCTGAGTATCATCTGCAATGATGGAAGAGAAAACGTTACACAGATAATAAAAATGGTGTATAATAAAATAATTTCTCTTTGGGCATTCATTATGCAGTTTGGGGGGGCAGCTAATTTATCTTCTTAATTATGTTTTGCTTAAGCTGATTTTAAAATTAGTTTGTTTATCCTGGGCACATACTGATTAACAGCAGGGAGAGGTGGCCTAGAAACATCTTGGGTGGTAGAGGGAAGATATCTTGAGATTTGGGGGAATTTCCTTGGATAATTTTCATGTAGCTTTGGGAAGATAGAAGGTTGATATGTTGATGGTGCTCTGAGAATAGATCATTATTGGGATTTGTTGTTGGGAGTATTTAAATATAAGGCTATAGATTGCAGACCCAGAGAGTTGAATGGACCCCAAGCTCCTCCTTGTTTAGTCTTTAGTGCTGAGAGTTCAGACAATCAACGCCAAGGAGATGGAAAAGGAGGGCTAACTGGAGGTAACTCCAGGAGTTTCCTCTCAATAGGTATCCAACAAAGATAAAATGCCTATTACGTACTGTGAGTTATGCCAGGAGCTCAGGCTAGCAAGATGAATAAGGCCATTGTCTTTCCCTGTGGGATTCCACAGTCTATTAAAGAAAACAGACTTGTAAACAGAAATCACAGCCCAGTGGGATCAGGGTTATAAAAAAGATAGGATCAGAGTGGAGAAGAGAGAGTGACAATCTGCCTAGTCAGGAAGAGGAACCTTCCAACCCTCTCTCTTCCTCTGCCCTCTTTGTGTTGAGGGTGGGAGCGGGAACCCTTGCAGGCTCAGTGTCAGCTGGCTTCTGGCTGGTCCAGCCAATGGGAGGCAAAGGTGCCAGACTGGAGGGTAGCGGAGAGAGGCGGGTCGGGGTATCTCTCCTGTTCCTTCACAGCATCTGGGTCTGTGCCGTGACTCCACTTCCCGCTGGACAGGCCCACTGGGGTACAGCTTCTGCAGGGTGATCATGGCCCCTGGACTCTGATCACCTCCTCCGATTGCCCCTCCAGTCTAGGAGTGGTAGCAGCTTCTTGCTGTTGCTAATCTCACTGTCCCCTGGTTGGTGACTCAGTGTTTTCCATCACCTGCTTTGAAACCAATCCCCTGCACTAAATTCACTCCATGTGAATACAGAAAGCCATTTCTGTATTTCTGGGTGGGCTCTGATGGATGTAGAGGGCTGCCAGGGGAGCAGATACTTGAACTAGTTTTTAAAGGGGAAGAAGAAATATGCTGGGTAAAGATCCAGAGTATCCTAAAAACACTTGGAAATGTGAGACTTTGAGGATGGAGATCCAGGAGGGACAGACCACCCCGGCAATGGGGAGCCACTGAAGATTTTCAGAAAGGAGATAAAGTATGCAGGTCATTTAGAAAACTCACCTGACTGACTCTGCTCAGTACAGACTACTAAAGAAAACAGCAGAGTGGGCATGAAGCCTAGCTAAGAGGCAGCCACAACAATTCAGGCCAGAAGTCATTGAGGCTTGAACTATAACAGCCTGATGGATAGATATAGAGAGGAAAGGACACACCCTAGATATTACACTCTTAATTAACTCCAAGAAAAGAAATTTCTTATTTTCCGGGGATGTAAGAGGTGCTCAATAAATATTTGTTGAATGAATTAATATACTAATAACTGCTTTTCTTTTCTTTGATATTATAAAGAATGCTGCTATAAACATTTAGTACAAGTTATTGTGTGGACATGTATTCATTTCTTTTGGTTATATACCTAGGAGTGAACTTTCTGGGTCATATGCTAACTCTGTGTTTAACTGCTTGAGGAAGTGCCCGACTGCTTTCCAAAGCGCTGCACCATTTTACATTCCCACCAGCAGTGTAGGAGGGTTCTGATTCCTCTATATCCTCACCAACATTTGCTTTATCTGAATTTTTTTTGTCGTTATTGTCACCATAGGGCGTATGAAGCTGTAAGTCACTGTGATTTTTGATTTGCGTTTCCCTGTGTTTAATGATATTGAGTGTATTTTCACGTGCTTACTGGCCATTTGTATATCTTTGGAGAAATTTCTATTCAGTTCCTTTGCCCATTTTAAAAACCTCAGTTGTGCCCTTCCTTCCCCACATTTCTCCCCCCTCCACCAGAACCCGAGGTGCTGTGATAATATTTGACCTGTCCTGCAGAGCCTGTTACACAGAGTCTCTGCTTCCCCTTTGCAGGACAGCATGGGGTTCACACCACTCTAGAGCAGCTCTGTGTTTACTGAATGTCCTTGCCCATTAGAGCCATTCAATTAGCAGGGATTTACTAAGCACTTATATACTAATAGCTGATGTTTGCTGAGCACTTATCAGGCACTGTGCTCAACACTTGCCAGGCATTTGTCTCAGCCCTCATTACAACCCCGTGAAGTGGTGCCACTTCTGTCCTCATTTTTACAGATAAAGACGGAACACAGAGGCTGGGTAATTTGCTACAGTCATGCAGCTAGTAAGTGGCAGAGCTGGAATTCATACCCAGGTATCTGACTCTGGCACCTGGGTTCTGAGCCACTAGACTTTGCTGTCTAGCACTGTGTGCTGTGTGCAGCTGGGGATATAAAGAAATGTCACGTAAATCTGTGGGGAGGAAAGATGTGAATACACAAAGAGTAAAACTTCATGCTAAAAATGTGAAGTAATTCAAGGCAACAAAAGAAAATCTGCCATAAACCAGAACGTGATTATTGCCTGGTAGGGATAATGAGAGAGATCATCCCGGACTAGGGTAATCAAGGGAGGCTTAAGGAAGGAGCTAAGATTCGACTTGTGGTTTTCCTGCTAGTTAAGGAGACATGCTGAATTCCTTTGAAACAATGTAAGAACAACTTGGAGGTCACTAGTGGACTGATGCAAATTGCAGCAGGGAATTAAAGAAAGGAGCAATTAGTATGGACTGTAAAAAGGCACCTGGGTAAATCCTCCAGCTCCCAGCTCCTGTGGCTGGAGCCTTCAACAGATGGCCCATGGGCAGAATCCCTTTACTAACTTCTCCGCTGGACACCCATAGCAGACTCATTTCATACATATGCATATTTTTAGGTTGAAATAGGCCTTTTCTGGGACTCCAGCTTTTCCTTTAGGCGTGGCCTCTTCCTACTTTTTTTCACACGTCACCTGTGATCACAGCAGGGAAGACAGAATCCCACTACAGCCCAGAAGGAGGCACCATCCCTCCTGGTCCATGCAGGGATGATGGAATGGCAAACATCACATGAGACTTGAGTTGACTCACTTGATGGCTTATTCATTACCTAATGCAGGAAAGTGGCCCCAGCAGGATGAAGTTGGAGAGTCTGAGCATGGAGAATGCCTGCTTGTCCCCTGAAGTAAAATCTGTATCTTTTCAGTCTGTCTTATTCCTTCTCTTGGGGAAGTCCTCCCCTACACTATTTGGTCTAAGAAATTGAGAAAACTCAATCAAATTTACTGTCCTCTACCACAGAGCAGAGGATATAACCTAGCTGGCAAGTCAGATGACTCAGCTGGCCCCCAGGCTGGTGACAGGGTCGCCCCTTGCTCTCCAGCCATCATGGATCTGTGTATCCACTCATAGTCCCTGTGTCTAGACATCCTGTGAAAGCAAAAGGACTTTGGATATACATTGACAGTTTTTCTTCTGGGAAGAATAGATCTAAAAATGTCTTTTTCTCCCAGCCCTCACCAAACCTAAGTATTTAATTTAAAAAAATCAATTTGATAAATTATATTGTTATTCTGATTTATATATCTTTGATTTATAAAGAGTTGGAGTCTTTTTTTTTGGTCATTGTTTTTTTTGTCCACTTAAAAAATTTTTTTAATTGAACTATAGTTGATTTACCATATCATGTAAGTTTCAGGTGAATGGCACAGAGATTCAGTTATACATATATGTGTATGTGTGTGTGTGTGTGTGTGTGTGTGTGTGTATACACACACACACACACACACACACACACACACACACACACTTTTTCAGATTCTTTTCCCCAGGTTATTATGGAATATTGAGTATAGTTCCCTGTGCTATACAGTAGGTCCTTGTTGATTATCTATTTTATGCATAGTAGTATGTATATGTTAATCCCAACCTCCTAATTTATCTCTCCCCCTTACCCCCTTTCCCCTTTGGTAACTGTAAGTTTGTTTTCTGTGTCTGTGAGTCTCTTTCTGTTTTGGAAATAAGTTCATTTGTGTCTTTTTTTTTTTTTTTTAGATTTCAAATATCAGCAATATCGTATGATATTTGTCTTTCTCTGACTTACTTCACTTAGTATGATAATCTCTAGGTCCATCCATGTTGCTGCAAATGACATTATTTCATTCTTTTTTATGGCTTAGTAATATTCCGCTGTGTGTGTGTATGTATATATATATACCACATCTTCTTTATCCATTCTGTTGATAGATATTTAGGTTGCTTCCATGTCTTGGTTATTGTAATAGTGCTGCTGTGACCATTGGGGTGCATGTACCTTTTTGAATTAGAGTTTTCGTCTTATATTTGTTTGATTTATAAAGAGTTGGAGTCTTTTTTTTTTTTTGCAGTACGCGGGCCTCTCACTGTTGTGGCCCCTCCCGTTGCGGAGCACAGGCTCCGGACGCGCAGGCTCAGCGGCCATGGCTCACGGGCCCAGCCGCTCCGCGGCATGTGGGATCTTCCCGGACCAGGGCACGAACCCATGTCCCCTGCATTGGCAGGCGGACTCTCAACCACTGCGCCACCAGGGAGGCCCTGGAGTCTTTTTCAGACTTACTGGCCACTTATATTTCTTCTTTTGTGAATTACTCTTTTGGATGCTTTTTCTAATTTTCTATTGCTATGTTCATTTTTTTTTATTGATTTGTAAGAAATCAATTCTTTGTATGTTAGGACCTCACAAATTTGTCTGCCTTAGTGTTGCAAATATTCTCATAGTTTGTCATTTTCTTTGGTGCTTATAATGAAATTTTTTCAGTGTAATTGCAATATAATTTATATACAGTAAAATGCATCCACTTTAAGTGTACAATTCAATGAGTTTTGATAAATGTATATACCCATGTAGCCATGACCAAAATTAAGATATATCAGTAGAACATTTCTGTCATCTCAAAAAAATTCCCTTCTGCCATTTTACATGGATCTAATTTCCATCATTTCAGATTAGTTTTTCCTATTCTAGAACTTAACATAAATGGAATCATACAATATGTACTTTACTTCACAAAGCATGTTTTTGAGGTTCATCTATGCTGTTGTATTCTCAAAATAAATAACTAAGAAAATGAAAGGCAAGTCACAGATTGTGAGAAAATATTTAATATGTGTATCTGACAAAGGACTGGTGTCATGGATATTTTTAATACACAAAAAATTTTTCTAGTTTTTACAAAGTCAAACATATCAGTCTTTTTCTTAATGCTGATGTCTTTGGTGTTATTCTTAGAAAGTCACTATTATCCCTCACATTAAACAACTATTTATTTATAATTTTTGGCATTTTTATAGTGTTAATTTTTTTTTTTTTTTTTTGCAGTATGCGGGCCTCTCACTGCTGTGGCCTCTCCCGTTGCAGAGCACAGGCTCCAGACGCGCAGGCTCAGTGGCTGTGGCTCACGGGCCTAGCCGCTCCGTGGCATGTGGGATCTTCCCGGACCGGGGCACGAACCTGTGTCCCCTGCATCGGCAGGCGGACTCTCAACCACTGCGCCACCAGGGAAGCCCTATAGTGTTAAAATTTTAATTGAAAATTGAAACAAACTTAAATCTAAAATGAGAACATTAAAATATTTAATCTACCTGAATTACCTTTCAAAAATCTTAGCAAATTATCTCAATACCGTTTATTGATATTACATCCTCCCCCTCCCCCAATTTAAAATGCTTTGTTTACTAAATATTAAAATAGTTTAGACACTTTGGTCAATTCTGGTCCTTTTATTCTGTTTTTCAGCCTTGGGAACAGCTGAACACTCCTAGCAGTGCTTATCTCTTTTCTGTTTTGTACCCTGCAAATACTGGCTCCTCTCTATCTCTCTCTTTCTCTTTCTTTCTCTCTCCCCTCTTTCCCCCCTTTCTTTTTCTCTTTCTCATCCTTTTCCCCAATAGTATGTTGAAATACAATTAAGCCAACCACCTTTCCCCACCAAATCATCTTGATGTTATCTTTGGGTTTAGTGAAAACATATTTTTTCCCTCCCAACTTTTTTGAGGAGTAATTGACAAATATAATTGTATGTATTTAAAATGTGTAATGTGATGATTTGATATACATATATCTTGTGGAATGATTACCAAGACCAAGATAATTAACACATTTATCACCTGTGAGAATATTCTTGATTTTAATAATGAGTTCGTGTTTACTTGGTGAGAGTAAGGCAGAAACAGGGGTATTAAAACTAATAGGGGGACTTCCCAGGTGGCACAGTGGTTAAGAATCCGCCTGCCAATTCAGGGGACACGGGTTCGAGCCCTGGTCCGGGAAGATCCCACATGCTGTGGAACAACTAAGCCCGTGCACCACAACTACTGAGCCAACGTGCCACAACTACTGAAGCCCATGTGCCTAGAGCCCGTGCTCTGCAGCAAGAGAAGTCACCACAATGAGAAGCCCGCGCACCACAGTGAAGAGTAGCCCCCGTTCACCGCAGCTAGAGAAAGCCCGTGTGCAGCAGCAAAGACCCAACACAGCCAAAAATAAATAAATAAATTTATTAAAAAAAAAAAGGTAATAGGAAGCCAGCCCATTACTAACCAATAATTCAGTGGCCCTGATCTTAGCAATGAATAGAGAGAAAATGAGCCAGTTTTTTAAAATCAGAGATCTAATTTGTGCCTTTCCCAGGATACAAGTCCATAGGTGAGCCCCAAAGAATTATTAACCATTCACAATAGTTCTTAGTAGTAATTGACTTATTTACACAAAGAATTGATTCCCATATTTGCTTTAACCAGACCTATAGACTAAATATACTTGACTTCAAATAAAGAAGACAGGTTAAAAGGGAGCATTAATCTTACTCATGGGAAAGTTACATCAAAATGATTTCTGTGTTACTTTTCAAAGTAGTCATGTGCCATTGATTTTACCCATGAAGCAAGCATGTAAATAAATACCAAGAGAAGGAGCAAACAGAATGCCTTCTGAACTCAATTTTGTAATAGGAATGAGGGTCAGAGATAAAATTATGAGGACCCTAAACAGACGCAGCAATTTAGGAAGAGAGGGAGATGGAGAAACGGCTTGCATGGCAATCCCTTCCCTGTTAGTGTAATGTCACTCTATTTGTCTTTGGGGAGATTATGGCTTAGTTTATTTAAGGATAGGATTCTTATATAGAGTGTTTACATGGCTTAGTTGAAGTAATGGATAAGAACACTTAATAAATACTTATTTCTGCTTAATAAATTTAAGGGTGTCATTATTGTGCTTCTGAAAGTATAAGGAAGACTGAAGAAAGGTTGTTATCTACTGAAAACTGTGGATAGTGGGACTTTTTAGAAAAATCTTCATTTCCCCTTGAATAACCACTACTAACAGTTTGGTACAAATTTTCCCAGTCACAGTTTACAAAACAAGAAGTCTCCCTTACAAGGATATAATAAGGAGTTTCTTTTCCCCAGTCCTTTGGGTCTGGCCCAAGGACTGGGTAAGCAGCTGTTTTGCAAAAGCTGGCCTCTCTCCTTTCCCCCTTCACAGTCTCTGCCCAATTGGCCAGCAGATTAATGAGGCTTAATGTCATTCAGCTTTTGAGTCAGGAATTAAAAAAACCATAGTCTCATAAAAAAATTGTTTATATGTTTATGGTATGTGAATTCATACTTTAAGAACTCCATACTCTGTTTTACAAGCAGAGCTTCTGCACCAGCTCTAGCTTTCCCCATGGATCCTGTGGCCTTGTGGTCCCATGGCCTTGTGGTCTTCTTTGTACTCTGGTGTCATCTGTTAAGGACACTGAAGGTCAACTTCTAATCTCACTTTCTGGTAAATAAATGGTCTGCATGACCAGGATGAACCTCTAAATAGTTCAATGCCATGGAATCAGGTGGAAAGCTAACAGGAAAGTCCTTGGAGGAGGAAGAGAGAACGGATAGCCCATTTTTGACTCCCATGGTTGACTTCCATGGTTGACTTCCAGTTAAAGTAATTGGCGTGTCATGCTTCCTACTTTTGTAAGGTATGACATTTTCAAAACCAGCTGGCACTGTGGGACCTGATCCCAGTTCTTTTACAAACTAGCCAGGTGGGCATTGCTCATTCTGATAGTGTCTGTATCTTGACCCCTTTTGTTCGTAATGGCGACAGTAATGTGTGTGTTGTGCCTCTCACGGTGTCATTCTAAAAGCTGTATGTAATAATAAATGTGATAGGGCTTTGTAAAATGCAAAACACTGTATATTCTTCTAAGGATGATGCCCTTTGACCCATTCACTCGGGGTGAAAAAAAAAAAGCTAAGTGCTTTGAAATCCAGAGGTCAGAGTTATAGGTTTACCTGTACTTGCTCAGTCCTTCACCCAGCAATTCCAGTATGTATCTGCCAAAATAATATCTAGAGTGGAAAACTGAGGAGAACCACTGAGCTCCTGGCTTTGAAGTCAACTCATGGGACCAAATGAGACAAGACGATATGCATAGTAACCTTATATCCAAAACACTCCACTGCTGCAGCTTCTCCCCTTCAGACCCCACTCCCCACCCATAGGCCCGCAGACTCGCATTCCCCAGAACTTAGTTGGAGTTAACAGAATCACCCCAAGCAGAATGTGTTGGCTATGAGAGTGGGTGTTGGGGACAGGCACAGGTGTCTTTGTAGAGAGGGGAGGACAAAGCAGGAGTGACTGGAGAGCATCAGAAGTTATCCCAGCAAAGTGGCTTTGGGAAGGCACAGGCAGAGCTTTGGGGAGGTTCTGCAGACCTCTCCCCACATCCATGCCATTGGGTATTAACACTTCTAGCTGATCACAGGTCTGGCCCCTGAGCCCAGTGAGGGCAAGATAGTGGGATGCCCATGAATGCTTAACAACCGGTTTGATGGGGAAAGAGGCAATAAATAAAGCCCTGATTTGTAGTGTGAACCAAATTCTCTGGTGTAAGTACTCCCACCCACCATGGCTGCGTTCAAGCTACCAGTGTGACGTCATTGGACACGGAATTGGGAAAAGATGTGCAGTAACACACCAGGTGTAGTATTTGCACTGTAGAGACCCAATAGACATAAATAACTTCAAGTGCGTAGATGAGCGTATCATGAAATAATTAGGAAGTGATGAGGTTTAAGTGTAGATCACCCTGTTTTTAATATAATTTATTTAATTGTATGCCTATGTAATATAACTTTTAATAATGGCAGTGTTTAACAACGATCTGGCAAAAATCCTTGAAATTTTGACACTCGGTTCCTATGAGCCAGGACAAGCTGGGTGGGTCCAAAGGAGACGAACAAAACACTGAGTGTTAGTGGAATATCCAGCCTCTAGGTAGAGTACAAGGCTCCTGCCTCTTACTTCATCCCCTCCTCTGGCAGGACAAGAGCCCTAAAGAGGGTCTGAAACAAACAACTCGGCTTCCTTAACTATCATAACAACAAAGAATAAAACAAAACAACAACAACAAAAAACCCAAACCTCTACCCAGCTGATATAAAATTTCCATCTTCATGGTTAACCCATGTCTGTCTAGCAGGGAGCAGGTATGGGAGGGAAGGGTTACAGGAAGGGTGAACTTTGAGATGTAAGGCAGATGAGAGCTTGGGTGTGTCAAAACAGACAGGGACTATCATAGAAGGTTCTAGAAGCCAGGAGTGGTATTTGGATGCTGGATACTTAGACTGGAGAGAGGAAGCAGGAAGATGATGGGAGGAAGCCAACACCTTGCCTTCACAGTTCTGCCCTAGGTCAGTTCTGGCACACTTTTTGAAGAACCACATCCCTTCATGAGACTCTTATGGAAAAGGAAACAAATCTTCTATGATCTCAGAAACATGGCTCATAAGATATTTGGTCTCCCAGAATTCAGGCCACAGAGCCGTCCTCGGCAGCCATAATGAGACACACAATGAGAAGTGCCTGAGGCCTGGGTGCTACTGAATCCTACCCAGCTGAGTGCACATGGAAAGGAAAATGACCAGATGCCATTTCAGCCCATTATCGGTCCAGTCTGCTTCTTGAGTGGGAGCAGAGTTAGAAATCTAGTTCTAAAAATAACATTGTAATCTGTGTCCTGGAATAATCACACCTATCTGAAGCTAGCGTGCATGCGTGTGAGTGTGTGTGTGTGTGCGCGCGCGTGCGTGTAGGGTGGGGTGAGAGAATGAACACTACCTTGCATGTATATGCAGCAGTGATTTTCTTTCCCATTTTATGTTTTCTTTCTACCCACACTGGAGAGTCGGGGAGGAGGGAGAGAGGCACCAGCACTGCTGAGTCCCTTCAGGACCCGGCATCTTCCATGTGTTATCCATGCAGTGCTCACCAGCCTCTGAGGCAGGCAAAGTCTAGCAGCCAGGAACAGGTAAAACTGTGTTTTAAACTTATTTATTGGACACCAAGGCCACTCTCTTTTCCCCATGCTCTGTGGCTGCTAATCACGTCCTTCACAGATCAGACCAGAGATGTCCGGAGCTGGGTCATACTCATCTCAGTACACCCAGCCCCAGAATGGTCCCCATCACAAAGGAGAGTTCTACCAATTCATGTTGAATGTATCCTGATTTCAGAGCAAAGACAACATCTCAGTGTCTGACTCACAGAAAGTTAATTGGGAAGAGACTCCACATCACTAAATCATCGTAGATTTAGTGATACACCTTAAGAGTCAGGACATAAAAACAGAAAATGGTGGACACCAATCCCTGCACCTGTATTAACAGGTATTGGTTTATTTGTAAGTGTGGCACTACTTGTCACCATTCCTCAGAGCACTTTGAAGTCAGATGCCCTTTGATGACAAAGTTGTATTAGATTGTACAGCAGACCATGTCTGTTTTTAGCTTTGGGGTACAGGGATGCTTAATACTTTGAGAAAAACCTAATAGAGGCATAGCTAGATGGACAAAGATAGAACTTGGTGGGAAAGAATGTTTCTACTACAGAATTATTTACCATGGGCTTCCCTTAGATCTTCGTAGTCCAGAGTATGTTTAAAATATGAATCAGGGCTTCCCTGGTGGCGCAGTGGTTGAGAGTCTTCCTGCCGGTGCAGGGGACATGGGTTCGTGCCCCGGTCCGGGAAGACCCCACATGCCGCGGAGCGGCTGGGCCCGTGAGCCATGGCCGCTGAGCCTGCGCTTCTGGAGCCTGTGCTCCGCAACGGGAGAGGCCACAACAGTGAGAGGCCCGCGTACCACACACACACAAAAAATATATGAATCAATATCCCCAGGCTGAATTGCACACCACTTTTCAGTGGCACATCTGAGTTAAGGGAGCCACAGAGACCTCCATCAAATCTACACCAGCTCCGTCCCTGTGCAAGAGGGCACTCAGCTCTCCCCTCCTGCACTCGCCTTTCTCTTCTCCAGGAAGAGACATGTCCTCTCAATTGATTCCCAGGAAACCTGGGGACAAGCTGGCTGCCCCTGAAAAGGGAAATTTTAGTGGAAGAAAATAGACTGGGGAAGCTGAGGGGATGAGTAGAAGGAATTGCGACATCTGCTAAGAATGCCACTGCATCCCAGGAAACCCCAGCACGGAAGTGAGGCCTGCTCTGTGGGGCTGGGGGTTCTTGAGGGAGAAGAAACATGGTCCCCGTGACGTCAGAGCCCCCACCTGTTTACACCAACTGGTTTCCACCACCCAACGGGGTAAATTGAGCTGCATATTTGATGATGAGGAAGTGGAGTGGAATGTGAGAATCCTCGTTATTGACGTCAAGCTTGCCTTTCATTTTATTTATACCCGTGACATTGTGACACGGGATCTAATTTTCCATTGTATTTTTTTCCTCTGTTAGGACGCGAGTGATGACAAGTGAATTTGTGCCAGGGCCTGGAAAACAGTATTTTCAATTAATTTGAAGCCAGGGTCCCTGCAAGATTTGGTGTTTCTGCCTTCCCACCTGTCCGCCCCTCCCTTGAACTGCTCAACTGACCACTGCAAAGGGCGGAAGGGACCATGTTCCTACAGAGGACGGCCCCCCGGGGAAGTCAGATCTCGAGGCATCCAGCTGCCCACTCCTCACTGGTGACAGGCTGTTCCTTCCTGGCCCAGACGCTGGAGGGAGGCCAGGGAGCAGTGAGGCCGCTCGGCAGCCCCGGCGCAGAGCCCCAGCCACTGTCTGCGCATGAATCTGGGCTCTGGCGCCAGGATCATGGCTCCGGGTCCCTGATCCAGAGCTGCCTGTGCAGAAACCACTCGTGCTCTGGTGGGCCCCACTCCTTCTGTCCCTTAGGGGCAAGGCTGGGTCAGGAGCCGAGATGGATCTGGAAGGAATGGCAGGAGCAGTTAGGGCTCCTTGACTGGGGCAAGTGTGAGTGATGTCCCCATGTGCCAAAGCGGCCTTTGGAGGTGTGCCTAGGATGGAGGAGAGAGTGGCACGTGTGTCCGGCAAGTGAACAGGGTGGGCGCTACCCCCAACTCCTTGCTGGAGGCCCAACCCTATGAACAGCCTCCCTCCACTACCTCCCCAACCTCCACTCCAGACGCAGTGTCTGTAGCATGGGGCCCTGTCCTTCCCTGAGATGAAAGCTCCGCCTAGGTCCCTGCAGACCTGCCACTATTTCAGTAGGGCCTCCTGTCACCAGCTTTTCAACAATGTTTTCCAGCCTCTGACCCCAGAGAAATCTCAGCTTCCTTGTACTCAGTTCAGAAGATGTTTGTTATTCAGGATTGTGATGCAGACATCTGATAAGGGAGGCCTCAGGCCTTCCACGCTAGTCAACCAACAGAGTCTGAGGATTTAAAAACCAAGAAGCCCAAGGACAACCACGCCCTGAGAGGTGGCAGAGTGCCAACTCCTGGCACCTGAAATCTTCCAAGATTTTTAGAAACGGGTGTCAGTGAGTTTTCACTACCTTTATTTTCCGTATCTTGTTTGTTTTGCTTTTGAAACGAAGGTTTCCAGTAACACTAACAAAACTGGATCTGTGTTTTATTGAATCTGCTGTAGATCGTAGCTTCACTTGGTGTTGCCTCTACTTGTGTGTCGCTTTTCTCTGTCAATTTAGGTAAAAATGGCACAGAGTAAACTGTTGTCTAGAAATACAGTGTGGGAAGCCAGAGAGAACACCTCCAAAGCTGTCCTGGTATCTCACCCCTAACTGACCCACAGGGAAGGAGTTGCTTGGTGCGGAAGGGGCCGTCTTCACGTGCAACAGCTTAGGGCCAGGTCTTTAGAATTCCATCTGCAGCAGCCCACCCAAGACCCGGTTCTGAAAGCCTGTGTCTGTTAAAGCAGCCTGTCTCAAATGCTTCCCGTGGGCGGGTATATCAAGCGCTTCCTACTAGGTGCTGGGGTGGAGGTGAGGGCCAAGGGCAAGGAGTTATGAATGAGACACGGGCCATTTCCATCAGCCAGAAATTACGCAAGTAACACAAGGCTGCGGGAAATAAAAGTCTGGTGGTAAGGAAGGCCTAAGTGGACTCCATGGCCTCAGAATATAACTGGACAAGCTCTAAGTTTCATATTGGGATATTGGTGTCTCTTAGACATCCCTTTCCCGAGGCTCATTGGAGGCTTGTTTGGGACAAGTGCATGAAATTTGTAGTCAGGCAGTCCGGGGTTCAGGTACTTCCTTATGAGTTCTGTGATCTTGGGAAGGTACTTAAACTCTCTAAGCCTCAGTTTCCACATCTGTAAAAGGGAGATACAGAGCTTGTCACTTAGGATTACTGTGGGGATTGAATGAGATTCGGAAGACAAGCATGTACGCAGGATTGAGCGCATAGTATGGGCTTCCTTGCCTTCCCCATTCGGACTGGGGATGGGAGAGCCCCACAGAGGGTCTGCTTTTTTTCTTTTTTAATTGAAGTCTAGTTGATTTACAATGTTGTGTTAGTTTCAAGTGTACAGCAAAGTGATTCAGTTATACCTATGTGTATTCTTTTTCAGATTCTTCTCCGTTATAGGTTATTACAAGATATTGAATATAGTTCCCTGTGCTATACCGTAGGACTTTGTTGTTTATCTATTTTATACATAGTAGTGTGTATATGTTAATCCCAAACTCCTAATTCATTCCTCCCCCCTCCCTTTCCCCTTTGGTAACCGTAAGTTTTTTTCCTTTGTCTATGAGTCTGTTTCTGTTTTTAAATAAGTTTATTTGTATCATTTTTTTAGATTCCACATATAAGTGATATCGTGTTATATTTGTCTTTCTCTGTCTGACTTACTTCACTTAGTACAATAACCTCTAGGTCCATCCATGCTATAAATGGCATTATTTCATTCTTTTTTATGACTGAGTCCATTGTGTGTATGTATGTGTAGGTGTATATAGGTATGTTTGTGTGTGTATATATATATATATATATCACATCTTCTTTATCCATTCATCTGTTGATGGACATTTAGGTTGCTTCCATGTCTTAACTATTGTAAATAGTGCTGCTACAAACACAGGAGTGCATGTATCTTTTCGAATTAGAGTTTTCATCTTCCGGATATATGCCCAGGAGTGGGATTGCTGGATCATATGGCAACTCTATTTTTAGTTTTTTTGTTTTTTTTTTGCGATACGTGAACCTCTCACCGTTGTGGCCTCTCCCGTTGCGGAGCACAGGCTTCGGACGCGCAGGCTCAGCGGCCACGGCTCACGGGCCCAGCCGCTCCACGACATGTGGGATCTTCCCAGACCGGGGCATGAACCCATGTCCCCTGCATCGGCAGGCGGACTCTCAACCACTGCGCCACCAGGGAAGCCCCAGAGGGTCTGCTTTTAAGTCTTAGCCAAGCCAGGTGGTTCCACTTTTCTGAGTTCTCTTTGTGATGGGCTGTGAAGGTTGGGAATCTGTGTGGACAGAACGGATATGACTGTGCTGATTAAGATGTGGGGCGAAGGGGCAGGTGATCCCCTGGGTTCAGGGACACAGCGTGGGGAGAGGGATTGTCTTCATGAGTAGGCGTTGGAGGAGACGAGCTGAGGGACATGGAAACATACGCAGCTAACCTGATCCTCACCGAGCTCTCCCAGGAGGAGCTGGGTTGGGGCAGGTGAGGTGGCCTCTGCCAGCACTCTTCTGCCTTGGAAGTTCATGTGAACCTGTTTTTGTCTTGGGGTCGTGGGTGGGAGGGAGGGAATACTGAGGGCCCATAGTACACTCTACCCTGAGCCAGAGTCCCCAGGACAAGCCCCGAGGCTCTTCTCCTGTCCCCCAACCCCTGTCGTGGCCCCCAGCAGCCAGCTACCCATAATCCCCTGGGAGTCGTTCTGGGTGTCCTTGTGTCATGTGAAGACTCGGCCGGGTTAAGCATCGAGTGACACTGCTGTCAGGAGGGATCTTTCATCAGCCAGGGGGAGAAAAACTTTAAAAGTTATTTTTGTGAGGAAGTTGAAATCCAAACATCATACCTATCTAACCAAGCCAAGGTGGAAAGTGAACCTTGATTCCATATTATACGCATTAGACCTGAAAGAGAAGGGTGAGTTTTTGGGTTAACAGAGACGCTGAGGCATCTGTGCTAGCTTCAGAGTGACTCCAAGCAAAAAGCAAGAGTGGTCAAAGTCTACCGAGACTCTGAAAATCTCACATAGTTAAAAATTTTGCTCTCTTCCCAAGCTACTGATAAACAACTGCCTAAATCTCCGGATCCAACCCTCACCCCTCCACCGCCACACACACCCTCTTATCCATGTGGCTTCTCAGCAATGGAAAGAAAAGGGAGGCTGAGACACAGGGGATCATGGGTCGTCTTCACTCTATGTGGTGAGTAAGTGAAGCTTGGCTGTCTTTTATGCTGTGTCGTTCATGACTAGAGGCAAAAGCCCACATGGTGGGCTCAGGAAGGACTCTGGAGCCTCACAGGCAGGTTGGCTCGTGGGCGGGCTATGGTTAGAAAAAACTGACAAATGAATAAGCATCGCTCGAGTACATGCTATGTGGCACGCACAGTGTAAAGCTTTGGGTAGACATGGTCCCTGCCTTCATAGAGCTCAGAGTCTGGTGAGGAAGACAGATTTTAAACAAAGAAACATGCTAACAGTTATATAATTTGCAGATTGTATTGAACGAATAGCTCTCATGAGAGAGAATAACCGTGGGGATATAATAGAGACTGGGGAGCTGGGGTCAAGGAAGGTCTCTCTGAGAAAGTGACAGTAAAGATAAAGCCTAGAACAGTGCTGCTCAAATTTTAATGTGCATCAGAATCACCTGGAGAGTTTGTTACAAAACAGGTTTCTGGGTCCCACCCCCAGAGTTTCTGATTCAGTAGGTCTGAGGTGGGTCCCAAGAATTTGCATTTCTAATAAGTTCCTAGGTGATGCTGAGGCTGCTGGTTCGGAGACCAAGCTCTGAGCACCACTGGTCTGGAGGATCTATAGGAATTAGCCAGGTGAAGAGTGTGGAAGAGAAGACCAGTGAGCGGAGGGAGAAGCGTGTGCCAGCGCCCTGATGCGGGAAAGACCTGGGAGCTTCAGGTAATGGAATGGTCAGTGTCCTCAAGGCAGTGAATTAATGGACCAGTGGCTTGAGGTGATGTTAGAGATGCACCTGACCCTCATCCCCATCCTGAAACTCACCCTAACAGAGCTACTGCCAGTGGTAGCATTTCTAAGGATAACGGTTCCATTGACCCTTGGAGATGTCCTGCTGCCACGTGGAGCTAGTGGAGCTGTGCTGGCCCTGAGATACTGTGAGACTAATGTGTTAATGTATGCAAAGGGCTGAGCACAGATCAAATGCCCAGTCCATTCTAGTTTTCTTTCCTCCCTCTATTCCCTGGCTTGAAACATGGCCCTGTCTCAAGTTCCCTATTTTAGCTAGAGGGACATGTTGCTAAATTGGTGCTGTCCTGGAGATGCAAGCAAAAAGAGTTCATGTGTAAGGAATCCGTGGTACCTCAACTGGGATCTGGTTCAGTAACTATAGATAAGGAATCTGGATACCACTTACAAAGTGCAGGTGTATGTGTGTTTTCCTACATCTCATGCAATTTATAAATGTCTCAGGATTTTAAGCCAAGGAAAGCATGGGTTGGGTTTCTGGAGCCAAAGTGCACAGTTAGCATTAGGCCAATTCAATTCTGAGTACATTTTTTGAGTCCTCACTCTGTGCCAGGTGCCATGCTAGGTGCTGGGAAGACAGAGGTAGGTGATCAAGGCTGGGTCCCTGCTCCTGAGGAGCTCCTAGTCTCACTGGGACATGGATACAAAAATAACGCAGAGCGGTGTGATAAAAGCCATAACAAAGTTCTGTACAAAGGGCAATAAAAACTCAGGAGAGAGAGCAGTTCTGCCTGGGGAAGACAGAGGTCACAGACAGTAAGTGACATCAGAGCCAAGCCTGGAAAGGAAATATCTAGAGAATGAGCAAAACTGAAGGATAAATGAACAAATCTTTAAGAACTTTTTTGTTATTGTCTTATGCTCTGACCTAAGTCGTCATTATGAGCTTCTAAGATACATGGCCACATGGTGTTGAGTTTGATTTAAAATATTGCAACAACTGTTATATATAGAAACACATATGGAAACAATCTGAAAATATTTCTCCTCAAATATAGTGCCATTTGCTTTTATGAATTTGCTATTTCTGGATGAAAATGTGAAGTATGGTTTGGTCTTCTGAGACTCAGAAGAAATTATATCACTATTCCAAGTGAAAATAATTTTGGTGGTTAATTCATACATTTATTTAGTCAGTCGACAAACATTTAATTAGAAATTTCAGGTTTTTTTTTTTTTTTTTGCAGTACGCAGGCC
>NW_006799780.1:292462-304028 GCF_000442215.2 Lipotes vexillifer
GGCCTCTCACTGCTGTGGCCTCTCCCATTGCGGAACACAGGCTCTGGATGCGCAGGCCCAGCGGCCACGGCTCACAGGCCCAGCCGCTCCGCGGCATGTGGGATCCTCCCAGACCGGGGCACAAACCCGTGTTCCCTGCATCGGCAGGCGGACTGTCAACCACTGCGCCACCAGGGAAGCCCCAGACATTTCAGTGTTTGGAGCACTGCAGTGGAGGCAACAAAGATATGTAAGACATTGTCCTGCCCTCAGGACTCTTCAAGCCTTAGGAGTGAGAAAAACACCTGGACACATAATTCTAACACAAGTGAGTAGTAAGTGGTATGAATGAGTACAGACAAAATGCTCCAAGTATCTAGAGGAAAAAAAGCTATTTTCTGATCAGGAAAATCATAGAAAACTTGACCATTTATGGAGAAGCCATTTGCACTAGACCTAGTAGGGTGGGAAGGGACTGGACATACAGAACCGAGGCCGGGGGAGAGGTATTCCAGGCAGAGGCAGGTTTGTGATCAAAAGGAAAAGGAGGTCACTTGGAAGTGGCACTTTGTCCCATTTAGGGTGTGACCTGGGGAAAGAGCTAGAATTGGTAGATGTCAGCCTCACAACCAAAGTTTGAACTTGATTCCACCGGCTGTGACTTCTTGGAATTTGAAATGCCAAGCATTTGTCACTTGTTTCCTTGTGCGCTTGTTTTAGTTGGCATCTCAGGCCTGACCTTTGTCTTGGCATAATTTTGTCCAACCCATAGGATATATTTTTAAAAATCAGTCTGTGTAGGCTGATAGTAGTAAAATCGCAATGTGGCTCCAAATAGCTGTAAAGGCCACAGATTGAAAGTAGACCCTTTTCTTTAGGAATTTGTGACTCTACCTCTGGAGGCTGAAAGAAATGGGTTCTGTATTGGAGTCCCTTCAGGAAACTATGAAGGCTTGCCTTACAAAGGTGTGGATGGGTGTGGGCAGGCTTCTGGGAAACCAACAAGGGATGATGCAGTTTCCATGGGCTAGTGAGAGCCGAGAAGCTATTACCACCCAGAGGCCAATAGTAACACGCCACTAGGAGGATGGTAACGGGCTCAGAGATGCAGCAGATGCTGGGACTGAGAAAGCTCTGTGCTGCTATGGAGACACAGCTACTACCCTGCTCCCATCCTATGCTGGTACCTCCCATTGCTGAACCCAGCTCTCGCAAGCCAGAGACCAAGGGGGCCACGATGTATTCCTTACAGGTCAGCCTCTCAGGGCACAGGGTCGAGGAGGAAGGATGGAGAGCCCATCTGGAGGGGCAAACAGGGACTATCCAGCACAATCCTTTTTAGCTTTTGAATATTTTTAGCTTTAGTAATATGATTCCAAAACAACCCAAACTACGATAAGCCTTCATTTAACAAATATGTTCCAAACACCCCTATTGTTCTCAGGAATTTAAAAGAATTAAGAAACACAGAAAATAGATTGGATGGATAGATGAATGCATGGTTGGCGAAGGAGTCTTTGGCTGGGACAATTCACTGAATAGTAACTCAGCTAGATTGCGAGGTTCGTGAATACAGGGATTGGGCTGGGTTTCTTCACTGTTGAATCCTCGATGCCCAGTACTATGCCTGGAGCTTAGTTGACCCCAATAACTGTTTATTGGAATAACGTGATGGATGAAACATCAAGAACACCGAGCAACATAACTGTGAGTCTGGGGTCTTAGGTCAGGGGAACCCAAAGTTAGGGTCAGGACCTAACATTCTCAGACCCAGGAGAAGCAGGTAATGACAGTGTTTATCTTTCTGCTTCTAGTACTTTTTAGGTCAAAGGACCTCCCAGGAACAAAGGCCATTTAATGGTGTTGGGGAGATAAAGGATAATCTTTCCTTTCAATCTTTTTCAGCAGCTTAAAAGGGCAACATTATAACTCCTGCATTCCAATCTCAATTCATTCATTCATTTATTCATTTAGTGACTTAGCCCTCAAGGAGCTTAGTCTGGTAGGAGCCACAGACATGACACAGGAAACTGCAGTGCTACTGCTGGCTACACAGAATGCAGGCCGCTGTGGGAGCAATAGGGGGGCACGCTACACGGGCTGGAGGTCTCCCAGTAGGGAATTTGGGTCCTGAAGGACTATTCCACCTGTTTATTGCTGGCATACACCCATGCCTTCTCCTTCAACCGCAGAATAAAGAAGTAAGAAAGTATCAGTAAGTAGATAAGTAAGTAAGTAAGTAAATGTCTTGAGATGCAAATTACTGGCCAAGGTAACACTTGGACTCAGATGCATTCACACCAAAGTGCCATCAGCCAATCAGTGAACTCAGGTGGAGGGTTCATCCCTTCCTCACCCTAGAGAAGAGGAGCAAAAGGTCAGGAGGGCACAAAGCCGGTGTCTGGACAGGAGGGAGGAGGGAACAGGTGCAGCAAGGGAGGCTGGGGGATGTGTAGACAAATCTCATTGATTGCAGGATTTCTTTTGGAGGATCAGTACTATTTACCTTTAACTCTGCAAACAAATGGAAGGTGTGTGAGGAGGGTTCTTTGTTTAGCCATGCTCATTTGTTAGCTTTTTTTTTTTCTTAGCCCCTAGCAACTGAACACAGGGTCCAAGGTCTCAGAAATGTTGTTATGGACCCACACGATGTGTGTTAACGCGGATCCACCTGATTTATGAAGGTGGTTGGCTGGTTTTAAAACATGGGCAATTTTGGGGGCTTCCCTGGTGGCGGAGTGGTTGAGAGTCCGCCTGCCGATGCAGGGGACACGGGTTCGTGCCCCGGTCCGGGAGGATCCCACATGCCGTGGAGCGGTTGGGCCCGTGAGCCACGGCTGCTGAGCCTGCACGTCCGGAGACTGTGCTCTGCAACGGGAGAGGCCACAACACTGAGAGGCCTGCGTACCACAAAAACAAAAAACATGGGCAGTTTTGTTACAGATTTGCTTCATTCCCAGAGGTTTTGTTAATCAGTACATTCTTGTCTTTCCCTTGAGTATTATGACTAGGAATGGGAGGAAAAAAATAAGTTGGGGACGAGGAGCAGAGGGGGAAAAAAAGAAATAGAGTGTTGGTCAAAATCTAAGGGGCAAGAATTTGTTTTTAAAGATTTTTTTGATGTGAACCATTTTAAAGCCTTTATTGAATCTGTTACAATATTGTTTCTGTTCTATGTTTTGGTTTTTTGGCCGGAGGCATGTGGGATCCTAGCTCCCCATCCAGAGATCGAACCTGCACCCCTGCATTGGAAGGCGAAGTCTTAACCACTGGACCACCAGGGAAGTCCCTGGATGTCTTAATTTATCTATATTGCCCTCATTTTTCAAGAAAGCCTGCTAGAGTTTGAGAATTTGATTAAAATGCATTTTAATTCTTAGATAAATTTGGAAAATAGAAGTGTTTTTTTAATTTACTTCCTCCTCCTTCCACTGATTTTTTTTTTTTTTTTTTTTCTACGCGGGCCTCTCGCTCTTGTGGCCTCTCCCGTTGCGGAGCACAGGCTCTGGATGCGCAGGCTCAGGGGCCGTGGCTCATGGGCCCAGCCGCTCCGCGACATATGGGATCTTCCCGGACCAGGGCACGAACCCGTGTCCCCTGCATTGGCAGGCGGACTCTCAAGCACTGCGCCACCAGGGAAGCCCCTTCCACTGATCTTTTAACGGAGGATAAAACGTCTAGCCCCAGAAAGTTTTGTTGGTTTAAGAGGATGTGTGTGTGTGTGTGTGTGTGTGTGTGTAAGGCTATATTTCATTTTCTATAAGAATACTAGTTCTCTTAGGGAGTAACTCTCTCCATTTGCAGTCTTTCAGGTCTTGAGAATTTTGTTGTCCTTGGCCTGGAAGATGTTAGGCTGGGATGGACCTCTGGCCAGAGGGCAGATTACTTACCTTCTGGCCTTCTACTGAAGCCTCCTTTGTCCAGCCCTCTCTGTTCACCTCTTGAGAGCCTTCGAGGCTAGATCCTTAGCTCCCCTGCTCAGAGCTCCCTCTCATATCTTTATGTTGATGATGCCCAGATTTTTAGCTCCAACCGAAACGTTTCCCATCACCTGCAGACCTGTTTCCTCTTACTGGCTAGATATCTTTTCTGTGTGTTCCCCAGGTACCTCAGACCCCATTGACTCTAAACTGCTCACCAGAGTGCTTGCTTTTGCCCAGCCAGTGCCTGTCTTAGTGGGAAATACCAGCATCCATGAGTTGCCCACTCACAGCCCATTGGTTTCCAAATCCCGTTCTGTCCCTGGATTTCTTTCCTGTTTCCCCGCCCTCACCATTCCTGATGCCAGTGCTGTCTTTCAGGCGCTCCTCCAGTCTTCTGGATGATTATTAGTTGTGTCCCTGCCTCTGTCAGCCTTCTCCAGCCCCTGCTTGCCTCCACCGCCACATTTATCTTTATAATGTACAAATCTCCATGTTGTGTAGTCCTTGTGCAAAATCTTTCAGAAGTTCTTTATTTCCTAGCTCTTTATATCAGTGGACAAGTTGTTTAAATAGTTCCCTTCTCTGTATGTGGGTTTTCCTCCTATCATATGGGCCACAGCTCCTTCCTCGCTTTGCTGGTATCTCCTCTGCTGAACCTCGAAGGGTTGGCAGGCCCAGCACGTGGTTCACCGCCCTTTCTGATTACACACCCCGTGGCTTACAGAAGCATCTACACACTGATGACTCCCAAATGTACGGCTCCAGTCCTGACCTTTCCACTGAGCTCCAGACAAAGATCCAGCTGCTTCCTTGCCATCTTCACTTGGATGTCTAATAGAGACTCAGACTGAACAAGGCCAAAGCAGGGCTCTTGATTTCCCACCCATTCTTTTCCTGCTCCTTCCTCACCCTTCCCCATCTCAGTAAATAGCACCGCCATCCACCCAGCTGCTCAGGCCAAAAACCTAGGGGTTTTTGCTGTTTCTTCTCTCTCCTCACTCCGCTCCCCACATGCACTCCATCATGAGCCCTGTCAACCTTACATTCAAAACCATGCATTCCCAACCTGATCATTTCTACCGTCTCCGCCGCTTTCTCCCTAGTCATCACCACCTCCCCCTGGGTTGTGGCAACAGCCTCCTGCTGCCCTATGAATCCCTAGCACGGATCCTCCACACAGTGGCCAGAGTGATCTTTTCAAAAAGCCAATTGTATCATGTTTCTTCTCTGCCTAACACTGTCACCAGGCTTCTTGTTGCACCCGGCCATACCCACACTGGCCTCCTGTCTTTTCCTGGAACTTACCAATCTTGTGCAGCCTTAAGGATTTTGCATTTGCTATTCCCCTCTCTGGGACCCTCTTCCCTCAGATCTTTGCATTCCCATCTCCTTGGGACAATCCATGTGTCAGTACAAACATTCCCTCCCGGAGAAGCCCTCTCTGACCTTCCGAAGTCACCTTTCTCCGTCTCTTTCTATTGCAGTCATTTGTTTTATTATCTTCAGCTCATGCTAAAATGATCTTTTTCTTCTATTTTTTCATGTTAATTGTCTCTCTTCCCTCCACTAGAATGTAAGCCGTACTGATTCATCTTGTTTCCAATCTGTTTTTTATATATATTGGGTATAAGTGTCAGTGAGTGGGGGAGGGGTTAGGCTCTCAAACACACTCGAAGGAATACTTGGGCACAGTGGGCTCTCTTCAGATACAGGTGCAAGTTTATGCTTCTGGCCTCCTGCTGAGAAATAATGATGAGAGAGATTTTATTGGTAATGCTAAACTTCTCAGTCCACAATTAATCTTTGCAGATCTGTAACTCCAAGCCACAGGGCTAATGCCCATCCGTGTGACAAGACAGGTTTACTCAAAACTCTCTATACCTCTCTCTCTTTGACTTGAGCCCTCCTGAGGAGAGGGGTACAGGTTGGAGAATGTCTGATCTAGAATTCTGTAGGAGGTGTGTTGGGTTTCCTTAGGGTGGCTTTGCTAGTTGGACTGAGATTTCAATATGATTAGGGAAGACTGGGGCTAGGATCCCGAATGTACTCACATATTTAGAGTAAGGGAGGCCACAGGTGACACTAAGTGGCCTCTCAAAGTCTGTTGTCAGAAGGTCAGTAATGTTACTGTGTATTCCTTTGGTTCGGGATAGGGGTGGTGGTAATGGGATAATGCTATACCAAATGGATGGAAGAATTACAAGAGGAGTTTAATGCACATATTGCCATAGAAGGTAAACCATGGACTTAATTTCTCCAGAAATTGCCAAATGCTGGTAGCACTTGAAGGTACTGGTCTTTCATATTGCGGCAATCATGTAAGTACCAGCTTGTCAGCACTATCAACATCTTCAATCTTCAAAGAATGACCAGTGATATGTTCAGAGGAGCCTAAATGGTGCACCCCATTTGTTTTAACCTCATCAGTAGAACCAAAGTCTTGTTATCGATACATAACTGCTGCTCTTCCAGCCCTGAGTGGTCAGGCTGCTTCTTCTTTTTTTTTTTTTTAATTAATTAATTAATTAAGTTATCTTTGGCTGTGTTGGGTCTTCATTGCTGCGTGTGGGCTTTCTCTAGTTGCGGCAAGTGGGGTCTGCTCTTCGCTGTGGTGCGTGGGCTTCTCATTGCGGTGGCTTCTCTTGTTGCGGAGCTGGGGCTTCAGTAGTTGTGGCACACAGGCTAAGTAGTTGTGGCTCGTGGGCTCTAGAGCGCAGGCTCAGTAGTTGTGGCACACGGGCTTAGTTGCTCCGCGGCATGTGGGATTTTCCCGGACCAGGGATGGAACCCATGTCCCCTGCATTCGCAGGCGGATTCTTAACCACTGCACCACCAGGGAAGTCCTGGTCAGGCTTCTATTTATTCCCTATGAGAAAATAACTACCCCCGCCACCCCCCCCCCCATGTATCTCTGCTTGTTGGGTTATGGACCTGAAACAGGTAGATGCCAGTACACGTGTGGTACCACCAAAAGCCAACAGCCAACAACCAACCATGAGCTGCCTTACTCCCTCTCATATTCCAAACAGCTAGACACATAGGGCCATAGACAAAGCTGTGGAATGGGTGAAGTTGGTTTTTGCTGCCCATTTCCTTTTACCCCAGAAATGTTTACTCTTCCTAAGTAAGCATTGTGTTGAGTTGCTCTTCAAAGAAGAGAGCATCAGATACACAGTACACAGTCTTATGAAGGTTTTAAAGGCACAAAGAGTTGTCACAGGTAGAAATATTTACAGTTTTAAATTTTAGGATAGAGCAATGCTGAACCAATTAGGACCAAAACAACAACAACAACAACAACAACAAAACACTCCGAGGAAATTATAAGCCATGTAAAATCTGGGTGGAGGAGACATTATGGGCATGAGCAGGGGATGGGCTGGACTCTGGCCCTTCTGAGTTAAATCATCCCATGTTGGCTATTGCTACTTACCTGGCTTAGTCCAGGGAGAGACACGGGCACTGTTTCACTCCTGGCAATAGGGGTGCAAAGGGAGGGACAGGCCAGTGACATGACACTGGAAGAGGTGGCTGGTTGGTTCAGAGAGCAATGGAGAAGGGGGGAAGGCAGATGGCTGTGGTTTGAATTGGGAGAGTTGTTAGTGGCGTTAACCACCAGGAGTCAGATTTGGTAGGGAGATGATGCTTCCTGGTTCAGAAACTTTCATTGTGAAATGTTGGTGGGACTCTCGTAGAGATGCCCAGTAAGCAACAGGAAGCGTGAGAACAGTGCTTCGTTATGTCGCTGTAGACTCTCCAGCCACTCCCCCGCTAGACCGGGGACTCTGCGCTTTGGGTTCTTTTCCCTTTGTTCTCTCCCTTCTTGGTTTCCTTCCCTTTGCTTTAGTTCCCTTTCCTTCTCCTTCCTTCTTTCTTTCCTTTTCCCCTTCCCTCTCTTCCTCACTTTAAAACTCATGCATCCCTCCATAATCCCCTTCAAGGTACACAACAGGGTTAAGTGTTGGGCTTGATTTTGCTGTATTATAGCAGGGATGGAATAGAAGACTTTTTTTTTTTCGTTTTAACATCTTTATTGGAGTATAATTGCTTTACAATGGTGTGTTAGTTTCAGCTTTACAACAAAATGAATCAGTTATATATATACATATGTTCCCATATCTCTTCCCGATTGCATCTCCCTCCCTCCCACCCCTCCAGGTGGTCACAAAGCACCGAGCTGATCTCCCTGTGCTATGCGGCTGCTTCCCACTAGCTATCTACCTTACGTTTGCAGTGTATATATGTCCATGCCTCTCTCTCGCTTTGTCACAGCTTACCCTTCCCCCTCCCCATATCCTCAAGTCCATTCTCTAGTAAGTCTGTGTCTTTATTCCTGTTTCACCCCTAGGTTCTTCATGACATTTTTTTTTTTTAAATTCCATATATATGTGTTAGCATACGGTATTTGTCTTTCTCTTTCTGACTTACTTCACTCTGTATGACAGACTCTAGGTGCGTCTCCCATTATCTCTTATCATTAGCTGTTATTTTTGTCTACATTTATTCATTAACATGCCTATTACCTGTCATATGGGTACACAAAAAGCCACAAGCTGTCTAATAAGAGCAGCTGATAAAAAACTAAGCTTGATGTTGTATATAAAACTCACTAGCTGCCAGGCATAGTTCTATGTACCTGAGTTCTCTCAACAACCAGATAAGGCAGCTAATACGTTTATCCTCATCTCACAAATGGGAACACCAAGCACATACAGGTTAAATAACTTGTCCAGGACACACCGCTACTCAGTAGTAAAGCTGGGATTCAAATCCAGAAGCGTGTGGCTCTAGAATCCACACTCTTAACCATCACATCCTGTGCCTTCCCAGCAGAGCAGAGATCTCCGTTCTACTTACTGCTGGATGCTGGGAAGAAAGGGTTAAATGAAGAGATCTAACGCATCTCCTACCCCAGGTCAATTTCCTTCCCCATCACCCCAAATACTACCAACCTCCACCAGTGGGCTCAGCTTCTTCACTGCCAGGTGTAATCTGAAAGCATATGACATGGGTGACTCAGCTCTACATTTCTTCAACCACAGGGCAACGATTTTAAGGATACAGAAAGCATCTCTTCCTTCATCCAAAGAGACTAAATATCCACTTTACTCACTTTTTTTTTTTTTAAAGGAATCTTGCCTTTTTATTTTATCTTATTTATTTATTTCTGGCTGTGTTGGGTCTTCATTTCTGTGCGAGGGCTTTCTCTAGTTGCGGCGAGCGGGGGCCACTCTTCATCGCAGTGCGCGGGCCTCTCACTATTGAGGCCTCTCTTGTTGTGGAGCACAGGCTCCAGACGCGCAGGCTCGGTAATTGTGGCTCACGGGGCTAGTTGCTCCGCGGCATGTGGGATCTTCCCCCAGACCAGGTCGAACCTGTGTCCCCTGCATTGGCAGGCAGACTCTCAACCCCTGCGCTACCAGGGAAGCCCCCTCATTGTAGTTTTGATTTGCATTTCTCTAATGATTAGTGTTGCTGAGCATTCTTTCATGTGTTTGTTGGCAGTCTGTATATCAAAAACTTTTTAACAGTAGGCATCCAAAGACACTGAGAAGGTAACAAATACACTCAGACCCTCAGAACTCTGGCTAATAGTCTTGAGACACCGTCTGTTTTCATGCAGTATCTCGGGAACAGTAGACAACCTGCTGGTTGCCACAGGCATGTACTGTGCACAGCTAGCCTCGGAGTACTTCTTGAGCAGCTCTTCTGGAAAATCCCCGCACTTCCAGGAGTGAATAATATGGCTTTTGTTTTTCTTTTATAGACAATGAGAAAAGGGATTGAGAGGATTTGGTGTTATTATTGTTTTTCTCGTTTTCCTTTTCCTTTACTTTCTGAAAATATTTGTACTTTTTCTTGGGTTGACTTACCCTGAGTTCTTCAAACTGTCCTTTTAGCTGCTGGGTTATTTTCAGACTTTCTTAAAGTTGTGCTGATTTACCCCCCAAGTCTCAACCTGAACTTGATCTTTCACCTTCTGATGTCTTTGCTGTTCTGCTTTTCCTTGTCTATACAGGGCCTTAAAAGGCTATTATTGTGAAATAATGATAGATTGTGCTTCTGATTTCAATGACCTTAACCCTTATACCTAATCTTCTTTGCCTTACTTTTCCGTCTGTAGAAGGAGGAAGTGTATTCGTTTTGCTGTTGTATATAACACATTACCACAAATTTAGTGGCTTAAACACACACATAAATTATCTCACAGTTTCTGTGGGTCAGAAGTTGAGCATGGATATATACAGGTCCTCTGTGATAGCTGGGGCTACAGTCTCATCTCAAGGCTCGACTAGGGAAGGGTTCAGTTTTGGGCTCTCCTGGTTGTTGGCAGGACGTAGTTCTTTTCAGTTTGTTGGACTAAGGGCCTCGGTTTCTTATTGGCTCTAGGCCAGAGGCCCCCTCGGTTCCTTGCCACAAAGGGCCTCCCCAACATGGCTGTTTGCTTCATCAAAACCAGCAAGAGAGAGCGTTTCCTAGCGAGACTGTACCATAATCACTGAAGTGACATCCCCATCACCTTTACCATACTTTATGTATAGGAAGCAAGTCACAGGTTCCCTGACACTCAAGGGGAGGGGAGTCCACAAAGGCATGAACGCCCGGGGGCAGGGATAACTGGAGGCCATCTTAGAGTCTGTTCACACAGAGAGGAGTGCTGTTGAGGGAAAAGGCTTTGAGCTCCTTAGAAAAAGACAATAAAGGCTATATTCATACTGCTCTCATGCCTTATGGTTGGCCTTTATAGATAATGGCTAACACTAAAATAATAATGTTTTTCCATGTCTCTCTCCGTGTCCTATGCACTAGGTTTTATTTCTGAAAATGACTTGTTTTCCTTTTCTGCCATTAGAAATCGCATCAGCCTCTCTGGATGAGAAAGTCAGCCGGAAAAGATTGCTGTTGTTGATCTTGGTTTTGGCTGGACTGACTCAGCCCTGTGGGCAGTTGAGAGAGGAAAGGCCTTTGTAAGTGCTCCCTAGGTCTTTGTTAGAAATCCGTCCCCCTAGAGGAGCCAGGTATGGGGCAGGTGTGATAATAACCACAGCTGGATGCCAGGCTTATTCACAGCTGAAGGATTTAATTGGGCCCGATTCATTACTTTTTCAAAGTGCCTGAAAGCTTAATAGTATCTGCCCAGGCCTTTGATTCCAGCTCCCAAAATACATTGGGAGGGGTGGTAAGCGTAGCAGTAACTTTGGCTTGATCCACGTTTGACTCGCGTTGGTAAATTGTCTGCACAATTAAGGCTGAGGGACAACACCCCCTCACCAGCCTATCCCGCCCCGCAACAGGCACATAATCAGGTGTCCTTTACAAATTCATCTGAATACAAAAGTCCTCCTTTAACTTTGAGGAGGAACGATCTCTATCTATCTATCTATCTACCTATTTATCTATCTATGACTAATGTCTCTGACATTAGAATCTCTTTAAAATGATAGTGTATACGAATTTGAGTTGAGGAATGAGGCAAATCTGATCCTTCAGTGTTTTCTTGGGGGTAGAGGCGCACGGAGAAGAGAGTGGAAAGGATGGCCACGGTGAGGTGGAAGCTCCGTATCCAGATTCCGAGTCCCAAGAAACGCCAGACTGGGCAGAGCAGGCTAGACTCGACTTCCCTCGAGGGGCGGGAGGGGCGGGAGGGGCGCTGCGGGGATCGG
>NW_006799780.1:304440-312321 GCF_000442215.2 Lipotes vexillifer
GGCCCCCGCCGAGGGCGCGCCAGGTGAGCCCAGCGCGTGGGGTCCGCATGTCCCGCGCGCCGGCCCCTTCCATCCCCGCGCCCAGAGCTGTCCCCTCACCCCTTTAGGACACCCCGCAGCCAGGGAGAGGCTCCCCCCACCCCCGGTCTCTCCGTGTCCTGGTGCCCAACTCCCTTCTTCCTTCCCAGGAGGGGAGCACCTCGAGTGTCTGCTGTAACCGCCCGGTTTATAATTCCGAATAATACCAATCGCCCACCAACAGCGCGGTCGGCATATGTGTGGCGCTTTGCCTGGCACTAGCCGACCTGCTGTTACGTCGGGCCAGCTGCACTGACTCCTGTTGCGCCCCGAGTTTCCCACGCAGTCTCCGCGCGGTCGCGGTGCCCCTGCCTTCCTCCGCGCTTGCCGTGGCTGCGGAGCTGCCTTCCCTCCCGGAGAGCGAACCGCCCACCGCCCCAGCCCTCTGGCGTGGGTGGAGGGCCGGGCGCTTCGGCGCCCGGGACTCCGCGATCCGGGGGACCCACTCCCACCCGCGCGCGCAGCTCCCCAGACCGCGCTCGCTGGGCACCCAGACGGAGCGTGAGGTTTATAGCACCCGCCTCCGGTGGGGGAGATGGAATGTGGGTGCAGAGAAGGGGCTCACGCTGTGCTGCGTAGGAAAGTGCGGGTGAGAAAGGTCTTCCGTGCAGGAGAGGCGTTTCGACCAAGGCGGAAGCTGCGCAGGAGAGCTGCCTCTCTGAACTTGGGGGTGACCTGCTGGGCGTCCGAGTGTCACCTGAAGCGCACTCAGTTACCAGGATCAAGTAGACGCTGTCCCTGGACTGTTGCGGGAGGGGAGGCTTGCACCCGCATTTATAAAGGCTTGCCGAGAGGTCTTCGCCTTCAGAAGGCGCTCTGTACCCTCAAGACTAGTCGTGCCCAATCATTTTGCTTCCGGCTCAATCTGATACCAGTTTACCGTCTCCAGGTTGCCAAAACCAGGGAAACGTCGCTGACGAGTTGCTATGGGCGAGCTTCGAGTTGCTAGGACTGCAAGACCACCGCGGTTGGGTGGTGGCTATGGCCCCCCCGCAAACCTTTGCGGGCCGCCAGGTCGGGGCAGTGGGGGGCGTGCCTGTTCTGATAATCACAGACGCGTGTGTCAGAACCTGAAGTTAAACGCGTAGTGCTAACCTAGAAGAGAAACTTCCTCTAAACTGTGTGCTGGGAGACAATCAGCAAAAACATTTACACAGGGCCCGTGGGGGTAGATGAGGGGCAGAGGACCCGCCCTCTAGGATTTTATAATCTGCTGGTTAGCATCGCCAGTTCTACCTGACTGCCCCTCGGACACTGAATGAACTGTTTTAACTTTGCTCGGTTTTCCAAGAAGCAAAAACGGAAGAATGATAATTTACCAGCAGTGGAAGGAGCATCTCTATTGGAAGGCTACTACCTGGATTCCAACCCTACCTGTAGCACTGACCAGCTGTGAAACTTTGGTCAAGACACACAACCTGTCTGGGCCTCAGCTGGCACAAAAACTCGAAAAGACCCTTTAATTCTGGGAGCTTCTGTAACAGTAATTTGCCAAGCTTACATAGCCTTCCCATGCTCAGTGGTTCTTTGGAGTCTAAATTGCACTTGCTTCCACAGAGCATCCATGGACCAAAGAAATACTAGATCAGAATCAGAATGTGGGTGAACTGTATTTTAATTCCAGTCTGTTTATAGGGCTGCACAAATCTTTCAGGTTTAAGGTCTGTGGAAATAAGCCTGGCTGGCTCAGTTAATACTTAGAATGCCCCGGGAAGGACCTCAAATAGAAAGTCCTGTTTTAAGTTAGAGTATGGTTACATAAAAGGTTCTTTCTGTGCATTTGAAAGACCTGTGCCATAGCCACCCTGTTACCTAAATGAGTAGAGGAAAAGGCCCAAACTGATCCCTCAACAGAAGAGGGCTGGGTAGACTGCATGCTTCGTGGAGGCATCTTGGGTTATACCTGATAAACAATTTATTTACCTGGGAATGACTCTGTTAATATTAACTTCTCAGAAAAGCAGTTTATCAGTTTAGTAATGAAATAATGAAATTGTCTTTAGAGGCTACATTAAGTATCAGAATGCCTAATATTGCTAGAGTTTATTGGGGTAAGCACTGCTTTAAAAAGCACTGCCTTTTTATTTAATTTCAGGCAGGGAAATAAGCAGGATGATTTATTATGTTTTCTTACAAGATAATTTTTTAAAGGAGATAAAAAAAAAACAGAGTAAATACAATACAAACTAAAGAAACCTTGTTTCTTCAGGTTCCAGAGATGCATAACATCATCATTACCATAATGGTGCATATCTATTAAGCACTTACTATCTGCCAAGCATCGTTCTAAGCACTTTATGTACCTAGTCTCACGAAATCCTATCAACAGCTCTGAAGGAAGTGCTATAATTTCTTTCAACCTTACTGGCGGGGGAACTGAAGCTTCTTGCCCGAGATCACTTAGCTGGTAGGCGGTAGAACGGACCAGCTCCTTGAGCTCATTGTGATAATTCAAACGATATGCAAGATGGAGGAGGTGGGGAGGGTCAAAAGTGCCTACTGAGTGTTGGGTACTTTATACCCCTCAGTGCATGGATATTAATACATCTTTTGTGAGTTGTATTTTTATTTTCTTTTTCTAGGTATCCTTTCTTGCTTTTAATATGATTTGGGCATCTTTTAACATGAGCAAAGAGAGTGACCTCTTTCTTTTTAACTATGGTACATAGATTTTTTTTTTAAAATTACTACTCTTACTTTAATTAATTAATTAATTAATTGACTGCATTTGTATCTTCGTTGCTGCACATGGGCTTTCTCTAGGTGAGGCAAGTGGGGGATACTCTTTGTTGCTGTGTGTGGGCTTCTCCTTGCAGTGGCTTCTCTTGTTGTGGAGCACAGGCTCTAGGTGCATGGGCTTCAGTAGGTGCAGCATGTGGGCTCAGTAGTTGTGGCACGCAGGCCCTAGAGCACAGGCTCAGTAGTTGTGGTGCACGGGCTTAGTTGCTCCGCGGCATGTGGGATCTTCCTGGGCCAGGGATCAGCCCGTGACCCCTGCATTGGCGGGCGGATTCTTAACCACCGCGCCACCAGGGAAGTCCCTGGTACATAGATTTGAGTGCAGATGGATGAACCATCATAGATTTAACCAATTCCCCGTGAGTCGGCATTTGGATTCTTTCTAAATTTTCACACCATATATGGGGCTGGCATTGTGGGTCTTCTTATCTATATATTTCTGCACACGTATTCAGATGTTTCTGGTAGATCAGTTCCTAGGGGTGGAATTGTTATGTGAAAGAGCATGGTTACTATTTGATGTGTACTTTTTAATAGATACTGCCAACTTGCCTTCACAAAAGGAAATGTAATTTCTGGTTTGGGGTCCAGTTCTTCTGCTAACACGTTTTTGGGCTTTTGATAAATCAGTGCATCTGAATGGGTCTCAGGTCTATCATTTATAAACTAGGGGTGGTAGGACTTGTTTGTTCCAAGGTCTTTTCTGCAAATATGTATAATTAGAAGATGAACAAATAAAATTGTCCATATTTGACCATTTTTTTACCTACACAAACAGAAGTTTAATATGGGTTCACCTAATGACACATGAACTCCTCAAGTACCCATTTTTGGTACCCCAGGTTTCTGAGATTGATTTGTATGTGGCCTTATCTCACATGCAAATCTGTGTCCTGCTCTCTTTTTATAAAGGTACCAGTTGTACTGGATTAGGACCTATCCTAATGACCTCATTTAATGTTAATTATCTTTTAAAAGGCCTTCTCTGCAAATACTGTTACACTCAGAGGTAGTAGGGGCTAGGACTTCAGCCTGTGAATTTGGGGGGATACAATTCAGCCCATAATACACTGTCTCTGTCAGATGGCACATACTGAGGTGTAGGCACCCTGTTTTCATTTGAGGGCAATATGTTTCTGAAGCTACCTCATGGAATCTTCTCTCTTCCTATTGCCTGTCCCCCATTGCCTAAAAAAAAGTTTTTTTTTTTAATTCCCTGGGTGTACTTTAAAGGGACTCAATATTACTACTTGTATCAAGTAACATTTCATCAGTGACAGAGAATCTCATGTGAGACAGGGTGACTGTAGGTGAGAGGTGGTAAGCATTGTGGTTAAGAGCCTGCATCCTGAAGCAGGCTGCCTGACTTCTAATCCCAGCTCCATCACTCACCAGCAGAATTTCTTCATCTGTAAAATGGGAAGAGTAATACTTACCTCACTGGGTTATTGTGCCAATTAAATGAGATGATGTATGTAAAGTGCTTGGCCTATACTAGGGGAGTCAAAAATGGTTGACTATTATTATTTTGCAACTTTAGAAGCTCATGGAGCCTTTCAGGCTCAGTGTGCCCTGCCCCAGCCTGCACCCCAGAGGCACAGACAACCCAGAGGCTCTGTTCCTGGAGCTCCCAGGGCTTCCATGTGTGCCCTAGTATGATAGTCATTGCATGACCATTGTCAGAATCCAACAGCTCACACACATTAAAGTCATAGGCTCATAATTCGATTTGAAAGCTGAAAAGGAACACGAGAGATATTCCCTTAAATAGCTCATTAAAATGATCATCCCCATTTCAGTTGTGGCAACTAGGGTTGGCAATTAAAATGATATGTAAAAGCAGCATTTCAGTTTTTCTAAGATGTACCCTTGCCAATTTTAATGCTCCTGGAATCAGGGTGTGTTTTGCAGTCAATGGCACCTGAGAGTTAGGAACCTTTTCCCATTAACCTGCCTGGGAAGATGACCGCAGACTTACCTTCTCACAGCAACTTTTCCTTGGAAACATAAGGGGTTAAGGTAAGTGTGGATTGCTCTAGACCTGGGGTGGATTATCTGTCTTGATTATTGTGAAACTCTAGATTCCTGGGACTGCCCTGGGACTGGGAGAAGTTGGAGCGGTCATGTGGCCTTAGGCCTGCAGGACTAGAGCGATATAGAGGCCAATAGGAAACCAAGGCTGTGGCTTCTTTGGGGCAGGGTGAACCATACACGTCATCCCTAGCAACTGTGTTCATCCCTGCCGTGGTAGAGGGAGGCCAAGACTCTGCATTGGGAGTAGTTGCTGGCCTTCCTACGAGACAGCAGATACGTACTGTATTTCCCGTCCTTTTTCCTACTATGAAGCTAAGGAAGGGCAGTGCTGGATTAAAGTCAAGTGTGTTGTGAATTGATTACCCATCTGCATCTGTGACTACTGCTGGTGGGGCAGCACCTTATCAATTGCTGTTGGCCTGGCAGTGATTGTGAAGTATTTGTCATTGCCTATGAATTCATCTACTGAGTTTTAGCTTCTGATGTTTTCAACTTTTCAATGAGATAGGTACATTGTTGGTAATACATGTCTTGAGTTTAATCGCTGATTAAGATGACTTCAAAAAGTTTACACTGTGATTTGGCACCGAAATACAAAGTTTTGTTTACATGGTTACAAAGAGAGTCAGGGAAATAGAGCATGGCTTATAAATTTGATATTGATAAAGCAAATATTTGTCATTGGAGGAATGATGCAATTTCAGTTCTGTTTTCTTTGCGTTTTTTTTTTTTTTGCAAAGTAGCAGCCAAATACTTTTAATAAAGAAAAGATACCCACAAGTACATAGAGCTAGATTTATGTTTTATTATTGAGATATGTGCAAAAGGAATACCTATCACATCAAGTAACTAAATTGAAGGCAGGAGAAATAGTCTAATCCCTCAGTACAGATGAAAAAATTCAAGGCTGTGAGAGGCTAGTGAGGCCAATTCTTGTATCTTACACAATTGTCATTAATGCCATTATGTCATAGTTTAATGGGCAGCATTTTTTTTTTTTGTAATGGTACATCAAGCGATGGTGTTTGTACAATCAGTGGTATCTTAGATTTGATGGAATATGGCAAAAGTGGTAAAAGAGGGGACTGGAACATAGGTCTCCTGCCTCCCAAGCAGTTTAATTTCCCCTGCACACACATTCCCTGACCAAGGTATTGTCTGACCCCAGCTTCCAGATTGGTGACAGAGTCACTTGCATGACCCTGAGAGTGAGAAGCCTAGGCTGCAAAATTTAAGGAGGTCTTCAAGGGCAGGGCCAGCATCTGAGACTGAGCGCCTCCTTAAAATTGCAGTCTAGGGTTTCCCTGGTGGCGCAGCGGTTGAGAGTCCGCCTGCCGATGCAGGGGACATGGGTTTGTGCCCCGGTCCGGGAAGATCCCACATGCCGCGGAGCGGCTGGGCCCGTGAGCCATGGCCGCTGAGCCTGCGTGTCCGGAGCCTGTGCTCTGCAACGGGAGAGGCCACAGCAGTGAGAGGCCCGCGTACCGCAAAAAAAAATTGCAGTCTAGCTGCCTTGTCCTAGTCCCAGCCCCGGTTCTGATCTTTGAAAGGGATTTCAAACTTTTCCCTAGATGATTAGGAAAATTAAATGGAAGTATAAATGGATGAAAAGGCAATCATCTAAAACACATGGCCAGCCAATATCCTGCATTGCAAATATGAGTGCTCCTGAGTGAGATCTATGGAGAGCATTACCAAAAGTGGTTGGGATGTTTCTAAGAAGGTGACCTCATAAATGCATTAACACTGCATGAGTTCCTTACCCTTGTACATGTATTAGGAGGCCATGGCTGATTAAATAATAGGAAAGCAAATGATTTTTCTAAGTTTTTAGGATCTTTTTTTCTAGTTCCATTTAGCGATTTTTTTTTTTTTTTCAGTACGCGGGCCTCTCACTGCCGTGGCCTCTCCCGTTGCAGAGCACAGGCTCTGGACGCGCAGGCTCAGCGGCCATGGCTCACGGGCCCAGCTGCTCCCGGCATGTGGGATCTTCCCGGACCGGGGCACGAACCCGTGTCCCCCGCATCGGCAGGCGGACTCTCAACCACTGCGCCACCAGGGAAGCCCCCATTTAGCATATTTAAAAGGAAAATTCAAGGCCATTTTTCTTGCAAAGGAATGGAGTGTGAAGAGGAAAATTCAATTCCTCATCAAGTGTCCTCTATTTTGAAAACTGCACAAAGATCTTCTTAGTAACCCAAGAGTGCTTTAGAAGGCTGGGGAGTTCTAGATCCTGTCCTGGCTGGTGGTGGTGATATGAGGAAGACTAAGATAAATAATATCGACAAAGCATTTACTATGAGCCTCTTTGTCACACAACCCACTGAATGGTATATGTGCCTGAAGAGCATCGTTTTGCAATACACATTTTTATGTCTCAAAGAGGAAAAACTCAGTTTTATCTCAGAATGGCATTTTCCGAGGGACAGTGGCCACTGAGGTCTTTTCACCATCTGTCTGTTGTTGAGCAGGTTTTTCTGTTTAAGGAAGGGCATTTCAGACCTTTTAATGCGGCAGGCATGGACGTTCTCAACATGCTGTCACTCACATTGTGGGAATCCATTCTGTTGGAGGGGCCATAGCTCCCCCATTGATCTCTACAATAGCAGAAAATATGGCACAGCTGCCGGGATTGCACAAGAGAGGAAAACAAGCAGGAACATGGGCAAGGAGAGTGGAAGGAGAGGGGAAGGTGTCTGGAGGAAGGGAAGAGCTCTGTGTCCCAGCCCTTTTGCATCACAGCACACAGAGGACAATGATGATGTTGTCTGGGATGCTGGAGGGGGTGGGCAAGGCTCTGTCTGCTCCAGGCCCTGCGTGGGTGGTCTGAGGGCTGAGAGAACCAGTCTCTTGTCAGGCTATTCCAGTTCGCTCAGCCCATCTGAGAAAGCCCTGGTGGAAAGTGTAGCCCTCAGGAGGAGGGAAGGAGGGAGCCCAGGGGCCACTGGATTATCCTACCCACCTGCCTCAAACACCGGATGGCCTCCTGCCTCGGCCCGCATGTAGCTGACATTCTTTTTTTTTTTTTTT
>NW_006799780.1:312570-314536 GCF_000442215.2 Lipotes vexillifer
CAGGCTCAGCGGCCATGGCTCACGGCCCCAGCCGCTCCGCGGCATGTGGGATCTTTCCGGACCGGAGCACGAAGCCGTGTCCCCTGCACCGGCAGGCGGACTCCCAACCACTGCGCCACCGGGGAAGCCTGTAGCTGACATTCTTATTTCATCCCGAAGCCCTGCCTCATATGCTCATCTGCAGGACTTTTCTCAGTTTCTGTCTGAGCGAGATCTGGAGGCCAGGGAGAGCTGTGGGTGGCAGAGGAGGACGAAGGCAGCCGAGGATGGTAGCTTCTTTCCTCTGACTCCTATTCTATAAAAGGAGCAGGTTTCCACTGTCCACGCGACAAGTTATTACTGAGCCTCCCGCATGTGCCAGACAAAGTTTCTCTCCCTTGGTGCTTACCTTCTGGTGTGGGGAGTTGGTAAAGAAAGAGAGAGCGAATCAAGAGAAAGCAAGCAAGTCAGAGGGCAGTATGTGCTCGGGAGAAAGGGCACCAGGGCGAAGGTAAAGCCGGAAAGGACTACCTGAGGTGGGGTGGGGAATGTTGGTTTATTCACTAGGGAGGTCAGAGAAGGCCTCCCTGGAAAGGTAACATCTGAGCCGAGACCTGAAGGAAATGGGGAGCGATCCACGTGGATAGTGAGGAAACGCGTTCCAAGCGGGAGAAATAGCAGGTGCAAAGGCCCTGAGGGAGCATCCACATGTTCAAGGTACAGCAAGGAGGCCAGTGTGGCAGGTAGAAGCTGAGGTCAGAGAGGTCACAGAGGGTCAGACTGCTGAGGGCCTTGTCCTCTGCTGTAAAGACTCTGAGCCAGGTGGGAGTGATGGAGCTTGACTTAAGCTGTAGGAGGATCATGGTGGCTGCTGTATTGAGAATAGGCTGAGGGGAGCCAGGGTGAAGCCTTGGTCCAAATAAAGGTCCACCTCCACTTGGAAGCCTTTCCTCATAACCAACCTTTGAGGGCCCCCAAGATAGTTTTAAAGGAGAAAGGTGGATCATAGTTTGTTAGCTGAAAAATATCGCTCTAAATAAATGAACCTGATCAGTGGACAGATGAGAACTGATGGAATCATTGGTTGCAGAAATGTATCTGATAAATGGGATGGTAGGGAGAAAAAGAGAAGTCCACCATCCATGGATTCGGTGCCATTGCCAAGTGAGGCACAACCAAAAGCCAAGAGAAAGCAAGTCTTTCACTGATACATGACCTGACACACACCTGGGTGTGACAGAGGTGCTCTTGTGAGCTTCCTTTCACTTGGTTCCAACGATATCAGTCGTTTCAATGACTGCTTTCACAGGTCTGAAAATCCCACCATCACTTTGGGTCTAACATATGCATCAGCTGTCTGATCTGTTGGCCAAGGCCTTCTACAGAATTAAAACAACTGCTGGCTTCTCAATACATATTCCAGAAAAATTTCAATCAGCTAAAGGCAAAATAGGCTCAAGAATAACATGATTAGTAAGGAATGGTGAGTTTATTTTCTTGTGCTCGATACTCAGGTATATTTTTCATACCACAGGCTGAGTGGTTTAAACAACAGATGTTTATTTTCTCACAACTCTGAAGGCTAGAAGTCCAAGACCAAGGTGCCATCAGGGTTAGTTTCTGGGAGGCTTCTCTCCATGGCTTGTAGATGGCTGCCTTCTTGCTGTGTCTTTTTTTTTTTTTTAACTTATTTTTTTATTTTTGTCTGCGTTGGGTCTTCGGTGCTGCGCGTGGGCTTTCTCTAGTTACGGTGCTTCTCATTGCGGTGGCTTCTCGTTGTGGAGCACAGGCTCTAGGTGCACAGGCTTCAGTAGTTGTGGCTCTCAGGTTCTAGAGCGCAGGCTCAGTAGTTGTGGCTCGTGGGCTTAGTTGCTCCTCAGCATGTGGGATCTTCCCGGACCAGGGTTTGAACCTGTGTCCCCTGCATTGGCAGGCGGATTCTTAACCACTGTGCCACCAGGGAAGTCCTTGCTATGTCTTCTTTTTT
>NW_006799780.1:314890-320953 GCF_000442215.2 Lipotes vexillifer
TTTTATTTTTTTCTTGCGTTATGCGGGCCTCTCACTGTCGTGGCCTCTCCCATTTGCGGAGCACAGGCTCCGGACGCGCAGGCTCAGTGGCCATGGCTCACGGGCCCAGCCGCTCCGCGGCATGTGGGATCCTCCCGAAACGGGGCACGAACCCGCGTCTCCTGCATCAGCAGGCGGACTCTCAAGCACTGCGCCACCAGGGAAGCCCCTTTGCTATGTCTTTATAGGGCCTTTTCTCTGTGTGCTCACGGAGAGCTCTATGGTGTCTCTTCTTCTTCTAAACGCACCAGTCCTATCAGATTAGGGCCCCACCCTTATAACCTCATTAATCTTAATTACCTCCTTAAAAGCCCTATCTCCTAGTATAGTCATTGAGGGTTAAGACTTCAACCTTTGAATTTTGGGGGGCACACTTCAGTCTATAACATCAGGCAAATGTTGCAAGTTTTTTTTTTTTTTTTTTTTTGCGGTACACGGGCCTCTCACTGTTGTGGCCTCTCCAGTTGTGGAGCACAGGCTGCAGACGCGCAGGCTTAGCGGCCATGGCTCATGGGCCCAGCTGCTCCGCGGCATGCGGGATCCTCCCGGACCGGGGCACGAACCCGTGTCCCCTGCATTGGCAGGTGGACTCTCAACCACTGCGCCACCAGGGAAGCCCTGTTGCAGGTTCTTAAAAAAAATAAATATATACCTTGGGCAAAGTATGCAATCACAGAATATGCCCATGAATCGTTACCGCAGTCTAGATATAGAACAGTTCTGTCATCGCATCCCTTGTGCTCCTGCCCAGTCAGTTCTCAACGCCACCATAGACCTCAAGTAGTCACTTGCCTTCTTTTTATTCCAGTAGACTAGATTTATCTTTTTTAGAATTTAATATCAAGAAAACCATACATGAGCCTTTTGTGTCTGTCTTCTTTCACCCAGTGAAATGATTTTGAGATTTGTCCATATTACTGTGTATATCAATTAGTTTGTCACATTTTATCATTGAGTTGTATTCTGTTTTATGGATGTACTACAATTTATTTACTCACCTGGTAATGAACATTTGGGTTATTTCCAGTTTGGAGCTATTATTTTAAGCACTGCTCTAGACAAGCCTCTGGGCATATATTTTCATTTCTCTTGGGTGAGTGCCTAGAATTGAAATCTCATGGTTGTAAGGTAAGTGCATGTTTAATAAGAAACTGTCAGACTGTTTACCTTCCCAACAGCAATGTATGAGAGTTCCAGTTGTTCCACATCCTTGTCACTTGGTATTATCAGCCTCTTCCATTTTAAGCTATTTTAGAGGATGTATAGTGATATCTCATTGTGGCTTTATTTGCATTTCACTAATGACTAATAATGATGCTGAGCACTTTTTTTTCACGTGCTTACTGGCTATTTTAATGTCTTATATTGTGAAGTGTCTGTTCCAAACTTTTTACCCAGTTTTTAATTGAGTTGTCTTTTGGTTATTGATTGTAAGAATTCTTTATAGATTCTGGATACATCTTTGAATATATATTTCTTCCAGTCTGTGGCTTGCCTTTTTATTTTCTTAAAATTATCTTCAAAGGAGCACACTTTTACACTTTTGTTAAATTGCAGTTTATCAAGTTTTTTTTCTTTTATGGGTTATGCATTTTACATTCTTTCTAAGTAATCTTTGCCTCCCTGAAGTTCGTAAAGATTTTCTCCTGTGTTTAGGTTTAGCTTCTTTAGTTCTATGATCTATTTCTAGTTAATATTTGTGTTTGGTGTAAGGTAAGGGATGAGGGTTGCTTGTTTGTGTTTTGGTTTTGTATATGGATATTCAGTCATTCCACCACCATTTGTTGAAAAGGTTGTATTTTCTCCATTGAAGTGTCTTGACACTTTCATTGCAAATTAATTGACTCTCATAACCTGAGTCTGTATGTGGACACTATCCTTATGACTATACCACTCTGTCTTGATTACTATAGCTTTATATTAAATCTCAAAATCAAGTATTGTTTATCTTCCAACTTTGTACTTTTTCAGAATTCATCTGGCTATTTTGGGTCTTTTGCATTTCTACATAAATTTTAGAATCACCTTGACAGTTTCTAACAACAACAACAACAAAACCTGCTGGGGTTTTGTTTAGAATTGTATTGAATCTATTGATCAATTGAGAGAATTGACATCTCAGCAATATAAAGTCTTCTGATACAAGAATATTACACGTATTTGTTTATTAAGGACTTCTTAATTTCTCTCAGCAGTGTTTTATAGCTTTCAATGTGGAGATCTAGAGAGGAACTTTTATACTTTTTAATATCATTGTAAATAGTATTTTAAATTTCAATTTCCAATTGTTCATTGTTAGTATATAGAATACAATTGATTTTTTTTTTTTTTTTGCGGTACACAGGCCTCTCACTGTTGTGGCCTCTCCCGTTGCGGAGCACAGGCTCCGGACGCGCAGGCCCAGCGGCCATGGCTCACGGGCCCAGCCGCTCTGCGGCATGTGGGATCTTCCCGGACCGGGGCACGAACCCTTGTCCCCTGCATCGGCAGGCGGACTCTCAACCACCGTGCCACCAGGGAAGCCCCACAATTGATTTTTGATTGTTGACCTGTATCCTGTAATTTTGCTAAATTCACTTGTTAGTTCTAGTAGCTTTTTCTGTAGAGTCTTTAGGATTTTTTATGTGCACAACTATGTTGTCTGTGAATAAATAAAGTTCTACTTCTTCCTTTTCAATCTGAGTAGTCTTCTTTTTTTTTTTTTTTTTTTTAATCTCTTTATTGTGCTGGATAAGGCCTCCAGTATAGATTTGGTGATAGTGCACATCTGTGCCTTGTTCCTGATCCTCTGTTCCTCATTTCACGTTTAAGTAGGATGATTGCTGACAGTTTTTCATAGATTTTTTTTAAATCAGATTGAAAAATTTCCTTTCTACACATGATTTATTGAGAGTTCTTATCATGAATACGTAGCAAATTGTCAAATGCTTTTCCTACATCTATTGAGATGATGGTATGTTTTTTCTTTTATTCTATTAAAGTAGTGAATTATATTGATTGATTTTTTTTATTGTGGTAAATGCACATAACGTAATATTCACCATTTAAACCATTTTAAAGTATACAATTCAGTGCTGTTAAGTATGTTTACAATGTTGTGCAACCACCTCTACTTTCTAGGTCCAGAACATTTTTCTCTCTCTAAAAGGAAAGCCCATGCCCATTAGGCAGTCACTCCCCATTCACATCTTCCTCCAGCCCCTGGCAACAACTAATTTGCTTTCTGTCTCTGGATATTTCATATAAATAGAAAAATAGTATGTGGTCCTTGTGTTTGGCTTCTTTTACTTAGCATAATGTCGTCAGGGTTCATCCATGTTGTAGTAAGTATCCGCACTTCATTTTTTTTATGGCTGAATAGTATTCGATTGTATAGATATACCACGTTTTGTTTATCCATTCATCTGTTGATGAATATTTGGGTTGTTTCCACCTTTTGGCTATTGTGACTAGTGCTGCTATCAACATTCATGAAAAGGTTTTTGAACATCTGCTGTCAATTCTTTGGGATGTATACCTAGGAGTAGAATTTCTGAGTCATATGGTAACTCTGTGTTTAACTTTTTGAGGAATTGCCAAACTGTTTCCATAGCAGTTTCACCATTTTACATTCCCACCAGCAACAATGTATAAGGGTTCCAGTTTCTCCACATCATTACTAACACTTGTTATTTTTCTTTTTAAAAAAGTTTTAGCTATCCTAGTTCATATGAAGTGACACCTTATTGTGGTTTTGAATTGCATTTCCCTAATACACTTGTTGGCCATTTGTATGTCTTCTTTGGAGAAATTTCTATTCAAGTCCTTTTCCACTGGGTTGTTTGTCTTTATGTAGTTAAGTTGTAGAGTTCTTTATATATTCTGGATTGTTAACCCTAATTAGGTATATGATTTTCAAATAGTTTCTCCCATTCTGTGGAGTGTCTTTTCACTTCCTTGATAGTGTCCTTTGATGTACAAAAGTTTTTAATTTTGATGAAGTCCAACTAATCAGTTTTTCTTTTGTTGCTTGTACTTTTGGTATTGTATTTAAAAAACCTTTGGCAAATCCAAGATCATGAAGATTTGTCTCTATGCTTTCTTCTAAGAATAATTTTAGCTTTTAAATTTGTCTATGATGCATTTTTAGTTTTTATATATGGTGTGAGGAAAGAGTCCAACTTCAGTCTTTTGCACACTGATTGACTTTTGAATGTGAAACTAACTTTGCATTCCTGGGATAAATACAACTTGGTCATGGTATACTAGTTTTTAAAATATATTGCTGGATTTAATTTGCTAAATTTTGTTAGGGTTTTTGCATCTATGTTCAGGGATATATTTGCAATCTTTTTTTCTTATAATGTCTAGGTTTTTATTTTTTAATTTTTTTTTGCTTTGGTGTCTGGATCATTTGAGCCATATAATATGAATTATGAAGGTCTTCCTATTGCTCAATTTTATGAAAATGTTTGTGTAATGTTGGTATTATTTATTCCTTGTGAGTTTTATAGGCTTTACCAGAGAATGTTTCTGAGACTGGAGTTTTCTTTGTAAGCAAATTTTAAACACAAATTCAGTTCCTTTAGGGAAATTTAGATTTAAAAATAATTTTTCTTGAGTTTTGGTTCTTTGAGTATTTATAGGAATGTGTCCATTTAATCTAAATTATTAATTTATTCACATAAATTTGTTTGCAATATTCTCTTCTTACCCTTTTAATGCCTATAGGGTGACTGATGTAAATAACTGGTGTTGTCTGTCTTTTTTTATTGGCCAATCTTGCTAGAGGTTTATTAATTTTGTTGATCTTTCTAAAAACCAGCTTTTTTATACATTGAGCTTGTCTATTGTTTATTTGTCACCTACATGTTAATTTCTGCTTTTATATTTATTATGTCCTTCTTTCTTCTAAGTTTAGATCTAATTTGCTCTTTCTTTTTTCCTAGACTCTTAAGTGGAATCTTAGCTCACTGGATTTGGACCCTTCTTCTAACAAAAGCTTTTAAAGCCATATATTTCCCTTTAAGTACCACTTTAGCTGCATCTACAAGGTTCGATTTCTTTTCATTTGTATTCAGTTCAAATATTTTCTAATTTCCCTTGTGCTTATTGATTTATGGGTTACTTAGAAGTATGTTGTTTAATTTCTAAATATATCTGGATTTTTCAGATAATTTTGTTATTGAGTTCTACTTTAAATCCACTGTGATCAGAGAACATTCTGTGTATGAGTTCAATATTTTAAATATATTGAGACTTTTTTATGGATTAGCCTATAGTATATCTTGGTGAATGTTACATGTGTACCTTAAAAAAATGTGCATTCTGCTCTTACTGAGTAGTGAGATAAATATAAATTATGCCAAGTTGACTAATGGTATTTTTATATACTTAATGATTCTTTTTCTATTTGTTATATCAGTTTCTGCAAGAGGAAGTTTCCAAGTATAATTGTGGATTTGTTTATTCCTCTTTTCAGTTTTATCAGTTTTTGATTAATGTATATTGAAGCTCTGTTATTGAGTGCTTTCATATTTAGGATTGTTATGTCTTCTGGATGAACTGACCCCTTTATCATAATGAAATGCCCTTTGTATTCCTGAGTATAGCTTGTTCTGAAATCTACTTTATGTGATATCATTATAGACACTCCAGCTTTCTTATATTTAGTATTTGCATGGTATGTCTTATTCTATCCTATTACTTTTAACTAATCTGTGTCTTTATATTTAAAGTAGATTTTTTAAGGTAATATATACTTGGTTTAATTATTGTTCTTGGATCATTTACATTTAATGTAATTAGTAATCGCAATAATTTAATTAAAATATCTCTATGGTATGATATAAGGCTATCACATTAATATTTGTTTTCTATTTTTTGCATCTGCTCTTTCTTTTTCCCTCTTTCTCTGCATTCTTTTGTGTTGAGTAATTTTAATGATTTTATTTCATATTAGTTACTTCTTTGTTTCTTTTCTTAGTAATTGCTCTTAGATTTATAGTACATACTTTTTTTTTTTTTTTTTTTTTTTTTTTGGGT
>NW_006799780.1:321195-329022 GCF_000442215.2 Lipotes vexillifer
GCATGTGGGATCTTCCCGGACCGGGGCACGAACCCGTGTCCCCTGCATTGGCAGGCGGACTCTCAACCACTGCGCCACCAGGGCAGGGAAGCCCATACTTTTAAAGTTATCATAATGTACTTTCAAATAATATTATGCTCCTTAGTATTTAATTCAAGAATCCTACAGTATACTTCCATGTACTCCCTCCCATTCTTTGTGCTAGTTTTGCATTTTACTCCTACATATTTTATAAATACCACAATACATTGCTATTATTTTTGCTATAAAGTTAATTATCTTTTAAAAGCAATAAAAATTTTTAAAAAGTATTTTATATTTACCCTCATATTTACAGACATTCCTTGGAGATATTGCGGGTTTGGTTCCAGAACACTGCAATAAAGCGAATATTGCAATAACACGAATCACATGAATTGTTTTGTTTCCCAGTGCCTATAAAATTTCTGTTTACACTATACTGTAGTCTAGTAAATGTGCAATAGCACTATGTCTGAAAACAATGTACGTACTTTAATTTAAAAATACTTTGTTGCTAAAAATTGCTAACCATCAGATGAGCCTACAGTGAGTTGTAATAGTAACATCAAAGATCACTGATCACAGATCAGCATAACTAATATAATAATAATGAAAACATTTGAAATATTGCTAAAATTACTAAATTGTGACACAGAGACACAAAATGAGCAAACTGGAAAATTGGCACTGATAGATTTGCTTGTTGCAGGGTAGCTAGAAACCTTCAATTTGTAAAAATTCACTATCTGCAAAGTGCAGTAAAGCAAAGCACTATAAAACAAAGGATGCCTGTATCATTTTAATGATATTCATTTATTTGTGTGTATTCAACTTTCTAACTGGTCTCATTTTCCTTCTGCTTAAAGAACTTTTAAAACTTTTCTTGTGATGCATAATTGCTGGTGATGAATTCTCTCAATTGTTGTTTGTCTGCAAAAGTCTTCATTTACCTTCATTTTTTTGAATGATATTTTTTCTGCACAAGTTGACAGTTTCTTCTTTTTTTCTTAACATCTTTATTGGAGTAAAATTGCTTTACAAGACTGTGTTAGTTTCTGCTTTATAACAAAGTGAATCAGTTATACATACACATATGTCCCCATATCTCTTCCCTCTTGCATCTCCCTCCCTCCCACCCTCCCAATCCCACCCCTCTAGGTGGTCACAAAGCTGATCTCCCTGTGCTATGCGGCTGCTTCCCACTAGCTATCTATTTTACATTTGGTAGTGTATATATGTCCATGCCACTCTCTCACTTTGTCCCAGCTTACCTTTCCCCCACCCCATATCCTCAAGTTCATTCTCTAGTAGGTCTGTGTCTTTTTTCACATCTTGCCCCTAGGTTCTTCATGACCATTTTTTTCTTTAAGATTCCATATATATGTGTTAGCATATGGTATTTGTTTTTCTCTTTCTGACTTACTTCACTCTGTATGACAGACTCTAGGTCCATCCACCTCACTACAAGTAGCTCAATTTCGTTTCTTCTTATGGCTGAGTAATATTCCATTGTACATATGTGCCACATCTTCTTTATCCATTCATCTGCTGATGGACACTTAGGTTGCTTCCGTGTCCTGGGAATTGAAAATAGAGCTGCAATGAACATTTTGGTACATGACTCTTTTTGAATTATAGTTTTCTAAGGGTATATGCTCAGTAGTGGGATTGCTGGGTTGTATGGTAGTTCTATTTTTAGTTTTTTAAGGCCCCTCCATACTGTTCTCCATAGTGGCTGGATCAATTTACATTCCCACCAAGAGTGCAAGAGGGTTCCCTTTTTTCCACACCCTCTCCAGCATTTATTGTTTGTAGATTTTTTGATGATGGCCATTCTGACTTGTGTGAGGTGATACCTCATTGTAGTTTTGATTTGCATTTCTCTAATGATTAGTGATGTTGAGCACCCTCTCGTGTGTTTGTTGGCAGTCTGAATATCTTCTTTGGAGAAAGGTCTATTTAGGTCTTCTGCCCATTTTTGGATTGGGTTGTTTGTTTTTTTGATATTGGGCTGCATGAGTTGCTTGTATGTTTTGGAGATTAATCCTTTGTCAGTTGCTTCATTTGCAAATATTTTCTCCCATTCTGAGGGTTGTCTTTTTGTCTTGTTTATGGTTTCCTTTGCTGTGTGAAAGCTTTTAAGTTTCGTTAGGTCCCACTTGTTTATTTTTGTTTTTATTTCCATTTCTCAAGGAGGTGGACCAAAAAGGATCTTGCTGTGATTTATGTCATAGAGTGTTCTGCCTATGTTTTCCTCTAAGAGTTTGATACTGTCTGGCCTTACATTTAGGTCTTTAATCCATTTTGAGTTTATTTTTGTGTATGGTGTTAGGAAGTGTTCTAATTTCATTCTTTTACACGTAGCTGTCCAGTTTTTCCAACACCACTTATTGAAGAGGCTGTCTTTTCTCCACTGTATATTCTTGCCTCTTTATTAAAGATAAGGTGACCATATGTGCGTGGGTTTATCTCTGGGCTTTCTATCCTTTTCCATTGATCTATATTTCTGTTTTTGTGCCAATACCATACTGTCTTGATTGCTGTAGCTTTGTAGTATAGTCTGAGTCCAGGAGCCTGATTCCTCCAGCTCCATTTATCTTTCTCAACATTGCTTTGGCTGTTTGGGGTCTTTTGTGTTTGCACAAAAATTGTGAAATTTTTTGTTCTAGTTCTGTGAAAAATGCCAGTGGTAGTTTGATAGGGATTGCATTGAATCTGTAGATTGCTTTGAGTAGTGTAGTCATTTTCACAATGTTGATTCTTCCAATCCAAGAACATAGTACATCTCTCCATCTATTTGTATCATCTTTAATTTCTTTCATCAGTGTCTTATAATTTTCTGTATACAGGTCTTTTGTCTCCTTAGGTAGGTTTATTCCTAGGTATTTTATTCTTTTTGTTGCAATGGTAAATGGGAGTGTTTTCTTAGTTTCACTTTCAGATTTTTCATCATTAGTGTATAGGAATGCAAGAGATTTATGTGCATTAATTTTGTATCCTGCTACTTTACCAAATTCATTGATTAGCTCTAGTAGTTTTCTGGTAGCATCTTCAGGATTCTCTATGTATAGTATCATGTCATCTGCAAACAGTGACAGCTTTACTTCTTCTTTTCCGATTTGGATTCCTTTTATTTCTTTTTCTTCTCTGATTGCTGTGGCTAAAGCTTCCAAAACTATGTTGAATAATAGTGGTGAGAGTGGGCAACGTTTTCTTGCTCCTGATCTTAGTGGAAATGGTTTCAGGTTTTCACCATTGAGGACGATGTTGGTTGTGGGTTTGTCATATATGGCCTTTATTATGTTGAGGAAAGTTCCCTCTATGCCTATGTTCTGGAGGATTTTTATCATAAATGGGTGTCGAATTTTGTCGAAAGCTTTCTCTGCATGTATTGAGATGATCATATAGTTTTTCTCCTTCAATTTGTTAATATGGTGTATCACACTGATTGATTTGCATATATTGAAGAATCCTTGCAATCCTGGGATATACCCCACTTGATTGTGGTATATGATCCTTTTAATGTGGTGTTGGATTCTGTTTGCTAGTATTTTGTTGAGGATTTTTGCATCTATGTTCATCAGTGATATTGGCCTGTAGTTTTCTTTCTTTGTGACATCTTTGTCTGGTTTTGGTATCAGGGTGATGGTGGCCTCGTAGAATGAGTTTGGGAGTGTTCCTCCCTCTGCTATATTTTGGAAGAGTTTGAGAAGGATAGGTGTTGGCTCTTTTCATAGAATTCGCCTGTGAAGCCATCTGGTCTGGGGCATTTGTTCGTTGTAAGATTTTTCAGTGCTTGTGATTGGTCTGTTCATATTTTCTATTTCTTCCTGGCTCAATCTTGGGAGGTTGTGCATTCCTAAGAAGTTGTCCATTTCTTCCAGGTTGACAGTTTCTTCTTTCAGCACTTTAAAATATCCCTCCATATTCTTCTGGATTTTTTAGTTTCTAATGAGAAGTCTTTCATTCTTATCTTTTTTCCTCTGTATTTATTATGCCCCTTTTCTCTGGCTTTTAAAGATTTTCTTTTTATCAGTTTTTCCAGAATTATATTATATTGTGTCTTGGTATAGTTTTCTTTTGGTTTATCCTGCTTGAGGTTTGTTGAATTTCTTGTATTTGTTGAGTCACCAAGGCTCTTTTAGTTTTCTTTTAGCTTTCTCTCTCTCTTTGCTTTAATTTGAATAGGTTTGATTAGCATGTTTTCCTGTTCACCAATCTTTTCTACTACAGTGTCTAATATGCTCTTAGTCCTATCTAGTGACTATTTGATTTCAGAACTTGTATTTTTCATTTTTAGAACTTGATTCCTTTTTAAAATCTCATCTTTTTTAAAAAAATCTTCTCACAATGTTTGTTTTCCTTTCAATAATTGGACAATAGTTATAGTGGCTCTTTTAATGTTCTTACCTGTAAATTCCAATATTTCTCTTATTTCTGTTTCCATTTGCTGGTCTTATGGTTATTGGCCATATTTCCTACTTAGCATACCTAGTAATTTCAATTGTGTGTTAGACATTTTGAATGTTACATTGTTGAGTGTTTAGATTTTGTTTTCTTTAAAGAATGTTGGATTTTGTTTTGGCAAAATTGACAATTTTGGCAAAAAAAGACAATTAAGTTAATTTTGGTTCAGTTTGACCCTTTAAAGGATTGTTTTTAAGATTTTAAATGTATATCTGGATTGTTTTTAAGATTTTAAATGTATATCTGGAGTAGTCTTTTCCAAGCATTCTTTAACCTTATTCTTAAAGCACGACTCACTGGGTTTTCCAGTAAATTTTTGAGTGGTCAGCAAGGATCACTTTAAAGGATTGTTTAAAGGATTGTTTTTAAGATTTTAAATGTATATCTGGATTGTTTTTAAGATTTTAAATGTATATCTGGAGTAGTCTTTTCCAAGCATTCTTTAACCTTATTCTTAAAGCACGACTCACTGGGTTTTCCAGTAAATTTTTGAGTGATCAGCAACGACTTTCTATTCTGGCTGGTGAGAACTTGGATGGCTTCCAGTTCTTCGTGAGCTCTGAATTGTTCAGTTTACAGCTTTCCAGTCACTCTCTTCCTGGTCTGTGGAATTTTACCCTACTCATGCTTGTCTTAGTATTTAGTAAACTTTCAAGTATCCCTCAGTACTCTTTGTATATATAGTTTCCTCTTTCTGAAACTCTGTCTCATAAATTCCAACTGCAAAAGCCTCTCCAAACTGTGATTTCTGTTACCTCAAGTCATTGATACCACTGGACTCTGGCTGGGACTCCTTCCCTGCCCCAAGGTATGGAATGTGTCTCCAGGATAAAAGGTAAGGTAATATTGTATACCTCATCTGTTTTCTTTCTCTCAGGGATGACAGTCCTGAGCTACCTATTGTCCAATATCTGAAAATTGTTTTGTATATTTTATCTGTTTTTTTAGTTGTTAATGGAAGAAGGGTAAATTTGGTCCCCGTTTCTTCATCACAGCCAGATGTAGTCCACGCTACAAATATTTATTCATGATCCTACACAAAATGTTGCCATCTTTTTTTTTTTAAGGTTGCCATCTTGAATGCAATTCTATTTGAAGATACACTCTGAGATATTTTGTGTTCTTTTTCCTTCATTCTTCTATAATTTAAAATATAAACAATGGATATTGCAAAGAAATTTGGAAGAACTGCACTACATTGTTTATAATTGTGAAATTGTCTGTCCCACAATGGCTTCTATGCCTATTTTCCTTTTCCCACACATCCACTCCAAATAGAGCTCATATGACTTTCTGATACAGTATTTAGGCTCTGAAATGACTCTCAGACCTTTCTCAGGGGAAATTTCTAAGCACCTGATAGCTGGAGTTCTAATAATGGCCATTCATGTCTTGCTTCCTACATTTCCTAAGAATAGAGGTTACTTGAAGTTGTGGCATCTCTAACTCATTATTATATATGTTTTATACTTGTACATACAGGAGAATACATTAAAAGTACAATTAATGTGGAAATTTATGCCATCTGAATTATAATAAGCTATGAATTTCTTACAAAACTTTCTACAGTTTAGTGCTTAAAATGTCTTATAAATGTATAGACTTTGTGGCTGGGCTGTATGTCTCTCAAAAGTGTTAAGAAAGGGGAAAATCTTAAATCCTGGCTTGCTTCCTTAATTTAACAACATGAGACAATTCTCATACTATATTTCTCCTAATGTGTCATTTTCATTTCTAAAATCTTGGGTTGTTTTTTCCTTTTGAAGTTGATGTTTATGTTGGTGATTTCAAAAAAATCCCCCATTAAGAAGGATCTGAATCTTATCTTTTAGATCTCAGTGAGAAATACAGTACGTATTGCCTAAACCATATATATATATATATATATATATATATACACACACACACACACACACACACACACACACACACACACACACACACATATTTAAGGGCTATGTAGGATTTTTATAACTTATAAAATTTTATGACTCCACGCTCAACAGAAAGCAAGTAATTATTTAGCCATGCTGGGTGGGACTTCAGGTTAATGGTAAACAGAAAGGAGATGCTGAAAGATTTCATATCCAAAGGGAGAAGAAGAGAAGTATACAGAGATACATCATACATGCAGAAATTGTGTACAGAGACAAAACATGTAAAGTACAACACTTACATAGTAAGCCACCTCCTAAGTAGTAGCCATTGGTATTATTGTTATTCAGCCAGTGTCCTAAAACTAATTTTATTTGCTTTGTGTAGTTACACTGGCTTGAATTCACACTATCTTCCTCCTCCTATTCCCTAGGACACTGCTTTCCAGAACTTTTCTTATTGTTCCTAAAAGTTAGTGAACGTTTGTCTTCCTAGGCTTCAACACTATATATCAAGAAAAAGAAAACCAGTATTCTACTGGAAATTTATATAGCTCTGCTGGTGTGCATTTAAACATAAAGTTTACTTCTGTAAGTTCCCCTGCCCCCTGCCCATGCCACAGCATGCTGCCATGTCTCAGAAAGGGTGAAGACTCTTGAGAACCTGTCCTAAGAAGTCCCTGGCTTGGAGGGGCATCACTGAAACCCACAACTTTACAATTGTTATAAATTGCCAGATGATAGTGCTTTGTTACATTGCTTTGTATAATTAAACATTCAGGTTTATGCACAAGTTATATTATGCTTCAGAAAATAAAACATCACAGGTAAAGGGTTTTTTTTTTTTTTTGTCGTTGCTTCTGTTTTGTAATATTGGTATTTTATGTATAGCAGTGGTTTTCAAAGTGTGACCTGGCATCAGGAGCATCCGCATCAACTGGGAACTAGTTACAAATAAAAATTCTCAGACCCTGCGCTCTGTTTTAGGCAATTTTGATGTATGCTAAAGTTTGACAGCTGCTGGTGTGGCAAACCCTGGAAAGGCTCCTATATCTGACTTAATTTATTATAAGCCACATCATATGAGGTATGAAGAAGTAATCGGTCATGCCCCCAGCTACTGTTGCCTAGGAGATGTTTAATGGTGTAACACGGGAAGTGCCACGCTGCTGAGCAAATGTCAGACTCCGAGAAGGAAGAGCCTTTCTGCCAAAATCCCTTCTAGAACACCTCCTTTCACAGCCCTAGCAGCCCAAGGGAGAGGATTAAGACATCAGAACCTCAGAAGGTGCTAATGTAGGGCCCTTGGGCTGATCTGCAGCCTTGAGGCACCTTTAGCTAGTTAAGAGGGAAAATCCCAGGGCTCAAAAGCTGTCCTCGAAGCGGAAGCATCAAAAGACCGAATTTAACAATCTGGACGTGAAGCAAGAAACTCATATCCCTGTGTAGACCAGACTGTAGGGAA
>NW_006799780.1:329255-362522 GCF_000442215.2 Lipotes vexillifer
CCAGACTGTAGGGAAACCCAAGGACGTCTTGGCAAAGAGACTGAATTCTTAGCTGCACTGGGAAAGGAGGGCCATGACCTTGTTAGTGTGGAGGACCTAGAAGCTGACATGCCTTCTCACTGTGTGCTGATATGGCCTTTTCTCTGTGTGTGGGCCTGGAGAGAGAGAGAAAGTGCTCTGGTGTCGCTTCCTCTTCTGATAAGGATACCGGTTCTATTGGATTAGGGCCTCACCCTTATGACCTCATTTTACCGTAATTACCTCCCTAATGGCCCTATCTCCAAATCCAGAGCAGTCCCTATTATCCCATGCCTGGATTATTATAGCGCCTTACTGATCCTCATTCCAGACTCCCTTCACCAGTCCTTCTTGAATATGCAACCAGATTCACCTCAGTAAATTCACACTTTTAAGGTACAGTCTTACTGAAAAAACCTCAGTGTTTCCCAATGACTAGAATTTTGCCAAACTCCTTACTCTGGCATTTGGTTCCCTGGTAGGTCCGAGCCTACCTTGTCAGCCAAAATAATGCTATACTCTTCCCCCACACCACACACCTTTTGAATAACCTACTTCGTTGTTCTTCAAGCATTCAGTTTGTGTGCCCACCTCTAGGCCTTTGCTCACATTATTCTCTCTGGAATGGCCTCTTTTCCACTTATTCAAATACCGCCCTTTCTTCCAAGTGCCACACTCCTCAGTGACATCTTCTGCATCACTCCACCCACAGTGATCTTTCTCTCTGCGCTTGGATTATTTTTCCAAAGCAAGTGTTAACACACTTCTCTGGGTGTGTGTCTGTGTTCCTGATAGAACTGTCTGAGAGTGGGTACTGAGGATGTTCCTTCTTTGCGTCCCTCTCAGGACCTGGCACAGTGGTGGGTGCTCAGTGTTCTTATTGCGTGGATTGGTGGATGGATAGATGACAAGACCGATACTCCTTTGGTAAGGTTTTTTGAGAATCTTAAATGTCATCTCCTTTGAGCAAACGTCCATAACCTACCCCCTCTCTATCACATCAATGTATTTTGAATCCCTGTACAAGCTTCACCACTACCAGAGAATTGTAGTGTTTGTTTGTCCTTCCAATCCCCCCATCGTATTCTAACTCTATAGAAGAGACTGTTTCTGTCTTGTTTCCCAGTGCCTAGTTAGTGTCTGATACATGGTAGCCCCTCAGTTAATAATTGATGGAATGAATGAGTGAATGAATGACTTTAGCATCACATAGTGTAGTGGAATCTTTTGGAGCTTAGCAAAATGTGTGTACACATAGAGGAGGACCTGCTTAAAAACCTGAACGTTTTTTTATTTTATTAGCCATGAAGCATTGAGGAAATGTCACACTAATTTAGAAACAAATGTGCTTTGCTTTATATATTTTATAGCTTAAGTCAAATCAGAGTGAATTAATAATTTAAACCCTGACTTAATACCCCCCAAAATTATAGTGCTGTAGAAAAGTATTCATTAAAGCCATGCAGCCTACTATTTTTTTAGAAAGCCAATGTTTAATCATTTGGCAAACACAAACTTATTTTGCAAGACAAGAATTTGTTTTCTAAATCTAGATTTTCACATGGGGAGTTTCCTTAAGGGTGGTAGGACCTACACTGACTTCCACTACATATAGGAGAATTTTCAGTCTTCCATTTTCTGTCTTCTTTCTTCCCCTTCCAACCTTACCATCCCCACCTCAGGAGACACTGTCTAGTTATCTCATCTGCTCACTGTCTTCTGGATCCACCAAGGTAAATTCTGCCTCTGTGCCTTTGCTCATGCTGTTCCCCTTGCTTGAAAACTCCTCAACCTCTGGTTGAGGTCCAACTGACATGTCCCCTTCTCCAGCAAGCCTTCCCCAATTGTCATAACTACTAAAAAGAATTGCCGGTACTGCTCATTTTTGCTCTTATGCCTTGAGTGTCAGCTCATGTATTATGCTCTGTCACTTCTCATCTCCCTGATTGCTCTAGAAGCTCCTTTGTGAAATGTATTCACAAGATTTTTGGAAATGAATATTTCATTTTTCATAGCCTGACTCTTTGAGTCCAGGAGAATTCTGAAGATGAGTAACAAGAAGACCCTGGAGGCCCCTCTCCAGGGCTGATCCAGCCTGCTGCTTCCCCCCCAGGCCCCCCGCGTGGTGTTCTTGTTAATGGTCAGATCACTTTTGAGTACATGGATTCAGGGCCCAGTGTTCAGTGGATTCCACGTTTGATGACGTTAACCTAAAAAAGTCAGATGTTGGCTGAATCACCTTCCTGCATCTCTTTTTGCATATTCTACAACTGGCTTGGGAAAACAATCCTGTGGGCCAAACCTTCTCCTGAATTTCACTTGGTCTGTGGTAAAAGGTCCAGAAAGTGATACACTTACAGTTAAACATACAACTTACAACTTATTTTTACTTCCTTAAAAGAGCTGTAAATCCACTTGGTAGGAGTATTTCACCATGAAAATGGTTCCCACGTCTTTTTTTGACTCTCACTTTCTTTTAGCCTCTGTACCTTTGTGTCTCTGTGCCTCTGGTTTTGTATTTCCTTTGTAAATTACAGAGAAATTTGTAAAAAACAGAGAAATTATTTCTGTCTCCATTTATGTCTGATCCTTTTCCTTCTTTAATTTTTTCCATCTTCTACCTTCTGTCTGAAAGAAAAAAAATCAGTGGGAGTCCATAAAAGAAAATATAGTTAGCTAGGGAGTTCCCTGGTGGTCCAGCGGTTGACTCCATGCTCCCAAGGCAGGGGGCCCGTGTTCCATCCCTGGTCAGGGAACTAGATCCCACATGCATGCCACACTAAGAGCCCACATGACGTAACTGAAGGTCCCACACTCAGCAACGAAGATCCTGCATGCCGCAACTATGATCTGGTGCAGCCGAATAAATAAATAAATAATAAATATTTAAAAAAATACTTAGCTTAAATATTTTTGAGGAGAGAATTAAGAAACATGATGCTCATTCATGTACATTATTTGTGTATTTGGTGAAATAGTTTTTTTTAATTAATTTATTTATTTATTAATTTATTTATTTTTGGCTGTGTTGGGTCTTTGTTGCCGTGCGTGGGCTTTCTCTAGTTGCGGTGAGTGGGGGCTACTCTTCGTTGCGGTGTGCGGGCTTCTCATTGCAGTGGTTTCTCTTGTTGCGGAGCACGGGCTCTAGGTGCGTGGGCTTCAGTAGTTGTGGCATGTGGGCTCAGTAGTTGTGGTTCGTGGGGTCTAGAGCGCAGGTTCAGTAGCTGTGGTGCACGGGCTTAGTTGCTCCGCGACATGTGGGATCTTCCCACAGCAGGGCTTGAACCCGTGTCCCCTGCATTGGCAGGCAGATTCTTAACCACTGTGCCACCAGGGAAGTCCCGGTAAAATAGTTTTTCACAAAAAGAAATTTGTCGTTCTCCAACTTCTTATCTATATCACTTTACATTCACTTATGAACCTCAACAGATAGACATGCATTTCCCATAGCTGTAATCAACCTACATATACTATATATAAATATTTAATCCATACACATTTAAATAGCGGTATTCTGACTGCTAGTGTAATTTGTTGAGCTATTCCCTAAGTGTTTGATGTTTAGATTATCTCCATTTTCATTATTGTAAATAGTGTTGCAACATCTTTGTATAAGTTATTGTTTTATTCTTTTGACTTTTCTGATGTATATTGACAAAAGGAGGATTATCAGGTCAAGGCATTCACTGGCTTTAAAAACCAAAAACATAGAACATAACCCTCTACTCAATAAAGAAAAAACCCAAACCCCTTCCATTTTGAGGTATAACAGTTAAGAGAAGAGAAAGACAGAAAAGGAAGAAATGAGAAAAAATCATTCATTCATTCAACAAATATTTCAGCATGTACTGTATGCCAGGCACTAGGAATTTGGTCCATCAGTGAACAGGAAACCAAAAAATCCCTGCCATAGTGAAGGCTACTCTCTAGTGGGGCAAGATAGAAAATGAACATAATAATAAATGAGCTAATTATATAATAAATTGGAAAGTGATAAGTGCTATGGAATAAGAAAAACAGCGGGGGGTGGGAAATCAGGAGTGGTGGGGGGACAGTGGAGGGATAAATAAGAGTTACTCAGATGCTCAGAAGGCAGCATCTGAGCAGAGACTTAAGGGAAGTGAGGAAGGTAGCCCTGTCCTTTTTGACAGCGTAATTGGCAGAGGGAAGGGCTCCTGGCTAATATTGTTAGGTGTCTTGGGGAAAGAGCAAAGAGGTCAATGTGGCTGGAGAAGAGAGAGTGCTGGTGAGAGGGGAGAGAGCTGAGAAAGGCCGGGCAGGGGCCACATCAGGTAGGATTTTGTAGGCTCTTGTAAGGACTTAAGCTTCTATTCTAGTCCCCCAAAGGAGGCTGTGGAGAGGCTACATTGGACACTGGACTCACCTTCTTTGGACCTGCCCTTGACGCCTGCCTCCAAGTCTCTGGGATGGGATCAGGAAGCTGCTGTGTTTCTGGCAAATTCCTCAGGGTGATTCTGATGAGCAGTTAGGTTGAGGACTACTCTTTCAGGTCAAAAATTCCACTGTTCTAAATTTAAAATAGTTTAATAAAAGAAAGTAAAAAATTCACAGCATCCCCGAATGTTGGTGATTTAGAGATGTTGAAGATGATGTAGGAAATTGAGGCCCAGAGGTTAAGTGACTTGCTGGAGGTTACACAGCTACAAGAAGCAGCACAAGTTTCAAGTTCGCCCTTCTCACTCTGAGTTCAGTGAACCTTCCACTGTGCCAGGCTACCTAATAAACTGTATCGTTTCACTTCTCAGGTGGTTAGACTTCCAGTAAGCTCCACCATTAGGAATAAAGTTTGAATTCAGAGTTCTGTAAGGTTGATTGGTTGATTAAATGTTTGATTACCTAAAGATTAATCTGAAAGCTGCAATTGTTTTAACCTTTATGGTTAAGAATCACTCAAAATGTATTAGTCACATCTTATTCTTCTTTGGAGGAATTCTGGAAGCGTTATACCGATTTAGAATGGGAAGGGACCTTAATTGTTCAGGGTCTTGCAGTGCTTCTGGGTCATAATTCTGAAATCAGCTCTTGTTTGACATCAGTATAAAACATACAAGCCGTTCAGCTGACCCTGGACATTTCTGAGGTTTAGAAGAAATTTCTGATTTACTTCGTTGTTTGATTTCTTTCTTGGACATTGGCTGTAGCTAAATTTTCTTAACTCAAATTTTTTTATAATGTTGGTTTTTCTGGCCTTATTCTGTAACTTGAGCCTAAATTTTATCTGCAGTGTCTGAACTTGTAGACTTCGCGGTTATTGTGGAATGCACTGAAATTGTGACATGGGAATTGGTCCAGAAATCACTTACAGGAGCAAGAACTCAGGCCTCAGAGCTTAGCTAGGGAACGATTTCAGTTAAACCATTTTTCCTCCGCTTGCACGCTTCTGCATGTTTCAGTGACCAGATTTGTGCCAGCGATGGGGGCAGGTTACACATTCCCACTGAGAACACTTGGTGGAGATTATAGGGATACATTATTTTTTTCCTTTCACTAAGCCAGAATTGGCAGTGGAAGCTATGTCTGAGAAAGATACTGAAGCTATTGGCTGCTCTGGGAATGGGAGGAAGAATTTATAGCTAGTGCATTTCCCCCATTCCCTCTTCTGCTCCTGCAAAAACTCAGATTTAGTGAAAGGCTCCGGTCCCAACCCAATAAGTAATGGGCAGTTAACATACTAAAGCAGCTCAGTCCTGCTCAATAGCCACCTAGGGGTTATTTACTTCTCTCAAGTCTTAATTTTTTTTTTTTTTAATTTTGCTTCTAATTTTTTTTTTTCCTAAATTTGCTTCTGGGTGACTTGTCCCTTCATGACTCAGCTCCTAATGCTCTCCACCAGAAGATTGGTTGTAATTTCTGTTTTATTCTTGTCTTCTTGCCTTCAAGGCCTCAGTGAGTGACTGGCCCTTTTCTCTTCTCTGGGAGCTTTCATCATAGTAACCACATTCCTAGAGAAAACTCTGAAGGAGTAGACATGGGGCATGAGAATTAGCATGGCTCTAAATGTCAAAAAAGGCCGACATTGACTGGTAGCTCTGTGACGGATAATGACTGAAATGGGTGTATATAAGAGAATCAGAGAGAAACTTTAGGGACCAGTAACTCCTGACCTAACATTGCATCAGGGATTGGTATGGAGACTAATGCTTTTGTAATTTAACTCTGATGATGTTTGCCTAGATTCTGAATGGTCCCTTGGAAGTAGAGCAGATGTCAGGCATCAGGCTTAGGCCTATTTCAGATGCATGACTGTCCCTATATCTCAGTCTTGACCGTTCAATGTGGTATTCTTACAGGCATGGATAGGGACAAGGGAGCATGGAAGGGAACTGTGGTGGAAGCTACGATGCTGGGAAAGAAGGACTTATTCCTTCAGCTGCAGGAGTGCTGCCGGCAGATCACCCTCTGCTCAGCTGTCAGTCTCATAAGGGGATTGCCTCAGCTGAAGAGAGCCACCTGGCCCAAGGCTACTGTGGTGGCCTGCAAGTAACTGCTGAGCCATGTGAGAGTATAAAGGCCTATCCTAGACCCAATTCAGGACAACTCTGATGCATCATCCCGGTTCAGAACTTTCCCTGCAGGGTTGCCTGAGGCTTTTAGTGAGGCTGTATTCTAGCTCAGTTTCTCCCTCTGCTCAATCTCCACTCCCCTTTCTTACTTCCCTCCCTCCCTCCTTTCCTTCCAGATGTTGATTAGGGTCCTAGAGTATTTACTCATAAACCTTAGGCCTGCTAAACACCATTTCAGGATCTGCTTCTTGGGGAACCCAACCTGCACAGAAATTTTGTGAGCAATTTGCCTGTCCATTAGAAAATATAGCATAGACTTTCTCTGCGTTAACTAGAGATACACTTTTTCATGTCATCAAATATATATATTTTTAAAGAGACTGCAAGTTCTAGTGTTAGAAGAGAAACAGAAGTAGAAGACTTAGGTTAGCTTAGGTTAGTTAGACTAGGTTAGGTTAGTTCTTTCTCCTCTGTATATCTGAATTTGAGATTTGCTTCTCTATGAAGGTTAGAAGCTGTAATATAAAGTCTTGATCCAGTCATTCCCAAATTTGATGTTAGGGGGAGAGAAAGGGAGGGAGGAACCAAAAAAATTATTTTAAATTGGATACTTCTTTGTGCTTTGCATTAGGACTCTGTGTTCTTGCCTTTAACCTTATAAGCAACTCTACTGTTGAGTCCTTCCTTGGACCATCCATGTGATGCTGTGGCAGCAGGCAGGAATCACTCAAAGAACCAATGAATAAATGAGCAGTGGTGCCTCGAAGCGCTAACCCAGGTTGCACTGTGGGGACGATGATAAGCAGCCTTCTTCTGAAGGTATTTTTGCTCCCCTCGTGTCAAGCTGTGTAGCCTCACTCAGGGGAGTGAGGGGAGGCAGTTTTGACTGCCCAGCCTGGGGGGTCAGGCAGAGCAGTGGACAACAGGAGGCTGGATGGAGTAGAAACCAGGGTGAAAATTTAGTGACACCCAAGGAAGAGGTGAAAACTCTGGAGGAGAAATCCGAGAACCACGCGAACAGCTTCTTTCTGTTCTTTCTTTGGATCTTAGAATTTGTGTGTTCAAGTGCTTGGTCCTCTGCAGGGCCTCCCGTCCCTTGGCATGACCTCCAGATGATGAGTAGACATGGAATGGACTTCTTTTGAAGACTGGGTCGCCAACCATCCAGCTCAGCCTTCAGAGTGCGTGGGGAAGCGGGGGACTATGGAGGCATAAATCCTCTCCTTAGCGCTCTGAGTGTACTGGGAGGCGAGCAAGTCAGATGGGTGGGCATGGTCTGGAGGGTCCCTACAGGGCATCGTGGTGTTTTACTGGGATGTTACAACGTGTTCGTGAAAGGCCAGAAGCTTGTTGCAGGGCTCCCCAGGCTACACCGCCCTTCGGGGCCGGCCCGGGGTGTGTGCAGTGAGGGGAAGAGGGGCTGGGGAACCGGGGGGCGGCCCCGGGACGGGTGCAGGAGGGATGAGGCCTCTGGACAGCTGAGGAGGGGAGGGCGCCGAGGCGTGGTGCCCGCTGCCGCGCCCTGGGGCCCCAGGGGCCGAGCCGGGCGGCGGGCACTCTCTGCTCAGCCCTGGAGAGCGCGGGGAGCGGCGGGCGGGGCCGAGGGGCGCAGCGGGGCCCGAGTGGCGGCGGCTGCGGAGTGAGGGCGCCGCAGAGGAAGGCGGGCGGGAGGGAAGGAGGTAGGGGGCGGGCGGGCGGTGCTCTGGCCCAGGGGCCGCGGGAGCCCGGCGAGGTCGAGCTGGGCGGCGGCACGGGCCGAGGGCGGAGGGGAGGGCGGAGGCGCAGGGAGCTCGTTTGGGGCGCCGCGGCGGGGAGGGTGGCGGCCACCCGTGCGCGCGGGGCGCTGTGTGTGCGCGCTCTCCCGCTCGGGGAGGAAGATGGCCCAGAAGGGAAAGTTGGGGTGACGCGCGCAGCCCCAGGAGGCTTGGCGAGGGGTGCCGCGGCGAGCCCGACGGAGCGGCGGCCAGACAGGCCGGGGGGCGAGCGGTCAGGGCGCTGCAGCCAAGGCGCCCGCCCCCTCACTGCAGGTGGCCGCCGCGGCGCTGGGGCCCGGCGGCCGGGGGCGCGGGCGGGCGCTCGAGGGAGCCCGGCCGAGGGATGGGCTGCGCCCCCAGCATCCACGTCTCGCAGAGCGGCGTGATCTACTGCCGGGACTCGGACGAGTCCAACTCGCCCCGCCAGACCACCAGCGTGTCGCAGGGCCCCGCGGGCCCCCTGCACGGCCTCTTCGTCCAGACCGACGCCGCCGACGCCATCCCCCCGAGCAGCGCGTCCTGGCCCCCCGGTGCCGCCCGCGGCCGCAGGGCCCGCGGTGAGCTGGGCAGCGGCAGCAGCGCGGGCTCCACGGCCCCCGCGGCGACCACCTGCAGGGGCCGGAGTCGCCACTGCTGCAGCAGCGCGGAGGCCGAGACCCAGACCAGCTACACCAGCGTCAAGGTAAACGCCGGGCTCCGGCCCGGGCTGGAAGGGGGCCGCCTGCCCCGTCCGGCGGGTAGGGGGCTCCGGCGGAGTTGAGTGGCCGTGACGTGGTTGGTTTGGGGAGGTTTTCACCAAGGAGGAGTTTACTTTTCATTTATGGGGGTGATGAGGGCCCAGGAAATGTGAGCATTAAAGACCCCTGGAGGGGTCCAGGGCGCTGGTTCTGGGGCACCGGGTGGAGAAGGGAAGCAGGTGGGCTGGCCCGTTTCTCACTGAGGTGGAGAAGGCTGGGCTGGGTCAACTCAGAAGGAGGGGTGGGCATCACTGAGAGCGTTCGGTGGCGAGTCCCATTGAATGAAATTTGAGCTCCGGGCTGGATTTGCGTGGCTCGTAGGTGAATGGTGCAGACTCGGTGCAACGGTACTATAGTGCCCTCGTGTTCAGGTTTTTACCTGGAGACACCAGCCAGGTTGCATGGAGTCTCAGCCACAGGGACCGAGTGTGGGATTTGTGAATGAATGAGGGTGTTTCTATTTTCCGGAGGGATGGAGGAAGAGGACCTGAGTGGAACCTGTTGTTTATCACTTCTTTGGGTTGGCTGCATCTTGGACATAATTGAGAGAATCGGGTCGTGAGTGAGGAGGGTCGGCTGAGCTACAGTGAGGGGAAGTGGTTTCCGTGCAGTGTAGCTGTCTGAAGATGATTCATTCTGCACATACATCTCATCTTTCAGGAGAGTGGAATTTTGAGGAACTAGAAAAAATTAAGTGATTAAAGCAGTCACTACTTATTTCTTAATGCCAGAAGAAAAATGATTATTTTAATAGTGCCTTCCTGTGTGTTCTCAAAATACTATTAAATCCAAGAGGTTTTTCATTGTGTAAATGTGGCCACTGGGCCTTTTATCCTTATATAGCAAACAGAAGGACAATGGCACATCCCACAGTACAGAGGAAAAGAAGTATGTCTCTATGACTGTTAATGTGAGGTAGAATCACAGTTTTTACATGGTCAGTAAATTACCAGGAATCGTTCCATTGATTATTTGGTAAAGGCACGATTGTATAGTTAATACTTGAAAAGTTATTCAGCAACTGGAGGTGGCTAGTGTGAGGAGGCTCCTAGTCGTCATTGGGTAAAGTCAGCTCTCAGTGGAGGGGTGAAGAGAAGGATGACATGTGCTTACCTCAGTCTGGAAGAGCAAAAGGTTCTTTTAGTGAGCTTACTTTAACAGCATCTGATTTTGTAACATGAAGCTTAACTGATGTTTACTTATAGTTGTAGAGTTTCTCTGGTAATAATCATGTAATATAATATGATAATGTACTCATTATAATACAGATACCATTTATTGAGCACCTACTATGTACCAGGTATAAGCTTTCTCTTCTAGCTTTTGAATGTTAACTGCGTATTGATAGAATATCCAAGAACTAGAGACCTGGACTCATGACAGTACAACCTACTAATTGAACATTTGTTATAAAGGTATGTGCTGAACACTTTCTTTTGTTAAGTTTCCCCTCCCTCCCACCCCCACCAGTTCACATAAAGTTACCACTAGGAGTAATTTCAGGGGATTAAAATGTTATATTTGGTGAAATAATTAAATTGGAATTTTATCAATAAAGACGATCCTTTGTCTTCCTGTTGAAAAGGAAATTTGCAAACATGAAGCAGTAGTTCAGAATGGTGACAACTTGTGAACTCTGTGATGCTCTTTTTGGTTTGCTTAAGAGAAATTGTGTATTTTTGCCTTTCAGAGTAGCAAGAATCCCAATTTAGTACCTGGCACCTCTAGCTACTCCATGTTTGTTCAGTGAAAGAAAGAGTAATGAATGAACTCATTCTCTATGTTTTTGTACTTCTCTCAAGAGGCTACTTAGAGACCAAATGAAATAAAAACTGGAGGGAAAATAAGTCCCAATTATTAGCAGCTAGTATGAAGTTGTATAAATATCATTGCTACTTGGCTGAAGTGTTAAAAGGCTTGACCTGTGTACGAATTTAACGTACTTTGCTTTATCAACCAGATTTCCAAATAAGAGCTTATTTCATTCCAACCCATTGCTGGAAATGTTGGACTAAAACTGCTGGTTCAGTTTATTCAACACCAATTTGCATGTGTAGAGCTCAGAAACTATAGCTTTGAGACCAGAATTATTATTTATACAAACCACACAGAATTATTATCACAGAATTATTTTAATATATTTAATAGTATCCTTTTAGGACGTGTGACTCAGTGTTATAGTATCTTTTTCAGTTTTCACATGTTCCATATTCTTTTGTGGATAAGGTAATTTTATAAAGACATTACTTTCATTTCTTTTTAGAAGAATTCTTCTACCTTAAGAGTTTGAGATAGTTGCTAGTCATGCCCCCCCCCCCCAACACACACCCTCCCTTTTCCAAAATGCTCAGGTGGAAAAGTAAAGTCTTTGCCATTTGGTCTTGTTTACAGTGGTGATGGGGTTGTAATAGATTTTTTAAAACTTTCTCTTTGTACATCAATTATAAACCATATCTTCATTATCTCCTTTGTCTCTGGTGTTCCCCAGAGTGCAGAAATGTGTACTTGATTTCTCTCTCTCTTTTCTAGCAAGAATTCATCTCATTAGGCTTTTAGAATGATGAAGCATTATGATGTCAAACATGATGTCGACAGGAACCTTCCTGAATACCTAATTTACAAAAAAAAATGATAAACATTAATAATTCATGTGCAGTACAGTGATATCATGTGGATTTCCATTTCTGGTAAGAAGTTAGATTTGTCTTCCAATTGCTGTAAAAAATGCAGGTTCCTAGCAATTTGTCTTCCTCTTGTTTGCCTTTTTAAAAATAGTACTCCAACAGGAGAATGCTGCAGAATGCTCACTCCTGATATTGTGCCAGTTTTGTAATTCTTGTTCAGAAATCCTCAGAGGAGATGGTTGAACCTCTCCCCAGGAAAATCTGGGGATTCTTACAAGTCTTCTTTTCTCATCCCAGCTGTTGTGGCTGGAGAGGCATCCGGGACTAGGCAGCCAGTTGTAGAAAAGAGTCTTTGTTGACAGTTCAGTCAACTTGCAGCCATCTCTGTGTAGTTTAACTATTTTGTGGATCAGACACAGGAGGTTCTCAGTTTCCAAGTGATTTTGTGCTGGTAGGCAGCCTCACCAGCTCCCCATCTCCTCCATTCATTGTGCTCATTTATTCACGCAGTCAGTATTTGTACCAGACTCTGTTGTACTAGGGGTTCAGGGAATATCCACGAAGTTTGGTAAGCAAAGCCTAATGAGGATGGTCAATCTATTGCAAAAGGGTGTGCCTAAGCCAGTGATTCATTACTTCTGTATTATTCTTTCCATGGTTTTCTGAATCAGTGAGGATAATCCCAAGTTGACAATATATAAAGGGAAAATAAATAGATAATTTTCTGACCTTATGGTAAATAATGAATGAGATTTTATTTCGGGGAGGGGCAGAGGTATTTTGGAAAAAAAAATCATTTTTGTTCTCTAAATCAATATCCTCAAGCTTTAGTGTACAACAGAATTACCTGGAAGGCTTGTTAAAGTACAGATTGGTGGGTCCCACTCCCAGAGTTTCTAATTTAGTAGGTCTTGGGTGGGGCCTGAGAATTTGGATTTCTAACAGGCTTCTAGGAGACGCTAGTTTTGCTGATCTGGGGACCACAGTTTGAGAATCACTGCTTTTAAATTAATTAAATTGACTGTCTGAGGGCCAGAAGAATTAGGTGTGGCCACCTCCAGCAGAGTATATGGTACCACATTGCATGTATTTGGACTACTAGTCACAGCCCTGCCGTCATCTTAGTTTACTTTTACATCTTAGTTTACATCTTTAGTTTACTTTTGTAATGTGCCCCCTGTCATCTCTATCCATGAAGTCTGCCTGGAAGGTTGGCTGGAAAGTCTGTAAGTGGAGAGAGGGCTGGACCACGTAGCCCACTCTTGTTTCTTGAGGTTCAAATTCTCCTCAGGATTTGTTGGGATTTGCAGCTCCTGATGTCTTCCTTTGTCATCACAATCCCTCACATGCCTCTACCCTGCTGGAGCTCTGTCCTGCATGCTGGGAAATTGCAAGCCAAGGAGCTTAAAACAGGGGCTGATGTGACGCCATAGGCTTATTCAGTTCTCAGCTCTTGGAGTTCTTGCTAGTCGTTTTCACCATGTTTATTTGTTTTAATTTTATTAAAGCCCTAGTTTATTTTCTGCCATAGCTCATTTCATCACAATTTAGTGCCCTCCCTTTCTTCCAACACATGAACTATAGTCGTTGAGCAAATTTTCCTAATTTTCACTGCTTTCTTCAGTAGTCATACTAATTTTTAAGAACTATCAGATAATTCTTCCTTTGGACTTTGGTAAATCAGTTCTCAAACCAGAAAGTAACGCAGCAAGCCACTACTTTTCAGAGGTGATGCTTTTCTACTGAGTCCCACGCTGGTGGACACAAGACAGGACTTGGGCTGCAGCAGGACAGGACATGCTGGTGAGGGCCAGACAGCTCCTGTGGTACCAGATTATGATGGGCGAAGGCCAGGAATCAGAATAGGAGGGAGGGAGTGAGCCCTGTAGCACCAGGTGTGAAGACAGAGTCCAGGGTCTGGGAAACCAGCAGGTTTGGAGAGGAGCATGTGAGTACTTAGGGGCCAAGTGGGCAAGTAAAATCGAGAATTCAGGGGCTCAGAAAGATGACAGCTGTTGAACTGGGTTGAGACTTCTGGTTGGGGAAAAAAAAGGGAGATGCTGATGACCAATCAAAGGGCTGTAAGTAAACCCTGCACCTAGGTGAGGCAAGACCAACCAACCAGGCCTTCCTGACACCTGATAAGATGGTATCTGGACAGGAAACAGATTGCATATCCACAAAAGTTTAAGAAAAATAATCTAATGAAGGGATTGATTCAGATGTGTTGGCAAGATGAAAGGAAATCAGCAAATGATGATGAAGCACCCTAAGACTAGACAAAGAGGGTGCTGTTACCACCTAAAAGAAGCCACAGGAGGGAATGGTTATGGGAACCTGAGAAACCAAGCCTATAGGACAGGGAAGCCCCCTTAAGCTGCGGTCTTAAGGAAGAATGCAGTGACTGGAGGCCTGTGGCCTGGCAGGGGGAGCCAAGGGAGTAAGTATCTTCATGCTACTGTTCTCCTTTTCAGGAGGTACCATCTTTGTCCAAACACACTTGGAAACCAGAGGGCAAGGGAGCCCATTGATCGAGGTTTTACAGAACAGGAGAGAATATCCTGACCATCCCCCAGAAGGCCCTCTGTAACCAGTGTTAAAAGATGGTCAGCATCATTAGAGATACCCTGGGAAGCTCAAATTGAGATGAGTAATTTTGATCATTTTCTAAAATAATGGCATTTTTAAAATGGCCACTTAATTTATTGTTTATATTTCCTGTCTGATGACTAATGATGTTAAAGAATGCCCACGTGTCTTGTGTGGAGACCTCCAAGATATTGCTGAAAACATCTCCTCCTCTTTTCAGTTCACTCTCTACCCTGACTCTGCTTAGACATTTTCTTAGTCAGCTTGGGGTGCTATAACAAAATACCATAAACAGGGCAACTTAAACTCCAGACATTTCCTTCTCCCTGTTCTGGAGGCTGGGAGGTCCGAGATTAAGGTGCTTTGTGAGAGTGTTCTTCCTGGCTTCCAGATAGCTATCTCCTTGTTGTGTCCTCACATGGCAGAAAGCAAGCAAGCTCTGTTCTCTCTTTTTCCTCTTAGGAGGACACTAATCCCATCATGGGGACCCCACCCTCATGACCTCGTCTAAACCTAAGTACCTTCCAAAAGTCCTGCCTCCAAATATCGTCAGGGTTTAGGGCTGCAGCATAGGAATTTTGGAGGACACAAACATTGTGCGTAACAGACATGTTTCTATCATTTCCTCTGTTCTTTGCCCACTGACCCCTCTCCCCACAGTCTCAGAGCCCAGAGATAGGGGGTGGGGGTGATAGCACTCTTTCTAGGTGAGAAGTTCCTTAAGTAGGAACCTAGCTTAGCCAATTTATTCTATTTTTGCTCAGTTTTTACTTTCTTGCTCTCTACACCTTCTCTCCACAGCCTCAAAACATTAATAAATGAGTTTTACTATGTGTTTATAAGCTGATATTTTCACTCAAGAATATGTATATTTAAAACATTTAAAAATATTCAAATGTGTTCAGGAGTTCATTTTTAAAAATAGATGTTACCTTACTATGTATAAAATAGATAATCAACAAGGACCGGAACTCTACTCAGTATTCTTTAATAACCTATGTGGGAAAAGAATCTGAAAAATAATGGATATATGTATATGTATACATATCACTTTGCTGTACACCTGGAACTCACACAACATTGTAAATCAACTATACACCAATATAAAGTAAAAATTAAATTAAAAATTAAAAAGAAATAGGTGTCACCATTATCTTACAGTGGAAGTCTGGATACTTATGTTTTAATGGAAAACACCACTTTTTTTTTTTTGAAAACACCACTTTTTAATAAGTTGCAATATAGATTAGTTTAGATTTGGTTGCTAATAGCTTTTCCCCCATTTTCTTTCTTCTCCCACTGGCAGATAAAAGCCAGGCTTTATTCAGGATTTTGATGCTTTATTCTTTACCATCAACTTTTTTCAACTCCTCCTTTCTGCTTTCTCAGGGACAGGTCACAGAAAAATAGTTTAGAAGCTTGTGATTGGTTTAATGAAAATCAAGAGATGATTTTGCTTTCGGATAATCCATCACTGAAAGAAAACTTGTCGTGGTTGTCTCATGTTTCCAAGGCGGTTCCAATTTTCTTGTGTGCTTTGTACATTTTGCAACAAGTTGTGTAGAGTACACGTAGTAACATTAGCTATTAAAGTCTCGCTATTTGTGGAGTACTTTATATGTATGAGCCACAAATTATCATTCCCATTTTACAGAGGAGGAAAACAAGGCTGCAGAGGAACAATACATTTCTCAAGGTGGGGGCTGAAATTTGAATACAAGGTTGTCTGAATCCAACTCCCAAGTTCTTAACCACTGAGCTTTATTGCCTTTTACACAGACCTGAATGCCCAAGCGTAGCTGGTACTGGAATCACAGTTATTTAGAATACTGTGGTAGGATGGGAGGTGGGGAGCAATCAGAGGGCCTTGCGGGTGAGGTTTTTCCTGTTATAGATTCACCGTCACCCTCTCTATTAGCTCACACTGGAGTGTTGTTTTGAGATGAGTGGAGAATGTAAAATGGAGAAAGTTTTGGTAGAACATATTGCCCAGTACTTGGCACTTTGTTAAGTCCTGTACAAATATTAGCTGCTAATAATCTTGTGGTTGCTATGATTTCTGTTTTGGTAATTAAAATGAAAGTTTGCCTATTTAGATTTAGATATTTTTGAAACACATAGTTGTTTTTTATTGGAAGATGTATCCCACTTCCAAGTAGATTGATTTGGCCAATGTGGGTGACTAACTGGATTTATATATAGACATGCTACCCTGAAGCTTTGGAAACCTCTGGGTGTGGTCTGAGTCAATTGGATTTCCAAAGGAGATGACACAGTAGAATCTAGCCAGTCAAAGGCCCAAGCTGGCGTTTGGGTTCCATGACTGTTGGACCTGCATCAGGCTTCTGCCTTTAAAGCTCAGGGCCGGGCTTCCCTGGTGGCGCAGTGGTTGGGAGTCTGCCTGCCGATGCAGGGGACACGGGTTCGTGCCCTGGTTCTGGAGGATCCCGCGTGCCGCGGAGCGGCTGGGCCCGTGGGCCATGGCCGCTGAGCCTGTGCGTCCGGAGCCTGTGCTCCGCAGCGGGAGAGGCCACAGCAGTGAGAGGCCCGCGTACCAAAAAAAATAAAAATAAAAAATAACAAAAAACCCCAGGGCCTTGGTGTCAGCTTGAGGTGGTTCCATGTGGAATTTTTCTTTGGTGTAGACATGTAACCTGAAACCTTAGTCTATAATTGGGCTTAAAGCCATTTTGGAAAAGCTCTGTTGGTTTTTATGTTGTGGCATTTCAAGTGCTGTCACATGTAGTATATTGTTGGAAAAATGATACACTGTAAATCTAACACCGTTTCCTCCTAGAGAAGGTATAATGATTAGCTACAGGGATCCAGTTGCCTGTGTGAGTCACAAAAAGGAGGGAAGACCCCAAATTTTGGAAATTTTTATAGAAAAACTTCTTAGTAAGCTATCACACAGGTTAACATGGATAAAAAGAAAAGTGCCGTTTTCTGACATCAGATCCATAAATAACGTTAAAGCTCTGGACCTGGAAGGTGATGACTTCAGGGTTGATGGGGCTTTTGTCCTCTTCCGAGTTCTGCCGAGGGAGCTTCAAAAGCAGTGGCCAGGTAGAGAGGAAGGTACCAGTTTATGAAGGCCAATAATGACCCAACGGCCCAAACCCCGCACCCACAGGTGGTCTTTGGGTCATATGAGGCATTTTCATTTTCAGCTTAAGAAACTGATTGACAGTCTTGGCCTGTAAGCTGGGTGACTGTGAGGAAAGCAAAACGTGTTCCACTGGGTGATGTTTTAGAAGGATAAGTAGCGTTTTGAACTGAGAGGTAGCTGGAGCTGAAAGTTTCTCTTTTCCCCACGATCTGATACAAACTCTGTCTACAATATCTCCTTTGCACAGTTCCCTCGAGAGAGTGGTACTCAAGACAGTGATGGCCAAATAAAGAGAGAACAGAGCAAAGGATCAGCTTTGTCAGTGGCTGGGCAGGCACAGGTGAAGATTGCCTGGTGCGTGCTCTGGGAAGTGGTGGCTTTGCTCTGTACCGGAGGCTTAGGCAGACAGGGTTGCATGAGGCTTCCTGCCCTCTTCCACCCAAATCTATAAGGCAGGGTCTGCAAAGCCAATTCCGGGACTCCTTACACATTGGACCACCACAGGCCCTCCTGTCCCTGTGGTCGGCTTCTCTGCCCATGTACTCCGCCATACGCGGAACCCAGGTGAGCTGCCACCTGGGTGAAAGCCCAGCACCTTTGCCTGCAGTGATCTGGCCCACTAGGACAGTGAGATGTCAGGACTGGCTGACTCTGATCGTGGAGGCTTCCTCTTCATCCCTTTGGGAGGAACTGGTGAGGGGAAGGGAGCTTTGTCCGCTCCCTTCACCTCCCAGGGGTGGCCATGGCTGGTAGGAGTGTTGCGGGCACATTCTCCTCACCCCTTTGTTGGTTGAGATTTTCAAGAAGGGAAACGGAGGAGGAGCCCAAGACTAGAACCAATTCTGTGTGTCAAAGGTGAGAAAGTTGAATCCGAAAAAAGAATCAGGAAATGCTTTGGATTAATGTAAAAGGTAACGCTCACTCTTATATGCAGATTATATGACAAACATACTTTGTAAAGAATCCAGTTGGTATTGGGAAAGGGTTTTCATATAGAAACAGTGTTATACCTGGCATTTAGGTTTCTAGGTTAGCTCAAAAAAAGTAGTTAGCCCATTATGTGGCTGGAATATATTTACAGTGTTGTGAGAGAAACAAAATTGAATTAGAGCTAGCGTTTCGTTTGTACGCGTGTCCTTTGGGAGAAGTGGGTTTAATTAGAAGGTGATGAAGCAGATGAGAAAGAACCTGTGCATTTCCCTCAGGGGGTCGTTATCCTGAGTGATCCTTGGTGTTCTGAGGAGGTGAGGGGCTCAGGCGGTGTTTCTGCCCCACACTGGTAGGGAGAGAGCTGGGGTGCAGGGGGCTCTAGTGGCTTGACCAGGACCCCGCAGCTATAGGGACTCAGAGCTGCTGCCAGTAATCTTCATTGTTTTGCTTCATCTCCAAAGGCACTGAATGGTCTCGTTTCTTTTAGGCACTTATTTTCTGTTTCATCTACAAATATTTCAGTCTGTATCTTTAAAATCTAAGAATTCTTTGTTTTAAAAAGTCATAAAACCACTCTGCACCAAAAAATTTAATAGCTGCTGTCTTAGTTCTGGCTGCTGTAACGAAAATCCTGTAGACTGTGTGGCTTATGGACAACAGAAATTTACATCTGGAGGCTGGGAAGTCCAAGGTCAAAGTGCCAGCAGATTCGGTGTCTGGTGAGGAACTGCTCCCTAGTTCACAGACAGCCATCATCTCATTGTGTCCTCACATAGAGGAAGGGGTGAAGGAGCTCTCTGGGGTCACTTTTATAAGGGCATCTGCCCTCATGATCTAATCACCTCCCAAAGGTCCTACCTCCTAATATCACATTGCGGGTTAGGATTTCAACATATGAATTGGGGAGGGGCACAAACATTCAGTCTATAGCAGCTTCTTAATATCAATCACATTTTTCTAATTGTCTCTGATTGTCTTATTAATTTTTACAATTTGTTGGTATCCAAATAAGACTCACTCATTGCGATTGGTTGGTTTCTCTCTTAAGTCTCTCTTAATCTATAGGTTCCCCTTCACTCTCTCTTTTTCCACTTGCAGTTACTTTGTTCAGGACCTTGGGTTGTTTGTCCTGTGGATATTCCCCCAGTCTGCACTTTGCTTTTTGCATTCCTGGCATGTGTCTAACATGTTTCCCTGCCTTCTCTGTTTGTTAGAAACTTGCAGTTATTTTTAGAGTTCTGGTTCAATTATGCTCAATTTTGAGGGGTGGAAGTGGGGCGAGAATACATTTTCAGTGATACCATGTTCTTACAGCAGGAAATATGCAATGTTTGCTTTTTTTGTTTCTTGGATTGTTTGTTTGTTTTGTTTGTTTTCGCTGTGACTGTCTTTTAGCTGTGAGGCTAACCAGTATTAACGATCTTTGTTTACATCCATTTATCATTGGGGGTGTCAAATGGTGATATTCCTGTTGCATCCTTTCCTTCACTTATTAGCTGCAACATCTCTAAGAAGAAAAACTTCCTCTCATCAGTTAGTTGGTTTCCCTGGGATACAATTTATATGCGAAAGGCAGGTTAAATGCGTCAATCTTCCCTCTTATTTCCAGTTATCAAAATAATGAGTTGATTCTCTCCCATTCTCCTAAGGTAACAAGGATGTTTCACTTGTTCCTCTGTTTGCTTGCTTAGTAACATTATGAATCAATTTGGTTCACACATATACTTTTTTTTAATTGAAGTATAGTTGATGTACTAATCATATACGTTACAGGTGTACAATATAGTGATTCACAAGTTTTAAGGGTTATCCTCCATTTATAGTTGTTATAAAATATTGGCCATATTCCCTGTGTTGTACAATATATCCTTGCAGCTTATTTTAACACATATAATTGATGTGTGTCAACCCATTGCAGTTCTTATACTTGGATGCTCAAATTGTCCATTTTTGGCTGGAGGGACCTTATTCAAGCTGGTGAGGCATTTTTCTTTTTTTATAAATTTATTTAATTGATTTATTTTTGGCTGCATTGGGTCTTCGTTGCTGCTTGCACGCTTTCTCTAGTTGCAGTGAGCGGGGGCTACTCTTCGTTGTGGTGCGCGGGCTTCTCATTGTGGTGGCTTCTCTTGTTGCGGAGCATGGGCTCTAGGCACGTGGGCTTCAGTACTTGCAGCACATGGGCTCAGTACTTGTGGCTCGCGGGCTCTAGAGCACAGGCTCAATAGTTGTGGCGCACAGGCTTAGTTGCTCCGCGGCATGTGGGATCTTCCCGGACCAGGGCTCGAACCCATGTCCCCTACATTGACAGGCAGATTCTCAACCACTGCACCACCAGGGACACCCGAGGCATTTTTTCTTGAAGAAATAGTTCCAACCAAGTTGACTAAGTTATGTACTTCTTTTATAAACATTCTTTGTAGATGAGGCTTGCTGACCACCTGGAGGTGGAGGCATGACTTGGTGTCTGCTTAGCCATCCCTAGTCATACCAAGCCTCAAACATCACGGAGATTTTGAGGGGAGCCATTGCACAAGGCCTGGCTGCAGCTCCTTTCCTAGGCTCCAGCTCCTAATCTTGGTGGCTATAAAAAGGCAAGCTGGTGTGATGGAAAGATACTCACTGACCCAGGCTTGAGTTCCAACTCTGCCCTACACAAGCTTTGTGGCCTTGGAGATGCTGCCTAACTCCTTGTAAGGTGGGAATAATACACTGTCAAAAGGATTGGTACAGCTATAACAGACGTACGGTCCCTGTAAACCTTCTAGGTTCTCATGAATATGTGTGTGTGAGTCTGTCTTTGAAATTCAGAATGTATTTTACACTTAACAGGGCATCTCAATATGGATCAGCACATTTCAAGTGCTTAATGTCCACATGGCAGCTATTAAAATGGAAGAAGCAAGGAAGAAAGTAAAACTTCACATTAGAGTTCTTTCTTTTCCATTTTCTTTTTTTTTTAATTGAAGTATAGTTGGCATACAATATTGTATTAGTTTTAGGTGTACAACATAGTGATTCAATATTTATATACATTATGAATTGATCACCACAATAAGTCTCATAACCATCTGTCACCATACAAAGTTATTACAATATTATCGACTGCATTCCCTGTGCTGTACATTACATCCCCATGACTTAGTTTTTTTTTATAACTGGAAGTCCGTACCTTTTAATTCCCTTCACCGATTTCACCCACACGTGAGTTCTAAATCAAAAAATTACGATTTGACGTTGTAACTCGACAAGAAGCACAGCACAGTAGTTGTGCTGGTTATTTGTCTCTTGGGTCTCAGCTCCATTCCTGGTTTTCTATATTTTCCTTTGTATTATGGGGGGCTAGAAGCCTGCAAACTGCATCTTCCAGACTTCTTTGCCAGCTGGTCTACTCTTAGATTCTGCAAGTAGGAGGTACTGGTAGGAAATTGGGATGTGGGAGAAAGGAGGCAACGATAGCAGTGGCTACTTCTAAGTGGCAGTGGTACAACTTTCACAGTGATGGTGCCAGCATCACTGATGAGTACAAGTATGGGCTTGTGGGTACCAGCCCAGGGGGTTAACGGTTTCTGGTCTCTGGATGTTACCCTTTCATCTTCTGTTTCTCCAGTTTTTATCTCCATCTTCTTTTTGCTCTTCTGTACCTTCCAGCACCTCGTAAACAATTCTCTACACCAATCTCCTTCTACTTACGTAGAGGATCTCCTACATATGCAGAGGATTTTCCGTTTCTCCCACTGGACACTTGGAGTCTCAGGTCAGAGAGAGCTAGGTTATAATCTCTGTGCCACTTACTTTGTTCTGTGGCTTAACTTCTTTAATTTTCAGTTTCTTCCTCTGTCTAAGGAGGATCGTAGAAGTAACTGCCTCACAGAGTTGTTTGAATATATTATACACTCACTCACACAGACACACACAGACACACGCACACACACACAGACACACACACACACAGACACACGTTGTTAGCTTTGAACATAACTCTCAATACGTGTCTGCAAGACACAAACCAATTTTTGAAGGCTCATCATTTAACATTTTTTTATTATGGAAAAGTTCAAATATATACAAAAATAGAATAGTATAATGAAACTTCATGCAAACATTACCCAGTTTCAACAGTTATAAAATTAAGGCTATTCTTTTATATATACCACCCACTCTTCCCCCTACTCTGGGATTATTTTAACGCAAATCTAAAACATCATCTTATTTCAGTCGTAACTATTTCAGCACATAACTTTGAGGTAAGGACTGTTTGAAAAACAACCATAATACTATTAGCATATATAAAAGTTAAGATAATTGCTTGATATCATCAGATACCAAGACAATGCTCAGATTTCCCTAATTAGCTCATAAATGTTTTTGTTTTTAAAAAATGTTGTTTGAATCATGTTGAAATAAGACCCACCAATTGCAATTGGTTGATATGTTTCTTAAGTGTCTTTTAATCTGTAGGTACCCCTTTCTCTTTTTTCCCCTTAAGATTTGTTTGTTGAAGAAATTGGGTCATTTGTCAGGCAGAGTTTCCCATAGTCTGGATTTTGCTGATTACAGTCCTGTGGTATCATGTACCCCATTCTTCTGGACCTATATTCTCTGTATATTGTTAGTTAGATCCAGAGGTATATTGGTTGGTTGGATTCAGGCTTATTTATTCAGACTTCTTTATAGGTAGTGTTGTGTACATCCATTAGGAGGCATATAATGTCTGGTTTTCTGTTTTTGTGATGTTTCATGATTGATGCCTAGATCCATTAATTCATTAGCGTTGCAAAAGTCTGTGGTCCATTCTTTCTACAAAACTTCCGGGATGCTTCTATAAAGAGAAACTCCCCTCATCAACTATTTGACTATCCTGAGGTACAGTTCATATGGGAAAGATGGGGTAAATGCTTGAGACTTCTCTTTTACTTAGCAATTTTCAAAATAGTGGTTTGATTCCCTAGCATCCTCCAAAGATAACCAGTGATGTTTTTAGTATTGTTATAAACTTATCAGTTTATAAATGTCAGCTGTGTCCCAGTCAGTTGCAGTTATTGTTCCTACTGATGCTCAACTCATCTATCTTTGGCAACTGGAAGTAGCCATGTTGTCTCCTAGTTATCTCTGATAGGTCGTTTTCCTGATGGTGTGACAGGATATTCCAGTTTCATCATGTTCATTCCCTGCTATGGAGCTAGTCATTTCTCTCAGGACCCTAATTCTTCTTATTGAAAGATGGTACTTAGAGGCATGATCTGGGCAGTGGAGTGACCATTGCTAATGGACGGGTCATTGTCTCCTGGCTTTTTAAGTGGACATAGACAGAAGATAAATGTTTTTAAAGATAAAATGCATCATGAGTTTATACTAACACTTCCAGTTCAGATTTAGGACCTTTTCTTTAACCTCATCAATCTTAACATTATTTCCTCTTCCCATAACATAAATCCTGGTTCTTAACAACACCAAGATAATTCCTCATTTGTTCTATCCCACAACACACATGCAACAGTCTCAGAATCATTGCTGAAAAGTTTAGTATTTTTTCCCAGTAATTTTTTACATTAGAGTATATCCTACTAGGGATGTGTTTTGAGTCATTTGAATGTTCCTTTTTATGTAGCAATCCTATTAACAGTGGAATGGTGATTAATTCAATACAGTTACATTCATTTGTTTCATTTTACTTTTGATTTGCTCTTTTTAAAATTTGATTTTTTTATAATAATGTAAATTATTTACAAAGTAAATACAAAGTAAAATCTTTATGATGTGGTATATTCAGAGAAGTTTAGATTTTATCCCTGTCTTCTACATAGTATGCCCTCCATCAAAAAGTAACTATATTTAAAATGTTTGTGCTTTTTATAATATTGTTTTAATTACATACAACCATGTTTATATCCTCCATTTCTTAGATAAATGGTAGCATACTAAGTCACTTTTCTGCATTTTGCTTCTTTCGTTTAACAATATATCCTAGAGATCACTGCACCATAATTCATAAAGATGTTCCTCATTCCTTTTTATAGCTGTATAATATTCCATTGTATGGCTTATTCATCCAGTCTGCTATTGATATTTTTTGAATTATTTTTTGCTATTATAACTGTTGCTGAAGAGAATGGTCCTATGCTGATATCTTTTCATATTATGATATCTTATTTTTAGTGCAATAATGAAATAATTTTTTTTCCAGAAAGGGCTTATTTATCTAATCTGGGACATTAACTTCTGCCCATCATATAGAGAATTTCTTTGGGCCCTTTAGTTCTCTAGAAATTGTAAAATAGTAATGTAGTTTTTTTTTTTTTTTTGCGGTACGCGGGCCTCTCACTGTTGTGGCCTCTCCCATTGCAGAGCACAGGCTCCGGACACGCAGGCTCAGCGGTCATGGCCCAGCTGGCCCAGCTGCTCCGCAGCATGTGGGATCCTCCCGGACCGGGGCACGAACCCGTGTCCCCTGCTTCGGCAGGCGGACTCCCAACCACTGCGCCACCAGGGAAGCCCGTAATGTAGTTTTTCTCAAGCGTAAAATCTCTAGCAGAGGGTTCTTTGTGAGTAAAACCTGCTTTTTTCTGTTTTTACCCCAGCTATAGTTTCGCTTTCATGGAGGTGTGAGATCTTTGAGAAGAATTTAGAGGAGGTTGGTCCTCTCAATGGTAAATGTCTGTTGGATACTGTAATTCTCCTCACCTTTTCATGGCAGCAAAATGGTTTCGGAAGAGTCGTAACTGCCTTTTCACCTTCACTTCTGTCTCTCCACTTACCTTAAAGTTCAGCAGTTACATTATCATTAACCCTGTCAATACCCACAGAATACACCCACAGGCGGCTCAGCATCACTGATTGTTTTAAAGAATTCCCTTGCATCTTCATGAGGACTTAGAACATAATTAATACCTTATCTTAATTTTTAGTCATCAAGACCTAAAATCAAGTTTTTTTTTTTCCATTTTAGAAATTGAATACACAGATGTGTATTCTTTCGTATGTTTAAAAATGTGATTCTCTTTTCTGTGCTAGAATCACATATCTGATCTACAGATACTTTTACTGAAGTGCTTTCTTATGTTAATGTCATTTGTAAATTGATCTTGTTTTTTTTCCTTATACAGATATATCAGCTTTATCAGTGAGCAATGCTTAGGGTGGCTTCTGAGTTGTATATGAGTGAATGAGAAAGTGTGATGAAGTTGGGGTGGCACAGGGGAAGAAAGAGAGAAGCAGGGGCGCTATCAAGAGAGAGAGCAAACGTGTCAGAATGAGACAGATTTTGGGGGTGCAGATTAGAAACTGAAAGATGGAGAAAGTGATATAAAAAGTGGCTGTGTGCCTGTGCATATCCAGAAGAGATACTCTTGAAAGTAGAGTAACTTTATTGTGTGTCACGAAAGAAGAAAGACAGAGTTGTTTACCTGCCTCAGTTTAGGAGAGAGAAGCAAGGTTGGGTCACGGTTCCTTCTGCAGGCCATCAGGTGGTGCTGTCAAACTAGGGCAGCTTGGTTGTCAAACATGCAGAAGCGTTAGAGTAGATTGGTGCAATTCAACAACAGTTCATAAATATTTATTGAGAGTCTAACTGAGCATCAAGCCCCTGTGTTAGATTTAGGATACAAAGATGAATAAGATGATCCCTTCCTTAGTGGAGTTTATATTCTAGTTGGGATGGGGAATGACATACAAATGGGTACAGGCATACCTTGGAGATATCTCAAGTTCAGTTCCACACCACTGAAATAAAGTAACTATTGCAATAAAGCAAGTCACATGAATTTTTTTGTTTCCTAGTACATATAAAAGTTATGTTTACACTATACTGTAGTCCAGTAAGTGTGCAAAAGCATTATGTCTAAAAAACCAAAACACTTTATTGCTAAAAACATGCTAACCATCAGCTGAGCATTCAAGTCATAATCATTTTGCAGTTATAACATTGACGATCTCTGATCACAGATCACCATAACAAATACAATGTAAAGTTTGAAATAGTGCGAGGATTAACAAAGTGTGACAAGAGACATGAAGTGAACAAATGCACTGATAGACTTGCGCAGTGTAGGGTTGCCACAAACTTTCAATTTGTAAAGAACACAATATCTGTGGAGTACAGTAAAATGAAGCACAATAAAATGAGGTATGCCTGTATTTATTGCTGTGTAAAAATACCACAGATTAAGTGGCTTAAGATACACAAATTTGTTATTAGTTTCTGTGGGTTAGGAATCCAGGCACAGCTCATCTATGTCCTCTACTTCAGGGTCTCTTACAAGACTGTAAGGTGTTGGCTAGGGCTAGGTCTCATCTGAAGGTTTGACTGGCTTACTGACATGGTTGTTGGCAGGATTCAGTTCTTCAATGCCTTTCACACTGAGAGACTCTGTTCCTTGCAGGCTGTTGGCTATAGGCTACCCTCAGTTCCTTGCCACATGGAGCAGTCAGATATGGCAGCATGCTTCATCAAAACCAACAAGAGATGGGCTTCCCTGGTGGCGCAGTGGTTGAGAGTCCGCCTGCCGACGCAGGGGACATGGGTTCATGCCCCGGTCCGGGAAGATCCCACGTGCCGCGGAGCAGCTGGGCCCGTGAGCCATAGCCTCTGAGCCTGCGCGTCTGGAGCCTGTGCTCCGCAACGGGAGGGGCCACAACAGTGAGAGGCCCGCGTACTGCAAAAAAAAAAAAAAAAAAAAAAAAAACCAACAAGAGAGCATCTTTTATTTTATTAAATTAATTAATTTATGTATTTGGCTGTACCAGTCTTAGTTGCAGCATGTGAGATCTCTGTTGCCACGTGCAGGATCCACGTGCAGGATCTTCAGTTGTGTCATGTGAGATCTTCAGTTGTGTCGTGCAGGATCCTTAGTTGCAGCATGTGAACTCTTAGTTGCAGCACGCAAACTCTTAGTTGCAGCATGTGGGATCTAGTTCCCTGACCGGGGATTGAACCCAGGCCCCCTGCATTGGGAGCACGGAGTCTTAGCCACTGCACCATTAGGGAAGTCCCAAGAGAGACCGTCTTTTAATAAGATGTCAGTCACAATCTTGTGTATCTTAATTACAGGTGTGACAGCCAATCATCTCTGCTGTATTCTATTGATTAGAAGCAAGTCGCTAGGCCAGCCCACACTCAAGAGGACAGGATTCAGAGGGGTATGAATACTAGGAGGTGGGAATCATTACGGGAGATGCTAGAGTCTGCCTGCCATACAGGTGTTTACTATAGTTTGGTAATGTCTGAGAGAGGTAGGGTTCTGCAGAAGCAAGAAGGAAGAGCATCTAACCCAGCCTGGCATGGAAATCGCCTCTCAAATAATGCAAACTTGAGTGTCACCTTGAACGACAAATAAGGATTAACTTGGTGTGTAGATGGTAATAGGGAGAGGAGGAAGGAATTTTAAAACAGAAGGAACAGTGTGCACAGACATGGGAGCGGGGTGGGTGAAATAGGATGGTATGTCTGAGGGCTACCATTCAACAGTTTAGTGTAAACTGTGGGTGGAAGACATGAAAAAGAGTCAAATATAAGGCAAGGGCCAGTTTGGGGGTTTCTCCTTTGCCAGGCTAAAAAAATGAGGACTTTATCAAGGGGATCACAGGGAAGGTTTTAAGCAGGGTAGTGACATAGGGTTGTGGTTTCTTGATCTGGGAAGATTGTGGGAGATTGACTTTGATAGCTTTTACAATAATTCAGGCAAGAGATAAAAAGGGCCTGGATTAAAGTAGTGGCAATAGAGTGGAGGGAATACATTTTTATTTTTTAAATTAGGAAGTGATTTGATGTTTGGATAAGGCAGAGGTGGGAGATGGAATAATCTGGAGTGATGCCCAAGTTTTGGCATAGTTTTGTCAGAACATCCTTGCTGGGGGCAGGGGAGAGAGAAATGGGAAGACAGAAAGGATGGGTGGAAGGAAGAGGTCTATAAAGTGTGTTTGTAAATTTATGTAGGTTTGTAGATTTAGTGACTGACTGCAGAGGAGCTTAACTCCGTATATTCTTTACAATGTTTATGTTCTCAGTGTATTCAATGGAACTATGTAAATTTACTTTCTAGTCAAACCATATGCCTCAGTGATAGGAGGTAGAATCAAATACAGAATTCATTTTCCTTGCAAACAGTTTGATAAAAGAAAAGTTGGTGTTAGAATTTTAGTAAGCCTAGACTGCTGGTGGGGCCCCCCTGTCCAGTCCTGTCTAGTGCTTGGAACATTGTAAGTACTACTATTTAAAATACTACTACTCCAGAACAAGTACTACTCCAGAACACTTGGTACAAAGTGTCATGTCACTGACTTTTTCTTCAACTGAGTTACAATTCATATAACATAAAATTCACCACTTTAAAGTGTATAATATAGTGGGGTTTTTTTTTGTTTTGTTTTTTTTGCAGTACGTGGGCCTCTCACTGTTGTGGCCTCTCCCGTTGCGGAGCACAGGCTCCGGACGCGCAGGCTCAGCGTCCATGGCTCACGGGCCCAGCCCCTCCGCGGCATGTGGGATCTTCCCGGACCGGGGCACGAACCCATGTCCCCTGCATCGGCAGGTGGACTCTCAACCACTGTGCCACCAGGGAAGCCCAATATAGTGGTTTTTAGTACATTCATTATGTTGTGCAACTATCACCAATGTCTAGTTTTAAAATATTTCCATCCTACCCAAGAGGAACTCCATACCTATTAGCAGTCAGTCCCAATTCCTTATTTCCCCAACTCTTGGCAACCGTTAATCTATTTTATGTCTCTATGGATTTGCTTATTCTGGACATTTCATATAAATGGACTCATACAATATGTGGCCTTTTGTGTCTGGCTTCTTTCACTTAGCATAATGTTTTCATGGTTCTTCTGTGTTGTAGTATGTATCAGTATTTTATCCCTCTTTATTGCCCAATAATATTCCATTGTATGGATATACCACATTTTGTTCATCCATTTATTCATTGATGGACATTTGAGATGTTTCCACTTTTCGGCTATTTTGAATAATGCTGCTATGAACATCCTGTACAGGTTTTTTTTTTTTTTTTTTAGAGTTTATTAATTAATTAATTTATTTTTGCTGTGTTGTGTCTTTGTTTCTGTGCGAGGTCTTTCTCTAGCTGTGGCAAGCGGGGGCCACTCTTCATCGCGGTGTGCGGGCCTCTCACTATTGCGGCCTCTCTTATTGCGGAGCACAGGCTCCAGACGCACAGGCTCAGTAGTTGTGGCTCACGGGCCTCTGCAGCATGTGGGATCCTCCCAGACCAGGGCTCGAACCCATGTCCCCTGCATTAGCAGGCAGACTCTCAACCACTGCACCACGAGGGAAGCCCCCTGTACAGGTTTTTGTATGAACATATACTTTCATTTCTCTTGGGTATATAGTAGGAGTAGAATTGCTGGATCATATGATAACTCTATGTTTAACTTTTTGAGGAACCATCAAACTGTTTTCCAGTGCAGCCATATCATTTTACATTTCTACTACCAGGTATGGAGGGGGGTGTCTCTATTTCCCCACATCCTCACCAACACTTGTTACCTGTCCTTTTTATTAGAGACATTCAGGTGGATGTGAGGTAGATCTTATGGCGATTTTGATTTGTATTCCCCTAGTGGCTAATTCAAGGTTGTTTTAAAGAATTAAACAAGATACCGTAGGTGAAATCTGATACGAATTTGGATCTCAGTTCTATGCTAGATTCAGGGAACCCCCAGAATAACTGTGTTAGTGCTTCTTGTCATTTTTATTTGTTCTGTAGCCTTTTAGCTCAGGAAGGCAGAGCACAGGCCTAACACCCACACTGGGCTTTACGCTCATGTAATATATTCATATACCCAAGTATGCCAGAATCCCCTGTGGATTCTATCCCAGAGCTCTAGAATCACAATCCAATGGGCCAGGACTTCCCTGGTGGAGCGGTGGTTGGGAGTCTGCCTGCCAGTGCAGGGGACGTGGGTTCGAGCCCTGGTCCGGGAAGATCCCACATGCCTTGGAGCAACTAAGCCTGTGAGCCACAACTACTGAGCCTGCATGCCACAACTGCTGAAGCCCGTGCACCTAGAGCCCGTGCTCTGCGACGGGAGAGGCCTCCACAGTGAAGAGTGGGCCCTGCTCACCACAACTAGAGAGGGCCCACGTGCAGCAACGAAGACCCAACGCAGCCAAAAAAAAAGCAAGTTTAAAAACCAGATTAAAAAAAAAAGTCTAACGGGCCCCAACCTGTGCATTAGAAAAAACCTACACATTTGAATCACTGCCCCAGTTCCCGTCTAAGAGAAGTAGTTGGTAGGATTTTGAGGAAAGGCAAACAACTTGGGGTTAAGTGGCACTTTCTTTTGCTGCCACAGGAGGCGCCATTGAGTACATGCCATTCAGATCTCACAGTAACACCTGAGAGGGTTAGTCACCATTTTTACAAGTGCAGAAACTAAGGTTTGGATTTGGTTCAGGAGCTTAGTATCAGTATGAAATCTTTGGAACACTGGAATTAAATGTAGGACCAGGTTTCCGGTTTGGGCACAATGAGCCACACATTGTGTGTTGGTTCTTGATATTTGTTTTGCTAATTTAGAGGGAATGGAGGTAAAGATAATTCCCAAATGGTGGCTCATGCAAAATTCATGTGTAGTTGTTTTGGAATGCGTATTCTACCTGCTCACGTGAATGCAGATGCAGCTGCCGGCTGTGGAAATTCCCAATACAGCAAGTTAAACAAGCCAGGCTGTGAAGACCCAGCTAAAAAAGACTTGGAGACGGTCTGTGGAAAACTGCCCTTTCTACTTTTCCAGTTCTTATTTTGATTAAGTAGCATTGCTTTGTAGAAGGAAATAAAGTTCCTAAGGAAACATTCTTTCTTTAGGCTGCCTTTTCCCTGGTTATAGTGGAATGAATTGGATTTATGCTTAAAAGGAGGGAATTTAAAATCACCTTCTTTTCTAGCTTCTTTTGTATGATAATCAGAGAAGGTAGGAATGATAATGGTAATAATGTCAAAAGGGAGCTCTGTGACAAAAGATTTTGCTGCATGTTAATTCAGAATTGATTGCAGTTGTCAAAGTTGCATCAGTCAGGGAAACAATTCAACTCAGATGGTTCTAATGAAAAGACTTAAATGGAGAAAAGGTGTGAGCAGAGATTAGTGAAGACAGGAAACAATGAGGTGCCCCGACTAGCAACCGTGTGTAGCCCTCACCAGATCTAGGGCCGAAGGGGCCAAGAGAGGAGAGAGCATTGCGGGCCGTAGGGCCCCTGGCAGGAGCTGTGCTCATGATGGCACCAGCTATTTCCAGGCCAGGGCGCTGAAGCAGGGAGGAGTGGGGAAGAAATGCCCCAACCTCAGTTTCGTCTCGTCCTCCACTGCCTTGCCAGCGTGAAGCCAGCTGGGAAAGGAGGCTGGGGGTGCAGGCTGCAGAGGTGAGCTTCCCCGGGTACGGAGCAGTGGACGGGGGTGGTGGGTTGCAGTTGGAGACCAGTTTGCACAATAACCAACTATTTTACAGTGAGCACATTCTATTTTTTGTTAATTTTAGAAGGTGTTATTTTGGAGAACGTTGAGAAATAGTGCAAGTATAGAAAAACGTCTGTTTCTCATTTTTAAAAAATTCCACTCTATTTTACATTTACTCCTGCAGAAGCTTGTTATCTTTTAGGTCATAACTTTGTTATGAAGTCTCTTAAACTTTGCACATTTTTCTTATTTTCCTAATACATTTGTGCATATCATTATACAGTGATAAGCCTAAAACAGAGGGTGCCATGCTTTCATAATTGGCAGGGGGTGATTTTTAAATTTCCCTTTTCAGATGAATGCATAGATATTAGTGAATTATTCTAAGGTGTTCACTGGTCTTCAAGTCAAATGAGTCAAAGTGGAATTTAATTGAGCATTTTTGTAACCCCTAGCTGAGGGGAAGTTGCAGCGTGTTAAAGACATCCAGATAGCCACATATGTCTCCCTGCAGACCCAGCTGGGAGCTATTCTGCTTCATACATTGATGAGATATGCTGACTTGCAGTGTTGGTGGTAACCTAGTGACCTGCTTTCTCTGTCATCCTGTATGTAATTCTTCTAGGTCTAAGTAAAGGGCAGATGAAGGTCTGTGTCTCTGGGTGCCTATGGGGTTGCTAGGAAATGGGTTTCAAAGTGCTTCATGGTGATGCAGGAGGTTGAACTTTTTTGTGAAGGGTTGTCATGGAAACCAAGTACATCATTGCCTTGTCTGACTAATGTATCTTTTAATGATAAAAATTGTAATCCAGGGTTAAGGGATTAAAAATGATAAAAAAGTGAAATGATAAAACCTGTAACTTGAGGGGGAATGCTGCAAGTAGCACATCTTTTGAATCGGAAGATTTCACTGGCAGTGTAATTCAACGTTGGTCGGGGCTTGGCTGTGTGAAGTGATGGGAGCTAATCAGTTTGTTTTCCTTCTTGTCTTCAGAGTAAGAAAACCATGATTTCACCCTGTGGCTTTTTGCTGTGGGGTTTTATTACCAACTCCAGCTCCTGAGCTTTTATGCGAGGTAGAAGGCAGCACACCCACACTGTGAGTGCCAGCGAGGTTGCCAGGGTCAGTTCTTTGGTTGGTTGATTGGTTTTACATCTCCCTTACCCTGTCCAGCCCCCTTCCCCCAAGAACAGGCCTGTGGGGTGACGGTGATAGCCCTACTTGCTCTTTGCTAAGCAGTCAGGTACCCGCACATACCTGGAACAGATCCTGGAGCAGAGTCTGCCCTGACCTCCTGTGGTTGTTTTAAGGGCCCTATAAGGAAGCGAGATCCTCCTCTTCTGCAGATTGAGGACAGAACCTTCTAGCATTGTAGGTATGATGAATGCTGCTTATATTTTGATCACTAGCTTATTAGGATAAACTTTCAAACGAAAGTACTTAGGATAGGAGAACTGAACTGAAAAGAGACTTTAACACTTTTTTTTTTTTTTTTTTTTTGGTATGCGGGCCTCTCACTGTCGTGGCCTCTCCCGTTGCGGAGCACAGGCTCCAGACGCGCAGGCT
>NW_006799780.1:362659-370974 GCF_000442215.2 Lipotes vexillifer
TGGCCTCTCCCGTTGTGGAGCACAGGCTCCGGACGCGCAGGCTCAGCGGCCATGGCTCACGGGCCATCCTCCCAGACCGGGGCACGAACCCGCGTCCCCTGCATCGGCAGGCGGACTCCCAACCACTGCGCCACCAGGGAAGCCCTGAAAAGAGACTTTATACTGTGTTTAGTGGTTCACCTGCCTCCATGGGGATTGAGCTCCTGGGATTTCATTTCCCACTCCCCAGCTGTGTGTGTGTGTAATAGACTTTCGTTGCATTGGAATAAATCTGCTTGTTTGTTTTTGACCTTTGCAAAATATCTTTTATTAATATTTCCAAATTTAATATATTTGAGTTTTTTGCATTTAAGGGGGAAAAGTTTGACATGAGTCCTTAGATTGACAATGGAAATAAGCCAATTTAAATAAGTATTTCACTGAGCGGCATTTAAGACCCAAATCCATTTTCATTCATTCCTTCCTTTGTTCATTCATTCATTCATATAGCATATATATGTTTTTAATGAGTACCTACTTTGTTTTGGGTACTTCCGGTGCATCTCTTGTTTTTACAAAACAGTTGTCAGGTGTCAGGAGGTACCTTTGAGGAACTGAAGGCAGAGGCTAGCCAGAGCCCAAGGCCTGTCCAGAGTGGCCACAACCAGGAGGGTGCCATCTGGCAGCCGTACTGGAATCCCCTTGCTGAGGTCCCTGCATTCCCATGACTTGCTTCTTATAATTTTGGCTGTTTCTTCAGTTCCAGAGTCTTGGCTGCAGCCCTTGATGACAAGGTGGAACACATGCCCAGCATTTCTTTATGTCCTTCCAGTATTGACCTTCTGTAGGGAATGTCACCTTTACTGATAAAATGGCGCCCAGAACCTAGCACCCGAAGGACTGCGTGGCTCTTGACTGCATCCCATGATGTTTTGTCTTCTGCTTTGATCCGCACCGCTTCCACCTCTGTGCGGGCTTCAGGGTGGGAGTGGGGCCCTCCTCCCCACATTAAGAGTCTAGCCAACCCATACACTTAAGGTTCTGTCTATGCTTCCCCAGAGTGGAGATGAGACAAGACTGTCATATTCAAGAGGACTTGGTTGAAGACTCAGGAATGACGAAAGAGAACAAGCGGAGTGGCCGCTCAGAGACCAGACGCTCTGGTTTGCTCTCGGGTCATGGCAGCTCTTGTTCAGTCTACCAGAGGCCTCAGGCTGGTCTTGCCTTCCCAGGGCGCCTTCGTAGCAGCTTGACCTTTATCCTTTCTCCCCCAGAATCCTCCCCCAGATTCCTAGACCCCTGAAGTCCAGACCAGATGAGACTAAGACTTTCCTAGGATATGTGTCATCTTTGAGAATATATGATTCTTGCTTAGGCTGTTTTCTCATCTGCTTAAAGGGGTAAGAGTGATACCTCTGTCCTTTGGGAGAGTAGTGAGGATTAAATGAGAGTATGCATGCAAAGTGTAGTGGAGTGCCTGACACTTGGTAAATGCTTGTGATCATCACATTACTGCAAAGACCTCCCCTTCTTGTCATTTTCCACCATCACCCCAACCCCCATCTATGAGGACCATCCTTAGTGCTCCTGGCCTCAGCATAACTACGATAGTCACTGTCCTATGCCATGGCTGCCTCAGGGCCCCTCTTGTATCACAGAGTAAACCCATGGCCCTGCCTTCCTTCCACTATTTATCTGTATGTTGTGATGTGATGTCTGTGTGTGTGTGCGTGTGTGCATGTATGAACTCCAAGTTGGGAAACATAAAAGTGGGGGTGTAGACTGAAAATGGCTGTGTTTATCAATCTTTTAGTACATCGTTCAATTGGTGAAGTATTCAGAGTAACCTTTGCTGTAAAGTGTTCAGCATTTTATCCCCATTTCCTGTGTGTACCTCAGCACTTGGCCTGTCAGCATGGGAATAAGATCCTCTGGGCTATGCTTGTGCTGTCCTCTTAGGGACTCACTCTTGCCGATCAAGGACCAGGAGATTGCATACAGGGCATTCATTCATTCATTCAGTTATGCAGCAAGTATTTGAGTACCTACTGTGTCCTCAGTTCAGGGACTACAAACAGGGTCTTTACTCTGTTATAATTCAGTCACCATTTTCATTCATGCATTCAGCACATCTTGAAATTCTGTGTTCATCTTCTGATCAATGAGAAATATTTCTTTCATGTCCTTTTTTTTCACTTATACTTTCATTCATCTATTCAGCAAATATTGATTGGGGGCCATTTATGTGTCAGGCAATGTCCAAGAAACTGAGTTCTAGCAGCAAACCGCGCCCCCCCCCCCCCCCCCCAAGAAGCCCAAAAAAAGCCACTGAACCACCGCCGCAAAAATGGCAAAACTTTCTGTCTTCTTAGAGCTACATTCTAGTTGGGGGAGACTACCAATAGAAAAAACAAGTAAGTGAAATATAAATATTGTTATGGACTGAATGTTTGTGTCCTCCCTCCCAATTCATATGTTGAAATCCTAACCCCCAGTGTGATGGTATTAGGAGATAGGGCCTTTGCCTTTGGGAATTGATACGGTCATGAGGGTGGAGCCTTCATGAAAGGGATCTGTGCCCTTATAAAAGGGACCGCAGAGAGCTCTCATGCCCTCTTTTCTGCCACGTGAGGACACAATTAGGAGTTGACAGTCTGCAGCCCATTAGAGGGCTCTTACCAGAACTCGACTGTTCTTGGGACCTTGGTCTTGGACTTCCAGCCTCTAGAACTGTGAGAAATAAATTTCTTTTGTTTATAAGCCCCCCAGTCTATGGTACTTTGTTATAGCAGCCCAAATTGACTAAGACAAATATGTTAGTTAGAGATAAGTCTTAGGGAGGAAAACAATTCAGGGAAGAGGAAAGGAAATGACCTTCTGAAATAGCCAACACATATCACATTTAGTATCACATTTCACTGATGTTAAGATGCACTTTTTCAAAAAACATTTTTGCAACTCTAAAATTGGTATGAATCTTATAATTGATAGCATTTACTAATTTAATTGACAGTATTTAAAATGGCAGATAAAATAATGGTGTGTCTTATAATGCATAGCTTCTTAGACTTAATAAATATGACCCTTACCATGTACCAGGCACCATTCTAAGCAACTTGTTAGTTTGTTGAATCCTCACAACAACCTTATTTAGGTTGGTAGCATTATTATTCTCCATCTAAAGATGAGGAAACTGAAAGCCCAGAGATTAAGTAATTTACTGACGGTAATTTACTGAAGGAAGTGGCAAAGTCAGGATTGGAACCCAGGCTGGTTGTGGAATCTGGGCTCTTAACTGCTGTGATGTATTGCCAGAGAGGGTCTTTGGGAAGGTGACTTTTGAGAAGAGACTTGAAAGAGGTGAAGGGGCAAGCCATGAGGATGTCTGGAGGAAGAGTGATGCAGACAGAGGGAGTCCCTCAGTCTGGAATGGGTTTGGCATTTTGAGAGAACCACAAGCAGGTCTGTATTTTTGGAGTGGAATAAGCAAGAGGGAGGGGTAGGGGAGGTGAGGTCAGAGAGATGATGAGTGGGCACATCATGTGTCAGTTTAATCTATCTTAAGGACTCTGGTGTTTACTTTGAACCACCTTCTAACCAGAGGAGTGATTTATTTTACTAGGATCATTCTGTCTGATGCATTGAGAATAGTCTGAAAGAGACACGTTAGGAGCTCACTGGAATAATTCAGGAGAGAAATGTCCATGGCTTGGATGAGTGTGGTAATGGCAAGAGATGGTAAGAAGTGGTCAGATTCCATATGTATTTGGAAGACACAGATGACATAATTTCTGATGGATTAAGTTTGATAGTATGACATGGTGATATGAAAAACAATAGCCAACATTTGTATGTTCTCACTAAATAATTTATACATGTTAATTTAATTTATCCCTGTAACAGCCCTATGAGGAAGTAAGTAGTATTATTATTCCTATCCTATAGATAAGGAAACTGAGGCACTGAAAATTTAGGTAGTTTGTGTAGTATCACAGACTAGTTAGTGGTGAAAATAGGATTCTAACCCAGGTGGTCTGGATCCAGAGTATGTTTTCAACTACTACATTTTATTGCCACTAAGCTGAGAAAAAGAAAGGAGTCATATGTGAACTAAGATTTTTGCCCTGAGTAATTGAAAACCACTGAGGTGGTGATAAGTACTTTTTAAAAAAGAAATGATAGTAGCCAGATAAGGTTTGAATATGTTAAGTTAGAGTTGGCTTATAGATAGTTCTGTGGAGATGATGCAAAGACAGTGGAATATACAGGTTTGGAGTTCAGGGGCAAGGTCCTACCCATTGACATAAGTTTGAGAGTCATCAGTACACAGATGACACCTAAAGCTATGAACCTGGATGGGATTACCAAGGGAGTGAGTGTGGACAGAAAGAAGAAGAGATCCAAGAACTAGACTAAGTCCTGAGGCACCCAGCATTTAGAGATTGGGTTGATGAGGACGAATCCAGTTCCTGAGAATGAGTAGCCACTGGGTAGGAGGAAGAAAGTGCAGTTACCTGAAAGCCAAGTGAAAAATAGTGCTTCAAAGAGGAGGGAGTCACCAACTGTGTCAGGTGCTCCTAATAGATTAAGTAAGATGAGGACTGATATTGGACCATTGGATTTAGAAAAGTGAAGGTCATTGGTGAACTTGACCTGGACAGCTGCAGTACAGTGATGGAGGCAAAAATCTACTTAGAGAAGTTTAAAGAGAGAATAAGGGAGAGAAATTGGAGACAGCAAATTTAGAAAACTATTTTGAGAAGTTTTTCTGCAAAGCAAAGAAATGGGATGTCTGCTAGGGAAAGTGTTCTATAAATGTCTGTTGAGTTCAGCTCTTTGATGGTGTTGTTCAGTTCTTCTATATCCTTGCTGATTTTTTGTCTAGTACTTTTATTGATTACTGAAAGAGGAGTGTTGAAGCTCCCAACTATAATTGCAGATTTGTCTATTTCTCCTTTTAATTCTGTCAGTTTTTACTTTATGTACTTTGCAGCACTGTCATTTGTTGATTACAAGCTTAGTATTGTTATGTCTTCTTGGTGAATTCACCTTTTTATCATTATGTAATGTCCCCTTTTAATCCCTGGTAATTTTCTTTGATCTGAAGTTTACTTAGACAGATGTTAATGCAGCCACTCTTCATTTCTTTTGATTAGAATTCACATGGTTTATCTTTTTCCATCCGTTTACTTTTAACCTACCTATATCTGAAGTGCATTTCTTATAGACAGCATATGGTTGTGTCATGTGTTTCATCCATTATAATAACCTCTGTCTTCTAATTGATTTGTCTAGACCATTTACATTTAATGTACTATTGATATGTTTCAATTTAGATCTACAAATTTATTATTTGCTTCCTGTTTGTGTCCTCTGTTTTTTTATTTCTATATTTCTTCTTTCCTGCTTTCTTTGGGTTATTGAAAAGTTGTTAGTATTCACTTTAAATTTATATGTTATGTTTTCGACAATATTTCTTTGCATGTGAAAAGTCCACTTAGAAACATTGTTCTACTTCAAGTGGTATGAAGACATCTTCATATAGGTCCTTTTATCCTACCCTCTTTCTGTTATAGTTATCTTATGTATTAGATCTATGTACATTAAAAACTCCATCAGATGTAAAATTATCTTTCAACTGCCAAACATATTTTAAAGAACTCAAGAGAAGAACAGTAGTCTACTATATTTACTTAGATATTTACAATTTCTGTTACTCTTTCTTTGTTCCTAATCTTCCAAGTTTCCATCAGGTATCATTTCCCTTAGGTGTGAAGGATTTCCTTTAGAATTTTTTTTAGAGCAGGTCTGGTGGAAACTGATTCTTTTAGTTTTCCTTTGCTTGAGAAAGTCTTTATTTCACCTTAGTTCCTGATGGATATTTTCACTGAATATAGAATTCTGGATTGACAGTTCTTTTCCTTCAGCATTTTGAAAATGTTGCTTCACTTCCTTCTGTCCTTCATAGTTTCTGATGAGAAATCTTGTCATTTGGATCATTGTTCCCTTATAAATAATGCGTAATTTTCTCTGGATGCTTTTAGGAATTTTTCATAGTCTTTAGTTTGCAGTAGTTTAATTACAGTGTTTCTGGACATGGATTTGTTTGGGTTTATCCTGTTTAGAGTTTGCTTAGCTTTTTGAATATGTAGGTTTCACCAAAATTGGGAAGCTTTCAGGCATTATTTCTTCAAGACTTCTTCTGTCTTCTCTCAAACTCCCATGGCATTATGTTTGACCTTTTGTTATTGTTCCACGGGTCTCTGAGTTTCTGTTAATTTTTTTAAAAATTATTTATTTTTGGCTGTGTTGTGTCTTCATTGTGGTGTGCGGGCTTCTCACCGCGGTGGCTTCTCTTGTTGCAGAGCACGGGCTCTAGGCGCGCAGACTTCAGTAGTTGTAGCACACGGGCTTAGTTGCTCTGCGGCATGTGGGATCTTCCCGGATCAGGACTCGAACCTGTGCCCCCTGCTTTGGCAGGCAGATTCTCAACCACTGCACCACCAGGGAAGCCCTGTTAATTTTTTATTCAGTCTTTTCTCTCTGTTGTTCAGATTGGATAATTTGTATTGATCTATCTTAAAATTCACTGATTCTTTCGTTTACCTCCATTCTAATATTGAGCCTGTCTAATTAGTTTTTTACTTTGGTTATTTTATCTTTCAATCCTAAAACTTCTATTTGGTTCTTCATTGTATCTTCTATTCTTTGCTGAGACTTTCTACCTTTCTGTTTGTTTCAAGTGTTAACCTTTACCTATTGGACCATATTTATAATAGTTGCTTTAAAGTCTTTGTCAGATAATTCTAGCATCTTTGTCACTTGACATTAGCACCTTTTGATTCTGTTTTCCCACGCAAGTTGTGACTTTCTTGGTTCTTATGTCCAGGAATTTTGGATTGTATTATACTGTGAGACTTTGTATCTTGATTAAATCTTATGTCACATTCTGATATTTTTGTTTCAACAGGGAATCAACCCAGTTGGGTTTAGGCTACAAGTTCTTATCAGCCTTAGGTGGGTTGCAGTTTCACTGTAAGTTTCGTTTTCAAAGACTACAGTGCTCTTTGCTTGTGTCTGGTGTTTATGCCACCCAGTGGCCAGCCTGTGACCTGGGAGGTGATCTATCTCATAGTTTAGTTCTCAAAGTCTATGGTATGCTGTTTAATGTGAGATCCATGTGTGTGCAACTTGTAGGTGACAGCTTTATGGTTTTGCTTTTCCAAGCTCTTCCTTCTTTGCAATCTCTTGGTATTTTCTATTTCCCAGAGCTTCCCTTTTTGGTCTTCTGGCCAGGAATCTGGGACTTTATTTACCTCATTCTGCTGTACACTTCCTGTGACTGTGGCCACACTTGGAGCCAAGCGATGAGGGGATGGAGTTAGAAAAAAAGAGTAACAGGGATTTGATCACCTTCTCCAGACCACAGCTTCTCAGACTGAAGAGGAAAGTTCTCTTCCCTTAGAGTTTTAGTCTTGAATGGATTGCTGCTGCTTTGGTCACAAGACAGTTTGAAGGCTGGGATGAGAGAAAATGGCAAAAGATGGAAAAAATGGGGAATCCTCCCCCTCCAAGTGTTAGGAGACCCCTTTCCCATTCTTTGAGCCAGAACTAGGGCTTCTTCTGGAGTTTTCTTTGAGAGCACTGATGGTTTTCAGTCTGCATTGAATATGGGCCAAGTGTACCAATGGGGGAAAAATGGTCAATTCACTACCAGTTCAAAGGTACTTTGAATTCTGGTTGTCTTCTCCAGTCCACCTGCTACTATTTACTTTTCAAGGTTCTCAAATAACTGCTCCATGAATTCTCTCTGGTTTTATAATTGCATTAGGTTGGAGAGACAGAATGGAGTGTGCTTACTGCACCTTACCCAGAACCACAACCTCTGGATATTTTACAGGAGGCCCATTGGCGTGGGCCATGCATAAGTTTGGTGTTGAAACAAGTTAAGGAGGGTTTTGAACCATAAGAGAGTGTTTTGTTGCTGCTTGTGGTGGTAGTGAGCGAGGTGATGTGTCCTTGCTGGTGCCTTTTTAAGAGACATTTTAGCAGCTATAGCAAATCTGTTTTTTAAACGATAACTTCAGAACTTTTAAACGAAAACTCTGAAATGCAAGTTGGCCAGACGCTTGTGATTTTTTAGCAAATCAATTTAGCTTTCCCATTTCCCCAGAGAAATCATCCAAGAGTACTGTGAACTTTGCTTTAACAACACATTATACTGTGAGAGAGTTAGGGAAGGTGGTTGGGAGCTGGCCTTGGACATCAAACAGACTTGAATTCCAGCCTCGGCCTTGTCACTTAGTAACTGTGTGACCTTGGTCAAGCTGCTGAAC
>NW_006799780.1:371036-380990 GCF_000442215.2 Lipotes vexillifer
GCTGAACCTCTTTAACCTTCATTCCTTTATGGGTAAAATGGAGATAAATAATGAGAGTGCTTACTTGATACAGTTGCTATCAATATGTGATTCAGTGAGGTAATGTAGGTAATGCTGTTCATATGCTGTTGATAAATGTAAGCAATTATTCTTACTATGATTGTTTTTGTGTCATAAGTAAAATGTACCTATTTAGCTCCTCAAATTACTTTTAATCTGTTGAAGTAGATGGCATCTAATCACTATTCTTTTAGTATTTGAATTCATATTGAACACCATTTAAAGTTATTTCTTGAGATTCAAGAACAATACACTTTTTTTAATACATTTATTTTTATTTATTTATTTTTGGCTGCATTGGGTCTTATTTGCTGCGTGCGGGCTTTCTCTAGTTGCAGAGAGCAGGGGTTACTCTTCGTTGTGGTGCTCGGGCTTCTCATTGCGGTGGCTTCTCATTGCAGAGCATGGGCTCTAGGCTCGCGGGCTCAGTAGTTGTGGCGTCTGGGCTCTAGAGCACAGGCTCAGTAGTTGTGGTTCACGGGCTTAGTTGCTCCACGGCATGTGAGATCTTCCCAGACCAGGTCTCGAACCCGTGTCCCCTGCATTGGCAGGCAGATTCTTAACCACCGTGCCACTAGGGAATCCCTCAAGAACAACACACTTTGAACTATGGTATTTCTGCTAGTGAAAGTATTTGAATAAATATTGTGAGTTACTTTCAGTACTTAACCAAAGAACAATGACATATATGGGCTGGAGTCATGGTAAGTATATTGCTCAGTATTCTGGATGTTTCATCCAAGAGCTGCTCCTCTGATGGTGCTGTACTAGTGACTGCTCTAGAAAAAGACCTCTTTTCAAGCGGCCACCATCTCCTTTGTTGATGGCAATTCCTGTTTGCAACTGTCTAACTCTTCTCTTCTTCATTCTTTATTTTTATATTGAAAAAAAGTCAGTGTGTTTACTGAAATGAACAGCAATCTGGTCACTTCCTAGGAAGTTTTGTAAACAAAATTTATCAAAATGCTGCTTGGTTGTAACTACATGTTATTCAAAAGGCTTCTTAAATATTTTATTCCTGCATATTTGGAAATCTTTATTTGGAAGGCAAAATATTTTTATTTTGTGGAAATGCAATCAAGGAGCTCTTGGATGTAAGAATTAATATTTTTCTTTACTTCCTTTCACACACTAGTGGTCTTTTGCATAAAATTTTACATAATTGTTTAATTAATTGGAGCTCAAATGCTTTTGAATAACTTTTTAGTGTGGTTATAACATTTTATATTGACTGTTTTGCCAGAGATAAATTAATAACTAGCCCCTATTGATGGAGAAAATGTTGGCATAATATTATTTTACCAATTACAAGGCAGAAGTACGCTGGGTTTTTCTGTGGGTTATGCTTATTTTCTTTCCACATGAGTAGAATCTGGAGTACAAGCCTTCCTGTGAGCCCCGAGTTTTAATTAAAATTTAAATTGCCTTTCTGAAAAACTCTCAGTTGACTGACTAAAACAAAATGTAGAAAATGTCTTTATTTTGACTTCTGTGCTGTCAATGGAAAGCTTGTTGAAACAGAAGGATCACAGAAAAGGTATTGATGAAGGAAGCAAAACCACTTATATTTGGATGCACTTGGATAGACTGAAGTCCAAGTGCTGCTGTCGTGTTCCTCAGCTCGAGGACCCCCTACAAAACGTTGTGTTCCCAGGGGATAATGGACCAGTAGCAGGGATAGATAAACATGCTTTAAAAGCCACCCAAGTAGAAGAGCATTCTGGAAAGACAAGCCTGGGTTATTACAAGAATGAGATTTCCGAAGAGGAACGTGTTTAACCTCATCCGAGATCTTCACAATAGATCTGAAGCTGGAGGAGTCTGTGTCTGTTACAGAGACATGTGGAAAGTTTTAAAATTACACAGGGATAGGAGATTGGGCTATTTTCACTGACAGTGTGAATTTTAATTTCAGAAAGATTGGCTGTTATTTTCCACACTAAAATTATCCATTAAAGGAGAGAAAACATTGGTGCAGACCCCTTAATTACACAGAGAATTAGAGGAAAGAAAGGTGACCAGATATCATTAGCAAAGGTGCTGAAGGAGAAGATAACAGATAGTAACTAAACATATTTCATCCACATCAGCATGTTTTAAAGTGTATTTCAAAGAACACTAGTTGTGCAGGATATTAGACCAAAAGAAACAAAACAGTGGGAGGTCTAGAGCTGTCTTGAATGAAGCCATTTGTAAGCCATTAAAAGAAGCTAGATACATTGTTAAAAAATATTTATTTGTTTATTTATTTATTTTGGCTGCGCTGGGTCTTAGTTGCGGCACGCGGGATCTTCGTTGCGGCATGAGACTTCTTAGTTCAGCATGAGGACTTCTTAGTTGCGGCATGCAAACTGTTAGTTATGGTATGCATGTGGGATCCAGTTCCCCAACCGGGGATCAAACCCGGGCCCCCTGCATTGGGAGGGTAGAGTCTTACCCACTGGACCACCAGGGAAGTCCCACTAGATACCTTTTTGATTTGATAAAATAGTAAGTGTGATTTGGAGATCCAGTTTATCATGTTGAGATTTTATTAGTGAGACTTCAGGTAAGAGATTTGATTAGTGAGACTTCAGGTAAGACATCAATGTATTCTAAGTTTTCTATTAAAGTATCAGTCAAATTTCTTTTTGCTCATTAGCTTAACCATTCTAAAAAATGTCAAACAAGAAATTAATTGTACTTTATACTCACTATAACATGTTTATTTTATTTTTTTTAAGTGGTGCCTTTTAGTCAAGATTGCAGTGAAGTTGGTGGGAGATGTTCATGGTGAACTTATAGTTACTAAGCTTGAGTCTAACTTTTTGTGGGGGTGTGGGTGGGGAGAGGTTCTCAGAAGATGCCTTCTATAGTATAGCCACAGAATAAAATGTAATATAGTGGGGTAGAGCCATCTGTACTACCAAAAAAAAAAAGGTATTCTATATTTGGGACAAATTTTATGCCTTTTAGGAGTTATCATTGCATTTTTTATGTTAAAAAACATCTTGACTGAGGTATAATTTACATACTATATAGTTCATCCATTTTAAGTCTATAATTTCATGAATTTTAGTTAATTTATATACTTATGCAAACATAACCACAATCAAGTTTTAGAACATTTCTGTCACCCCTAAAAGATCCCTAGTATTTGTCCCACCCCCAGACCCAGGCCACCATTAACCTCTGTCTGTTGTTGTTTTTGCCTTTTCTAGAAATTCCATTTAAATGGAATCATACAATATGTAGTCTTTTCTGCCTGGCTCCTTCCACTTCACATGTTTTCAGAGTTTATTTACATTATATCAGGTGTTAGTCATTTGTTCCTTTCTGTTGACAAGTAGGATTCCGTGGTTAGGATATACCATATTTTATTTATCCATTTGTCAGCTGATGGACAGTTGAGTTGTTTTCAATCTTCTGCTATTATAAATCATGCTGCTATGAACAGTTGCATACAACCTTTCATGTGGACATATATTGTCATTATTTCTCTTGAGTAGATACAAAAGAGTGCAGTCATGATTGTATGGTAAGAGTATATTGGACTGCCAATAAAATGGACAACCTGGGAGAAATGGACAAATTCCTAGAAATGTACAATCTTCTGACACTGAACCAGGAAGAAATAGAAAATATGAACAGACCAATCACAAGCACTGAAATTGAAACTGTGATTAAAAATCCTCCAACAAACAAAAGCCCAGGACCAGATGGCTTCACAGGCGAATTCTATGAAAAGAGCCAACACCTATCCTTCTCAAACTCTTCCAAAATATGGCAGAGGGAGGAACACTCCCAAACTCATTCTACGAGGCCACCATCACCCTGACACCAAAACCAGACAAAGATGTCACAAAGAAAGAAAACTACAGGCCAATATCACTGATGAACATAAATGCAAAAATCTTCAACAAAATACTAGCAAACAGAATCCAACAGCACATTAAATGGATCATACACCACAGTCAAGTGCGGTTTATCACAGGAATGCAAGGATTCTTCAATATATGCATATCAATCAATATGATACACCATATTAAGAAATTGTAGGAGAAAAACCATGTGATCATCTCAACAGATGCAGAGGAAGCTTTTGACAAAATTCAATACCCATTTATGATAAAAACCCTCCAGAAAGTAGGCATAGAGGGAACTTTCCTCAACATAATAAAGGCCATATATGACAAACCCACAGCCAACATCATCCTCAATGGTGAAAACCTGAAACCATTTCCACTAAGATCAGGAACAAGACAAGGTTGCCCACTCTCACCACTATTATTCAACATAGTTTTGGAAGTTTTAGCCACAGCAATCAGAAAAGAAAAAGAAATAAAAGGAATCCAAATTGGAAAAGAAGAAGTAAAGCTGTCACTGTTTGCAGATGACATGATACTATACATAGAGGAATCCTGAAGATGCTACCAGAAAACCACTTGAGCTAATCAATGAATTTGGAAAAGTAGCAGGATACAAAATTAATGCACATAAATCTCTTGCATTCCTATACACTAATGATGAAAAATCTGAAAGTGAAATTAAGAAAACACTCCCATTTACTATTGCAGCAAAAAGAATAAAATACCTAGGAATAAACCTACCTAAGGAGACAAAAGACCTGTATGCAGAAAATTATAAGACACTGATGAAAGAAATTAAAGATGATACAAATAGATGGAGAGATATACCATGTTCTTGGATTGGAAGAATCAACATTGTGAAAATGACTACTACCCAAAGTAATCTACAGATTCAGTGCAATCTCTGTCAAACTACCACTGGCATTTTTCACAGAACTAGAACAAAAATTTTTCACAATTTGTATGGAAACACAAAAGACCTCGAATAGCCAAAGCAATCTAGAGAACGAAAAATGGAGCTGGAGGAATCAGGCTCCCTGACTTCAGACTATATTACAAAGCTACAGTAATCAAGACAGTATGGTACTGGCACAAAAACAGAAATACAGATCAATGGAACAGGATAGAAAGCCCAGACATAAACCCATGCACATATGATCACCTTATCTTTGATAAAGGAGGGAAGAATATACAGTGGAGAAAAGACAGCCTCTTCAATAAGTGGTGCTGGGAAAACTGGAGAGCTGCATGTAAAAGAATGAAATTAGAACACTCCCTAACACCATACACAAAAATAAATCTCAAAATGGATTAAAGACCTAAATATAAGGCCAGGCACCATCAAACTCTTAGAGGAAAACATAGGCAGAACACTCTATGACATAAATCACAGCAAGACCCTTTTTGACCCACCTCCTAGAGAAATGGAAATAAAAACAAAAATAAACAAATGGGACCTAATGAAACTTAAAAGCTTTTGCACAGCAAAGGAAATCATAAACAAGACGAAAAGACAACCCTCAGAATGGGAGAAAATATTTGCAAATGAAGCAACTGACAAAGGATTAATCTCCAAAACATACAAGCAACTCATGCAGCTCAATATCAAAAAAACAAACAACCCAATCCAAAAATGTGCAGAAGACCTAAATAGACATTTCTCCAAAGAAGGTATACAGATTTCCAACAAACACATGAAAGGATGCTCAACATCATTAATCATTAGAGAAATGCAAATCAAAACTACAATGAGATATCACCTCATGCCAGTCAGAATGGCCATCATCAAAAAATCTACAAACAATAAATGCTGGAGAGGATGTGCAGAAAAGGGAACCCTCTTGGCACTGTTGGTGGGAATGTAAATTGATACAGCCACTATGTAGAACAGTATGGACGTTCCTTAAAAAACTAAAAATAGAACTACCATATGACCCCTCAATCCCACTGCTGGGCATATACCCTGAGAAAACCATCATTCAAAAAGAGTCATGTACCAAAATGTTCATTGCAGTTCTATTTACTATAGCCAGGACGTGGAAGCAACCCAAGAGTCCATCAACAGATGAATGGATAAAGAAGATGTGGCACATATATACAATGGAATATTACTCAGCCATAAAAGGAATGAAACTGAGTTATTTGTAGTTAGGTGGATGGAACTAGAGTCTGTCATACAGAGTGAAGCAGCTGGTGTCCGCTGACATCTGACATGAGCTCCTGGGCACAGAAGCACTCTAGTTAAAGGTGTGGTCTATAGCATGAGGCTCCGTAAGTCAGAAAGAGAAAAACAAATACCGTATGCTAACACATATATATGGAATCTAAAAAAAAAAAAAAAAAAAAAAAAGAAGAAGAAAATGGTCAGAAGAACCTAAGGGCAAGACAGGAATAAAGAGAATGGACTTGAGGATACGGGGAGGGGAAAGCGTAAGCTGGGGCAAAGTGAGAGAGTAGCATCGACATATATACACTACCAAGCGTAAAATAGATAGCTAGTGGGAAGCAGCCACATAGCACAGGAAGATCAGCTCGGTGCTTTGTGACCACCTAGAGGGGTGGGATAGGGAGGGTGGGAGGGAGGGAGATGCAAGAGGGAAGAGATGGGGACATATGTATATGTATAACTGATGCACTTTGTTATAAAGCAGAAACTAACACACTATTGTAAAGCAATTATACTCCAATAAAGATGTTAAAGAAAAAAAGATTAATAAGCAGATAGAAAAGGAATTGGGATAAATAAATATGACCTTAAACAATAAGATTCTAAAAAACAAAAAAAAGTATATTGGTCTTTTTAGGACACTGCCAAATTGTTTTCCAAAGTGCCTGTAACATGCTACATTCTCATGCCAACCACTGCATCAGTTTTTACTAGAATAAATGGTTAATGGTGAACTTACGAGCAGGAAGTATGGTGTGGAGGAGAGCTGAAGAAGACTCTCTACCACCAGCAGCACTGTGACAACAAGGATGCTGGGGAGTCAGATTGGACCACACGAACGAAGGGGAAGGTCGGACTAAGAATATACCCGGGGTCAGATACGGGAACGGAACCAGGTCGGGGAGGAAGCATCAAAGAGCTGCACCTAGGAAACCTCACAGGCCCCAGGGACTGCCTTGGGTCAGCTTGCAGTGAAGATGCTGTAGAGACAAGCTTCTTACTGGTTTAAGTGACCCAGCAGGCCTTGGATAGAGAGCTGAGTCTTTGATATAATAATAGTACAGTGATAACGGTAACCAAAATTTATATAGTACTTTACACTAAGTCCTGTTCTAAGCACTTTACATATAAATTTATTTAATTCTCACACCAACCCAGGAGATAGATGGGTCCTATTTTTGCTAACCAAGACCCTAAAGCAAAGGTTAAGTGACTTGCCCAGGGTCACCCAACTAGTAAGTGGTGAAGCCAGGATTCAAATAGAGGCCATCCTCTTAACCACTAAGCTAACCTCCTCTCATTGTCATCCTTGTCACCTATGCCTGCGTCAGCTCAGGACGTTACTGACCACAGTGAGGGGCTGGAAAGCTTGAGTCAGGAGAGGCAAGACCCTTGTTGAAACCTTAACAGAAAAAAAAATCCCAGAGGCAGAGGCCACAGTTTCCCTCTCAGGATCCCACCCGAGAGTCAGTATAAGCATAGGGCAAGGAGGAAATGGTAAATGTAAAGGGAGCCCTATGTGGAATATTTCTTAAGTTGCTTAAGACAAACCTCCAGAACTCATCTCTCAAGCTCTCTAACTACTACTTGAGTCGTGTCCAAGATAGTTCCAATAGTAATGAACTAGAACCTTCCATGTAGGTTTTGCATGATTATAACTACTCTGTTGGTTTCAGTAGGATATTCTTCTACCAAATTAGCAAGATGTTGTACAAACTAACAAAAGTTTAAAGAATGAATAGTGCATAAAATAAAATAAAATTATCTTTTTGGTTTGGGGAACGTTAAAATGAAATCGAAAAGTATGTTGAAACCAAAGCATCTCCATCAACACTTTGTGACGTTTCAATGACTTTATATACAAAATATTAGATTCCTTAAGGAGGCATGTGGGTAATCTTCTTCTCCTTATCATCAATAGTGACTATTTATTGAGCATCCATTGTCCATCTGATCATAAAGAAGATAATGCCCAGCCTTCAGGGACTCAAGAGGTCAGAGAAGGGAGTGAGGTGATCATCCTTGGGCCTCCTTTGCCTACCTCATTTCCCTTTCTCTTTGGTCTTCATTTCCTAGGGAGGCTGTGTGTGTGCTTACATGCTGTATCATTATCTCATTTGATCTTCATATCAGTCATGGGAAATAGGTACATTATTATCCTCATTTCACAGAAAAGGAAACTGAGGTTTAAAGTTTACCTAACTTATCCAAGGTCATTCTGAGTGGAATCTGTGTTTTTACCACTATGTATTTTGTATCCCTCTTTCTCTCTCCCATCACCTTTTTTTTTTAAGTTTTTTTTGATTGAATAAAGATTCTTTAAATTCTGTAGTGCTTTTTTTCTCCCTCTTTCTCCCATCACCTTTTTTTTTTAGTTTTTTTTTGATTGAATGAAGATTCTTTAAATTCTGTACTGCTTTTTTTCTCCCTCTTTCTCCCATCACCTTTTTTTTTGTTTTTTTTTGATTGAATGAAGATTCTTTAAATTCTGTAGTGCTTTTTTTCTCCCTCTTTCTTTCTCCCATCACCTTTTTTAAAAATAATTTTTTACTGAATAAAGATTCTTTAAATTCTATAGTGCTTTACAAGTTTCAAAAGTTTCACACACATGATTTTATATAATCCCATAATAACCTTTTGCCCCCTACCTCTGTAGTGCCCCGCCCCCCCCCGCCCCACTGGTAATCTCCAGCTTGTTCTCTATATCTGTGAGTCTGCTTTTTTTTTTTTAATAGGTCTTTATTGGAGTACAATTGCTTCACAATACTGTGTTTCTGTTGCACAACAAAGTGAATCAGCCATATGCATACACATGTCTCCATATCCCCTCCCTCTTGAGCCTCCTTCCCATCCTCCCTATCCCACCCCTCTAGGTCATTGCAAAGCACCGAGCCAGTCTCCCTGTGCTATGCCGCTGCTTCCCACCAGCCAACTATTTTACATTCGGTAGTGTACGTATGTCGATGCTATGTCAATGCTACTCTCACTTCGCCCCAGCTTCACCCTCCCACCCCATGTCATCAAGTCCATTCTCTATGCCTACCTCTTTATTCCTGCCCTATAGCTAGATTCATCAGTACCATTTTTTTTTTAATTCCATATATATGTGTTAGCATATGGTATTTGTTTTTCTTTTTCTGACTTACTTCACTCTGTATGACAGACTCTAGGTCCATCCACCTCATTACAAATAACTCAGTTTCGTTTCTTTTTATGACTAATATTCCATTGTATATATGTGCCACATCTTCTTTATCCATTCATCTGTCGTTGGACATTTAGGTTGGTTCCATGTCCTGACTATTGTAAATGGTGCTGCAATGAATATTGTGGTGCATGTCTCTTTCTGAATTATCGTTTTCTCAGGGTATATGCCCAGTACTGGGATTGCTGGGTCGTATGGTAGTTCTGTTTTTAGTTTTTTATGGAACCTCCATACTGTTTTCCATAGTGATTGTATCAACTTACATTCCCACCAATAGTATAGGAGGGTTCCCTTTTCTCCACACCCTTTCCAGCATTTATGGTTTCTAGCTGTTTTGATAATGGCCATTGTGACTGGCATAAGGTGATACCTCACTGTAATTTTGATTTGCATTTCTGAAATCACTAGTGATGTTGAGCATCTTTTCATGTGCCTCTTGGCCATCTGTTATGTCTTCCTTGGTGAAATGTCTATTTAGGTCTTCCACCCATTTTTTAACTGGATTGTTTGTTTTTTTGATATTGAGCTTCATGAGCTGTTTGTATATTTTGGAGATTAATCCTCTGTCGTTTCATTTGCAAATATTTTCTCCCATTCTGAGGTTTGTCCTTTTGTCTTATTTATGGTTTCCTTTGCTGTGCAAAAGCTTTTTTTTTTTTTTTTTTTTCGGTACA
>NW_006799780.1:381000-395331 GCF_000442215.2 Lipotes vexillifer
CTGTTGTGGCCTGTCCCGTTGCGGAGCACAGGCTCCAGACGCGCAGGCTCAGTGTCCATGGCTCACGGGCCCAGCCACTCCGTGGCATGTGGGATCTTACCGGACCAGGGCATGAACCCGTGTCCCCTGCATCGGCAGGTGGACTCTCAACCACTGCGCCACCAGGGAAGCCCTGTGCAAAAGCTTTTAAGTTTAATTAAGTCCCATTTGTTTATTGTTGTTTTTATTTCTGTTACTCTAGGAGGTAGGTCAAAAAAGATCTTGCTGTGGTTTATGTCAAAGGGTGTTTTTCCTATGTTTTCCTCTAAACGTTTTATAATGTCTGGTCTTACATTTAAGTCTTTAATCCATTTGGAGTTTATTTTTGTGTATGGTGTTAGGGAGTGTTCTAATTTCATTCTTTTACATGTAGCTCTCCAGTTTTCCCAGCACCACTTATTGAAGAGGCTGTCTTTTCTCCATTGTATGTTCTTACCTCCTTCGTCATAAATTAGGTGCCTATATGTGTGTGGGTTTATCTCTGGGAATTCTATTCTGTACCATTGATCTATATTTCTGTTTTTGTGGCAGTAAAATACCATTTGATTACTGTAGCTTTGTGGTATAGTTTGAAGTCAGGGAGCCTGATTCCTCCAGCTCCGTTTTTCTTTCTCAAGATTGCTTTGGCTATTTGGGGTCTTTTGTGTTTCCATATGAATTGTGAGATTTTTTTGTTCTAGTTCTGTGAAGAATGCTATTGGTAGTTTGATAGGGATTGCACTGAATCTGTAGATTGCTTTGGGTAGTGTAGTCATTTTCACAATATTGCTTCTTCCAAGCCAAGAACATGGTATATTTCTCCTTCTGTTTATGTCATCTTTGATTTCTTTCATCAGTGTTTTATAGTTTTCTGAGTACAAGTCTTTTGTCTCCTTAGGCAGGTTTATTCCTAGGTATTTTATTCTTTTTGTTGCAGTGGTAAATGGGAATGTTTCCTTAATATCTCTTTCTGATTTTTCGTTGTTGGTATATAGGAATGCCAGAGATTTCTGTACATTAATTTTGTATCTTGCAACTTTACTAAATTCATTGATGAGTTCTAGTAGTTTTCTGGTGGCATCTTTAGGACTCTCTACGTACAGTATCACGTCATCTGCAAACAGTGACAGTTTTACTTCTTTTCCAATTTGTATTCCTTTTATTCCTTTTTCTTCTCTGATTGCCATGGCTAGGACTTCCAAAACTGTGTTGAATAAGAGTGGCGAGAGTGGACATCCTTGTCTTGTTCCTGATCCAAGTGGAAATGCTTTCAGTTTTTCACCATTGAGTATGATGTTGGCTGTGGGTTTGTCATATATGGCCTTTATTATATTGAGGTAGGTTCCCTGTGTGCCCATTTTCTGGAGAGTTTTTATCATATATTGGTGTTGAATTTTGTCAAAAGCTTTTTCTGCATCTATTGAGATGATCATATGGTTTTTAATCCTTAATTTGTTAATGTGGGGTATCACATTGATTGATTTGTGTTTATTGAAGAGTCCTTGCATCCCTGGGATAAATCCCACTTGATCATGGTGTAAGATCCTTTTAATGTGCTGTTGGATTCTGTTTGCTAGTATTTTGTTGAGGATTTTTGCATCTGTGTTCATCAATGATATTGGTCTCTAATTTTCTCTTTTTGTGATATCTTTTTCTGGTTTTGGTGTCAGAGTGATAGTGGCTTCGTAGAATGAATTTGGGAGTATTTCTCCCTCTGCATTTTTTTGGAAGAGTTTCAGAAGTTTTGGTGTTAGCTCTTCTCTAAATGTTTGATAGAATTTGCCTGTGAAGCCATCTGGTCCTGGACTTTTGCTTGTTGGAAGGTTTTTAATTATGGTTTCAATTTTATTACTTCTGATAGGTCCCTTTATGTTTTCTAATTCTTCCTGGTTCAGTCTTGGAAAATTTTACCTTTCCAAGAATTTGTCCATTTCTTCGTGGTTGTCCATTTTATTGGCATATAATTGTTTGTAGTAGTCTCTTATAACCCTTTGTATTTTTGCAGTGTCAGTTGTGATTTCTCCTTTTTCATTTATAATTTTATTGATTTGTGTTCTCTCCCTTATTTTGTTGATGAGTCTGGCTAAGGGTTTATCAATTTTGTTTTTCTTCTCAAAGAACCAGCTTTTAGTTTTATTGATCTTTGCTATTGTTTTCTTCATTTCTATTTCATTTATTTCTTCTCTGATCTCTGATTTCTTTCCTTCTACTGACTCCTGGGTTTCTTTGTTCTTCTTTCTCTAGTTGTTTTAAGTGTAGGGTTAGATTGTTTATTTGAGATTTTTCTTGTTTCTTGTAGTAAGATTGAATTGCTATAAACTTTCCTCTTAGAACTGCTTTTGCACGTCCCATAGGTTTTCGTCATCGTGTTTTTGTTGTCATTGGTTTCTATGTATTTTTTTAGGTCTTCTTGATTTCTTCAGTGATCCCTTGGTTATGTAGTAGTGCACTGTTTAGCCTCCATGTATTGGTGTTTTTTACAGTTTTTTTCCTGTAATTGATTTCCAGTCTCATAGCATTGTGGTCAGAAAAGATGCTTAATATGATTTCAGTTTTCTTAAAGTTTCCAAGGCTTGATTTGTGACCCAAGATGTGATCTATCCTGGAGAATGTTCCCTGTGCACTTGAGAAAAAAGTGTATTCTGCCACTTTTGGGTGGAATGTTCTGTAAATATCAATTAGATCTCTCTGGTCTGTTGTGTCATTTAAAGCTTGTGTTTCCTTATTTATTTTCTGTTTGGATGATCTGTCCATTGGTGTAAGTGGTGTGTTAAAGTCCTCTACTATTGTTGTGTTACTGTCAATTTTTCCTTTCATGGTTGTTGGCATTTGCCTTATGTATTGAGGTGCTCCTGTGTTGGGTGCATAAACATTTATGATGTTATGTCTTCTTCTTGGATTGGTCCTCTGATCATTATGTAGTGTCCCTCCTTATCTCCTGTAACAGTCTTTATTTTAAAGTCTGTTTTATCTGATATGAGTATTGCTACTCCAGCTTTCTTTTGATTTCCATTTGCATGGAATATCTTTTTCCATCCCTTTGCTTTCAGTCTGTATGTGTCCCTAGGTCTGAAATCGGTCTCTTGTAGACAGCATATATATGGGTCTTGTTTTTGTATTCATTCAGCCAGCCTGTGTCTTTTGGTTGGAGCATTTAATCCATTTACAGTCAAGGTTATTATTAACAGGTATGTTCCTATTACCATTTTCTTAATTGTTTGGGGTTTGTTTTTGTGTGTCTTTTTCTTCTCTTGTGTTTCCCACTTGAAGAAGTTTCTTTAGCATTTGCTGTAAAGCTGGTTTGATGGTGCCGAATTCTCTTAGCTTTTGTTAGTCTGAAAAGCTTTTGACTTCTCCATCTAATCTGAATGAGATCCTTGCTGGGTAGAGTAATCTTGGTTGTAGGTTTTTCTCTTTCATCACTTTAAGTATATCCTGCCACTCCCTTCAGGCCTGCAGAGTTTCCACTGAAAAGTCAGCCGATAACCTTATGGGGATTCCTTTGTATGTTATTTTTTTGTTTTTCCCTTGCTGCTTTTAATATTTTTTCTTTGAATTTAATTTTTGTTAGTTTGTTTAATAGGTGTCTTGGTGTGTTTTTCTAGAGTTTATCCTGTATGGGATTCTCTGTGCTTCCTGGACTTGGGTGACTATTTCCTTTCCCATGTTAGGGAAGTTTTCCACTATAATCTCTTCCAGTATTTTCTCAGACCCTTTCTTTTTCTTTTCTTCTTCTGGGACCCCTATAATTCAAATGTTGGTGCATTTAGTGTTGCCCCAGAGGTCTCTGAGGTTGTCTTCAAGGCTTTTCATTCTTTTTTCTTTATTCTGTTTCTTGGCAGCTATTTCTACCATTTTGTCTTCCAGCTCACTTATTCATTCTTCTGCCTCCGTTATTCTGTTATTGATTCCTTCTAGTGTATTTTTCTTTCTTCTTTTTCCTTCTAGTGTATTTTTCATTCCAGTTATTGTGTTGTTCATCTCTGTTTGTTTGTTCTTTAGTTTTTCTACATCTTTGTTAAACATTTCTTGTATTTTCTCAATCCGCACTTCCGCTCTATTTCCGAGGTTCTGGATCATCTTTACTATCATTGCTCTGAATTCTTTTTCAGGTAGGTTGCCTATTTCCTCTTCATTTATTTGGTCTTGTAGGTTTTTGCCTTGCTCCTTCATCTGTGACATATTTTTTTGCCGTCTCATTTTTTTTTTTTTTTTTTAATGAGTGGGATTGTGTTTCTGTTTTACTGGTTGTTTGGCCTGAGGCTTCCAACACTGGAGTTTGTAGGCCATTGGGTAGAGCTGGGTCTTGGTGCTGAGATGAGGAACTCCGTGAGACCTCACTCCCATGAATATTCCCTGGGGTCTGAGGCTCTCTGTTAGTCCAGTGGTTCAGATTCAGAGCTCCCACCACAGGAGCTTCTGCCCAACCCGGGCTCGCAAATCAAGATCCTGCAAGCCGTGTGGGGTGGCTAAAAAAAAAAAAGGAACAATAACAAAGTAAAAAGTAAAATTAGACTAGGAAACTAGCAGATATGTTAGAAAGAATGTGAAAATAAAAATATAGATGAATCAACAACCGGAAGGTACATCAGTACCACAATAGTAAAAAAGAGGAGGAGGGAAAAGAAAAGAAGGGAGGGGGGAAGGCCTTCACTGTGGAGAGCAGGGCCTAAGCAAGGGTGAGGTTTGGGCAGTGGGTGGGGCCAATGCTCAGGACCCACAGGGCTGGAAAAGGCCCTGGGGGCTGTGGGGGGTGGGCCTTAGGCTCAAGGAACAGAAGGGGCCCAGGCGTGCCCCCTACCCCTGGTCTCAGAGGGCGGGGGACCTCACCTGGGAGGCCAGCAGGCTTCCTGGGCTTGAATGGGTGGGGCAAACACCCTCCTCTCCTCTCCTGCTCCTCTGATCTGGGGTCTGGGAGGTCCCCTCCTGCCTGCCTCTCCTGATCTCCCCAGCCTCCTTCCTATGCCCCCAGGACCCATGCAGCCGGGGTGGGGGAGGGGGAGCCTTACAGGGCAGGGGACTGGCCTGGGAGCTCAGCAGGCTTCCCGAGCCTGAGTGGGCGGGGCAGTCGCCCTCTGCTTCTCAGCCTCTCCTCCCGGAGCGCCCCTCCTGCCTGCCTCTCCTGATCTCCCCGGCCTCCCTCCTATGCCCCCAGGACCCATGCAGCCTGGAGGGGGCTTTGGAGGGGGGAACCGGCTTGGGAGCTCAGCAGGCTCCCTGGCCCAAGTGGGCCAGGCGATTGCCCTCCACTCCTCTCCAGCTCCTCCCGGAGAGTCCCTCCCATCTGCCTCTACTGATCTCCCTGGCCTCAGGGGCGCCGATCTTGTCTGGCCTCCATTTCTCCTCCCACCTTGGTCCCCCTGCATCCTACTGGTTCACTCTGGGGTTCCTCCTGTGTCTCCTTGGGGGTCAGAGTCCCCCGCCAGCAGCTGGCAGGCACCCTGGTTGTGGAGAGATGCCACACCGCCATCTTGACTCCTCCCCTGCTTTTTTTTTAATTCACTAGTTTGTTGTATTTTTTGATTTCACATATAAGTGATATCTTACGGTATTTGTCTTTCTCTGTTTGACTTATTTAGCATAATGCCCTCCAGGTCCATCCATGTTGTTGCAAATGGCAAAATTTTATTCCTTTTTTATGGCTGAGTAGTATTCTACTGTTTATATATACCACATCTTCATCCATTCACCTGTTGATGGACACTTAGATTGCTTCCATACCTTGGCAATTTGTAAATAATGCTGCTGTGAATATCCGGGGTGCATGTATCTTTTCGAATTAGTGTTTTTGTTTTTTTTAGGATACATACCTAGGAGTGAAATTACTGGGTCATATGGTAGTTCTATATTTAGCTTTTTGAGAAACCTTCGTACATTCCCACCAACAGTATATGAGGGTTCCCTTTTCTCCACATCCTCGTCAACATTTGTTATTTGTTTTTTTTTGGTGATAGCCATTCTGACAGGTGTGAGGTGGCACCTCATTGTGGTTTTGATTTGCATTTCCCTGCTGATTAGCGATGTCCCATCACCTTTTCTTTCCTCCTCAACTGGTCATAATATAAAAACAACAGTGTTTTTCAGGTTGTTTGATGAATTTTTTGCACTTCATACTTGATCTACAGACCTACCTTGTTGATCCAAGATGGCTGAGCGTGTCACTCAGGGGACATGGCACCGACCATACTTAGAATGCTTCTGTTGCAGGGATCTGCCAGCTGCAGCTGAGGACCAAATCTGGCTCGCTGCCTATTGTTTTACAGCTTATGACTTAAGAAAGACTTCTACATTTCTTTTGAAAAAAAAGAATAGAATGTTTTTGTGACAGGTGAAAATTATATGGAATTCAAGTTTCAGTGAACATGAATAACGTTTCAGTGAAACAGCTACACTCATCCTTTTGCATATTGTCTATGGCTGATCTCACACTACAGTGACAACGTGGAGTAGTTGTGACAGAGACCAGGTGGCCTGCAAAACCAGAAGTAGTTACTATCTGGCCCTTTACAGAAAAAATTTGCCTGCCTATGGTCTACTGGAGGAGATTGGAGAACGACGAGCTGCTGGAGGGGAGGGACTAAGCTTTATAACAGAGAGTGAGGCAGCAGGCAGCACGGTGTACTCCCTGGTAAGAGTGCTTCGGGCTCTGGATTTGATTTCCACTCCACCAGTGACAGCCTGTGTGACCTTGGCCAAGATACTTAACCTGTCTGTGCTTCTGTTTCTGTATCTGTAAAATGGGGGTAATAATAGTTCCCACCTCATAGGTTGTTATAAGGGTTATATTTATATGCAAAATATTTAAACAACGCTTTACATATAAATATAATGCACAGAAAAGATGATTAATGTTCATCCTTGTGTCATGGACATTTTTTCTAGGCAAAGTACAGCAGGCCCCTAGTAGTCCCCAAAACTTGGCCTCTTTGGGTAGCACCCCACACTCAGAATTATGAGACTCTCTGGCCCCCTGAGACCCTTTGTCACCAGCACAGACTCTGGTGGCCCATAGGCATACCTTTCTCCTCTTTCTCCTGGGCCAGCAGCTCCCTTCCCCAGCCCCTCCATAAGGCTCCTGGCTCTCTTCCAGGGCCCCACTGAGAGCCATGATGTTGGCACTTCAGTCATATGCTGGGGCCCAAACTTGGGCTATGTTGTTCTCACATGGACCTCCCTCCATGTCATATCACAATGACTGCATCCCTTTTGGCCCTGTGGGGCCACAGCCATGACCCTTAGTCCTGTGGGCAGATAGAGCTTTGCTTTATGGCCCATGTCATGTGTGAGGGCTGTCCCACATATTCATCACTATCTCTTTTATGGACCACATACCACATGCCTGGTCTTAGGCTAGGTGTTCTACTCACAACATCATTAATCCTCATGAAATCCCTACAGAGTTGCACTATACTTATCTTGGGGAGGAGTGTCACGACACTTGGGATGAGTCCCTCTCTTAGATCTAGGCTAAAACATGGCCTCCCCGGGGGCCAGTGTTCTGTAGAGCTTTCGTTTCCCTCAGTTAAGGTAGAACTCATGTCCTCATTCTGACAACTGTGGTTCCTTTCTGCCCCTTACCCTTGGCTGCCTTATTCACCCATCCCTATAATATGCTGTCCAGGGACCCATGCAGGAAATTCTGAGGTTGCAAGTAAGCAAACAGAGAAAAATCCAAGGCATGTTACATGACATTGTTTGGGTTAACAGCACAGCTAGGCCATACCTGGCCCTTCTGCACTGGAGAGCTGAAAAAACAGAGCTGCAGAGAGGTGAAGTGACACTCCCTGTTACAGATGGCCTTCCAAACCCGGCTCTGACTGCAACTAAAGAAGGTTCTTGGCAGAGATGGAAAGTGAAGGGGTTATAAGTGTTCACTAGACCACCAGCTCCATGAGGTCAGGGATTGTTGCCTGTTTTATTCACGGTTGGATCCCAAGGGCCTAGAGCAGTACTGGGTTTGTGATCAGCTCCCAACAAGTATTGGTTGGAGGCATAGTGATTGTTGTTTGGCCAAGGTGCAGAGAAACTTGAAGCTTCCTGTTTGGACAGGGAGCATGGGAGAGAGCATAGCTGTACACTGAGTGGGATGCTTTATATCCTCAATAATTAAATTGAAACTCCAAATTAAATTAGCTTGTTTAATGAGCTGCAGTTTCTTCCCCATCCACAACACGATCACTGGCCTTGGGTGACAAAACCTTCCTCACCCCACTGTATGTTGTCAAGATGGGAAAAACTCCATGTCTACTCTGTGATGAAGCAAAGGGTGTTATGTCCACCCAGGCAGCCCCTTAGATGCACTTGCAGAATTCTTTTGTCTGTGGGGAAAGGGATATCCAATTATGCCAGAAAATCTCTGGAAATTCACACATCAAACACGGTGCTATGGACTGAATTGTGTCCCTGCCAAAATTCATGTGTTGAAGCTCCTGTCCCCGACCATGACTCTATTGGAGTTGGGGCCTTTAGGGAGGTGATTAAGGTTAAATGAGGTCATAAAAGTGGACCCCGATACAGTAGGGTTAGTATCCATATAAGATGAGACACCAGAGTGTTCACTGGCTCTCTCTGCCGTGTGAGGACACAGTGAGAAGGTGGCAAGCCAGGGAGAGGATTTTCACCAGAAACCTGATCTGATGACACCTGAAAAATGGACTTCCCAGGGACTTCCCTGGTGGTCCAGTGGTAAAGAATCCACCTTCCAATGCAGGGGACCCGAATTCAAACCCTGGTCAGGGAACTAAGATCCCACATGCCACGGGTCAGCAAAGCCCGCGTGCCACAACTACAGAGCCCACCCGCCCTGCAGCCTGTGCGCCACGACTAGAGAAGAGAAAACCACACGCCACAACTAGGGAGAAGCCCACGTGCCACATGAAAAATCCCACATGCCTCAATGAAGATCCCACGTGCCACAACTAAGACCCGATGCAGCCAAAAATAAATAAATAATAAATCTTAAAAAAAAAAATATGGACTTCCTAGAACTATGAGAAAGTAAATTTCTGTCGTCGAGCCACCTAGTGTGTGGCTTTTGTTAAGGTATCCTGAGCTGACTGATACACATGGTTTCTCAGTATTCATCCGTTGACATAACTAGGATCTGGCTGGAAAGGTCTTTACATCTGCAACAGCAGAAGCAGAATTCTCCAAATGATGCCACTAATACTTAATAAATTGTATCCAAATAAGTAGCAGGTATAGTGGTCCATATGTTTTACAACAAGAAAAACTGCATTTAATTCTTTTCTGTATAAAATATTTACCATAAACTTTAATTCTCATAGTTGTGCTGTGTTATTGCACAAGTTAAGGAAATTTGGGCTCATAGAGGTTGAATGAGTGTGTAAGACCACACAGCGTATGAGTGGCAAATTTGAACCCCAGCACAGGCCTGTGACTCTTCGACAGGGCCGTTTAAACTTAGGGACATCGTTCAGAATCTCTGACCTATCTTGGTCATATCTACCAAGTGGCAAAAAAGAGCTCAAAATAAAGTGCTGTAACTTGAGGAGAAATCAGGAACATTTAGAAGCAAGGTTTGTCTTTGTCCTTAATTTACCTGACAGCATTTTCTGAAGTAATGGATGTGTGGGATGCAACACATCCATTGTGTGGGATGGAACATGCCACATTTGCAGCAATTACGAGGCAGAATAAGAAGAGTTGGGGAAGGTGTTAGCAGCATCTGGACTATCAGCTGTCAAGGCCGCTTGCTCTCAGTCACCTGAAGCATGCCACTTTAGAAACACTTCATTTTCCACTGATGAAAATTAGAAGAATTAAGTTTGGGGGGGGTCAAGCATTTCAGCACAAAAGAACTCATTTGGCTGAAGTGTCTGCAAGCGTGGACTGGATTCTTTGGAAAACATGAAGGTTTGTGAAAACAAAAACAGCAGTTACAAGCTGGTGCAGGCCTTGTATAAGAAGATGTGTACGGAGGTCCCTTCTGTTGGTCAGGCTGTGTGCACACATCCCCGTTATATAATTACTGCTTTTCTCAGTTGCCTCCATTTAAAAAGAACTCAGCATAAGCACAAAGCAACATGATAAAACTAATATCTAAGTGGAAAAGCGTGCACCTGTGAGCTACTTTCTCATCAGACTGGAAGGCAGTATAAGAAATTCACACTTATTGCATGTCTGCTCGATGTCAGGCTCCATGCTGGGCTCTTTAGGTGGGTTTATTGTATTTTTGTCTTCATAGCAACCTTGTGATGTAGACACAAATTAATAAATAAGTAGTAAAATAACTTGCTCAAGGTTTTTCTCTTTTAAAGTTGGGAATTGAAACAAGGTCATATGAGTCAGAAATCCTTGCTCACTGTTGATGGGGCCCAATTACTCCCCTTTCCTTGTTCCCTCTCTGATGATTCAGGGAAGAGGCAAGGCCCTCCTGCTGCTAACTGTATGAGGATGGGGGACCAGGGTAAAAATGTCCATCTTTGCTGCTTAATGAACAAGTCCTCTTGAGGTTCTAGCGTGCCTTCCCCTCTTCAACTTGGCTGTCTCTTAGTGAAAGCAGAAGAGGTTTTTTGCTTTCCCATGTGGCAGTAACCTGCATTCTTGCCTGCCCAAGACAGATAGCTTGAGCTATCCATCTTGATAGCTCTGTTTCCATGGTCCACAGTCTGGGTGGGGTGTGGGAGGTCTCAGCCTCTTTACAGCTTTGGATGGTTTATAATCGTTCTTGCACTGACTTCTCAGGCTGGTTCACCAGTGGGCTCCGGCTTCCCTGACACCTCCAGAGAACAAGCCTCGTTTCCTGGGCCAACGAGTACCCTCTTCACAAGTGCAGGGAGAGGATGTGAAGGGCTACAGGAGTCATACCATAATTCTGCAAATGCATTTTGGCTGAACATCGTGAGATGTATTTTCTTTCTAGGTCAAGTTATAAAAATACATAATATAGGTACTCCTGATTAAATAGCCATCTGTAGTAGCGTCGCTCAGCCACATTATGGGTTCTTACAGACCGTTCTGAAAGCTGGGGAAGCTGTCTAGCAATAGTAGCTGAGAGCATGGATTTTGGAGTCAGACTACCCAGGTTCATATCCCATTTGTTTGCTGTTTAACCTTGAGCAAGTTCTTCTTAACTTTTCTGTGCCTCCATTTCCTTGTTTGTAAAATGGGAATAGTAATAGTACCTCCCTCACAGAGTTGTTAGGAGTATTAGATGACTCAATACGTGAAAAGTTCCTAGGAATATAGCCTTGCCCGTAAAGAGAGTGTAGACAGTCGGCTAGGATGGTGATAGCCATTGTGGTCCTGTCCGGAGAAGATCGAGAATATTGGTATTAGCATTTTCAGGCCATCAGCCCTGATTTACATACTTGCAAGTTAATATAGGCCACAGAGAATCATTAGTTGGCCAGAGTCCCACACTAACATAATTCACGCATTCATTATCTGCTGAGCACTTGTTATGTGCCAGGCACTGTGTTTGGTATCAAGAATGGAAAAATGAATGAAACAGATGTGATTCTGCTCTTGTGAAATTGCACAGTAGTTGCTTAATTATCCAGTAATAGGAAATTTCAAATGAAGTTTACCAAGATAATCTCAAAACATTCAGTGTCATTAAAGTTTTTCTCCTCCTTTAGATCTCAGTGAACGTTTAACAGCCCCTCAGATAGAATCTGTAGCTGCCCTGTCCTGTATGGTAGCCACGAGCCACATGTAGCCATGGGAGCACCGTGAGGGGTAAAATTTGAGGCAGGAGAGGTGGGCAGCCCTTTACAAGGGGCTGTGCTGAGGAGTTTAAATGTTATTCTAATAAAGGTGGGGTTAAACAGGAGAGTGAGGTGAACTTTGGAATTTAGAATAACTTTAAAGCCTCCATGAATTGTACCAACTTTCTTTTATTCTATTTATATTTTAATGTAATCAATGATATATTTGGGTCCAAATGTACCACTTTTTTTGTTTTCTGTTTGTCCCATCTGTTTTATGTTTCACTCCTTTCTTGCCTTCTTTTAGATGGATTACATTTAAAAAAATCATTTGATCCCTCCCTCCCACTAGTATGTTTCTTTTCTTTACTTGGTTACCAGAGAAATCAGAAGAGGCACCTGTAACGTTACAAAGTCTAAACTGTATCAGCATGGCTTCTGCCTCCAACAGCGTAGAAGGGTTATCTCCCTTTTGACTTACCTGCCGCTGTTGTCTTGTATGTTATTTCCATGAACATAGTAAACTCCATGAGATACTATAAATGCATTCTGAAGTCAGTATTATTTATATTGACCCACATATGTCCCACTCTTGTTGTTCCTTCTTATATTCCTTCCATCTGGGATCATTTTTCTGCTGCTTGAAGAACACTGCTTAATTCCTTTGGTGCAGGTCTTCTTTGGCAAAACTCTATTTTTGTTTAATAATATCTTTATTACACCTTCATTTTTTTAAATTGAAGTATAGTTGATTTACAATATTGTGTTAGTTTCAGGTGTACACAAAGTGATTTGGTTATAATATATATATATCACACACACACACACACACACACACACACACACATATCTATATTCTTTTTTTTCAATTCTTTTCCATTATAGTTTGTTACAAGATATTGACTACAGTTCCCTGTGCTATACAGTAAGTCCTTTGTTGTTTATCTATTTTATATATGGTAGTGTGCATCTGTTAATCCCATACTCCCAATTTATTCCTCCCCCTGTTCTGTTTGGTAACCATATATAAGTTTGTTTTCTATGTCTGTGACTCTGTTTCTGTTTTGTAATTAAGTTCATTTATATCAATTTTTAGATCCCACATATAAGTGATATCATGTTATTTTTCTTTCTCTGTCTGACTTACTTCACTTAGTATGATAATCTCTTGGTCCATCCATGATGCCGCAAATGGCACTATTTCATTCTTTTCTGTGGCTGAGCAATATTCCATTGTATATATGTACCTCATCTTCTCTATCCATTCATCTGTTGATGGACATCTAGGTTGCTCACACCTTCACTCTTGAAGCATATTTTTGCGGCATATGGAATTCTAGTATTTCTTTCAGCATACTGAACATATCATCACACTGTCTTCTGGCTTCCTTGTTGCTGCTGAGAAGTATCTACTCTGAGGATGATTTCTTTGAAGGTCATCCATATTTTTCCCTCTGGCTGTTCTTAAGATTTTCTTTGTCTTTGATTTTATGCAGTTTCACGGAGGTATGTGTAGGTGTGGATTTCTTTTTATTTATACTGCTTGAGAATTGTAAGTCCTTCTGAGTCCATTGGATTGATGTCTTTCATTGGTTCCAAAATATTCTCTGGTATGACTCCTTATGTGATGCTTCTCCCTCAGTTTCTCATTCCTTTCCCTGAACTCCAAGTAAATGTATGTTAGACTTTCTCCCTGCCTCCGCCACACCTCTTTTATCTTTGTGTCTCTCTGTGATACATTCTGCATAGTTTTTCTGACATCTTGTGGTTTATCAATTCTCTGTTTACTTATATCTTATCAGCTGTTAAATCCTTCCACTGGGGCTTCCCTGGTGGCGCAGTGGTTGAGAGTCCGCCTGCCAATGCAGGGGACACGGGAAAAAATAGGGCAACAGGCTACTTTACGAACCCTCTCATTTGGAAGTACTTGAGCAGTGTAGGGGAAAAATGGGTCAGATGTTTTATAGAAGGGATTCTGGCATTGAATCAAACATCGAATTCTCTCTCTTGCATCTTTGGTAATCTTGGAGTCTGTGTTCTCCTTGTACTTCATTTATCTGCTGTCTTCGTAACTATACCTCTTTGAATTATTTTTGGTAGGTTTTATAGTGGTTACTATATATTATATATATATATATATATATATATATATATATATATATATCCTTCCACTGATTTATTGATTTTGATTATTACCTTCTTCTTTCATTCTAGAATTTTTATTTGGTTCTTTTTCAAGTCTGCCAAATCATTTAAAGAAAATCATTTCAAGAAAATCATTTCCCATTCTCCTACTGAAAATTTAGGCTTTGTTTTCAATTTCTTTGTATGTTGTAAGTATAGTTGTGTTAGGGTCCATAACTGATAATTTCAATATTTGAAGGCTATATTTTTTTCTGTTGTTGCTATTGGGTCTCACTTATATTGTCACATGTGCCTCGTTATACTTCAGAGCTTTTCTTTCACTTCTGCCAAGGGTCGGGGGTGGAGGCGGTAACTGGTTTGATCTGAGCTTTAGGCTTGAGACTCCCTGGATGACCTAGCTGATGAAAACTAGCTGCGAGTCTGCCCAAGGATGGCTTACTTTGGGTTCATTCCTTCCCCCAGTCATAGCCTGCTGGGGCTGCAGACGAGCCAAGAG
>NW_006799780.1:395341-402623 GCF_000442215.2 Lipotes vexillifer
TATGTTTTCTACCTTCGGTGGGCCCTGGCTTTTACATTAGTCCCCATTTCCCCTTGAAGCTGTTAAAATAGGAAGCTCAGTTTCATGGCTCTTTATATTAAATTAGCAAATGCTCCTGGGTAGTACATTTACCCAACTGGGTTTTGAGGTTCTAGAATTGGGCCTGGTAATTCCTCACACTATCGATACTTCTTTGAGGCTTTTAAGAGGATGTTTTCAGTATTCAGTACTTTTAGTTGTACTTGCGAAAGTTGGACTTAGTTTCCTACTGTCCCGCTATTAGAGTGTCTGACTTTGATACAACAAGGTCGGTGGCCCTATTGTTTGTTGTTTGTTTGAGGAAGATACTTTTGGGAGCCATTTTTCTGCACATTTCCCTTTTGGGGAATGAGTGGAAGGGGGGTGGCACTATATTTATTTATTTGGAAGGGAGGTGGAGATGTAACCATCTCATGCTTCCTTCTGGCTGAGGTAGCCTTTGAGGAGTGAGAAGTTTTTGATGATTGAAAACTGGTGCTTTAGTGGAAAAGAAGAATATTTCTGATCAATATTTCCATTATTTTTTCTGTTACCATCTTCAGGGCATTAGAATTTGAGCAGATAATTCTCTATTTCAGCCATTCCACTGAGGTCACTCGTTACCAAGTCTAGTCTCTCCACTGATGAATCATATCCTATTACTGAGTAAAGCATCGTATTTTTAGAGAGCAAATATCGTTTAAGTGATAGAAGTGGTTTTTTTTTTTCTATAAACACAGGCCCAGAAAAGGCAGCAAGCAGGTTACTCAGTGTGCAAGGAGCAGGCAGCAGGCTCCTGGCTCACTGGGTAAATATCTGGGTTAGAGCAACATCAGGGGCTCTTCTGAGGGCAGTTTGTATTTTCGTATATGAATATGTTGGCTCAAAGTAATTATGAAGAAAACAATTCCAACAGTTCCCAGTGTGTTGCAATCTTATCATAAATGGTATACATTTTAAAGGGTAAGGTATTACAGTAGTCAGGTACCAATGGCAAAGTATGTTTTTTACCTGGAGGCACCTGATTAATTGTTAATACAAGTGAGGCTGGAGAGAAAAATAATTGACTGTGAGAAGTGCTGTTTGTTGTTATTTATATGTTTTTCTTAACAGTTTTTCCCCTTCACATCTTCAGATTCCAAATTCCTGTCTCCAAAGCATAAGTCTTCAACATGATTAGCAAAAGCCACTCAAAATATTAACATTTTCGTTCTGCTTCTTAGAGAAATCTTCCAACGATGAGAGAAAAAGAAATTGACGATTGCCCCATTTATATATTTATTTTAGTCATTTGAAATTTCATTGGCACAAAGACAACTTACAGTGAACATAGTTATGTTTTAACATTCTTCATTTGACGTTATCCTCCAAAGATGGCCTGGAAGACTAGAGCAAAAATTTTGGAGGAAAATCTTGGGGACACCTGATATTGCAATTGCACAGCCCTGATGTGAAACTTGGTATTGAACCTTACAGGAGGGCAATATTGATATCATGATATCATTGGTCACACAATGCATAACAGGAAAAGAAAATATTTTTCTCTTATTTTAATTGACATATGCCTAACTCCTAAGTGAATGGATTTAATATGATTGTAGAATGGACTCTAATGAAGTTTGAGTATTCTATATTTTATGTGTTTTAGTTACCATCATATGAAGTATGCCATCATATTCTTTTCATTAATGTAGCCTAAAAGGTTACCAAAAAGAAATAAGGCATTGGAAATTTGTGTGGGATCAATAACTAGAATGATTTATATGATTGTATCTTTACATGACAAATTTTACAATGTACCTTTCAGATCCAGTCCTTATCTATTGTGATTACAGTTCTAAAAGAATCCTGTTGCTTAGCAACCAGATTATATATGATTGAACTCCCTGAAAGAACTTTGTGTTAAGTCTTTAGAAATTGAGAGATACCTTGGATGTTGTGAATCTCTTAATTTTAAAAGTAAGTATGAATTGTGTTCAGAAAAGAATCACAGTGAAAAACTGTCTCAGAAGTAGATAGAAAAGACCTCAGAACTATTTGAATAAGTGCTTTCCAATTTAGAAAATTCAGTCATTAAAAAAATTGAAATAATTGCTCTGAAGAATGATAGGTTGGTGCTCCCTTTTAAAATTCCTGTCTCTAATGGGTTTTTCACTGCCTCTTTTCTCTAGTCATTGTATTGTTACAGCAAACCCCCAAAGCCAGATGTGTAATGACGCACTTAGTTTCCTTCTGCCTTTCTCAGAAAGGAGCTGATTTTATTATCTGAGTTGTTTTGTTTTGTTTTTCTTTTGTATCTAGTTGCTACTTCTGAAATACAGTTAAATAATGGTTGGAACATTCATTGTAACTTGAAATCAAAAGAATCATAATCGGAGTTAATTTCTTTTCATCACTGTAAATTCTTCAGCATTGACTGATTTCACGTGTGCCTGCATTTTTCTCTTCATCTTGAAGTGTCTTATGTTTTCATGGCTGTGACCAGCAATAGCTGGTGATTCTGTGTAGGCAACGGTGAATGCCTGCTAGGTTTCTCAGTTTGTGTGTGTCTTCTTGGTACAGGGAAGAGTAGTTTCTTTAATAAATGGTGCCTTTTGGGAAGAGAGGGAAAGGTGGACGTGTCTTCTGATTTTGTGAGTCCCTTTTGTTTCCAAAGGACCCTTAATTTCTATTGGCTTCCTTCTTTTCTTCTCTTCACCATCAAGCATCCAGGGTATGTGATCCTCCAACTCGCCTCCCTCCCTCCAGAAGTGATGTCTCCACAGACCTCCATCTTCGGTCCCACTGACTTCCTGGCCCTTCCTTTCATTTACCTGGTGCCCAAACATCGACTTGTTTTCAGTATTTCCACACTTAGGGTGGGAAGCTCTTTCTGGAGGTAATTTTCATCTGTTCTGCTGCCAGAACCAGGTGTGGCCCCCTGACTCTCTTTTCTGAAAAGGTTTCTGCTACTTTCAGATGTTCATTACCCTCCCTGTGTATTAATTGAAATTTCTAGTCTACTCCATCTCCTAGTTATGCTATAGGCAAGGCAGGCTTCACGGGCATGCCACCATTGCATGGCTTTATAATATGGTTATATCTGGTGGAGAAAATCTCCCCTCACCATTCTTTATTTTGCAATTTTTTTGGCAGTTCTAATGTACTGTTCCGTAAGAACTTTAAAATAATTGCTTCCATTTCTCCTAAAAACTATGTTGGAATTTGGATTGGAATTTTATGCATTAATTACAGTTTAAATATTAATTTTAAAATGTATAATTTTCTTAATATTTATCAGTTTCCTTTCAGGGTTTTATAACTTGTTGCTATCATGTATGGAATTGGCTTTTTATTTTTAAAAGGTTAATGTTAGTATAGAGGAAGACTGTTCATTTTTATATCTGGATCTCTTTTTCATTTTTTTCTCCTGTGTTGTGATAGATTTTTTTATTTGACCTTCTAGACCAGGGATCTACAAACTTCAGATTGCTTGCCAAACCCATCCTGCTGCCCTTTTCTATAAATAAAATTTTATTGGAACACAGCCGAACCCATTTATGTATGTATCATCTACGGCTGCTTTCATGCTACAGTGGCAAAGTTGGGCAACTTCAACTGAGACTATATGGCCTACAAAGTCAAAAATATTTACTAACTTGACCTTTACAGGAGGTTTGCCAACTCCTGTTCCAGACTACTTATTTTGTTCCCGGGAGTGAATTTTCTCTTTCAGTTAGGTTATTGAACTTTAAAAGTTTTTAAAAATGTCAATTAAATCTCAATAAAACTGGAAGAAAAAAACAAAAAATAAAATAAAGTGAATAAAAGTTATTTAAAAATTTTTTTTAATTTTTATTTAATTTTAATTTTTATTTTTGGCTGCATTGGGTCTTCGTTGCTGCGCATGGGCTTTCTCTAGTTGCATTGAGCGGGGGCTACTCTTTGTTGCGGTGCGTGAGCTTCTCATTGCAGTGGCTTCTCTTGTTGCGGAGCATGGGCTCTAGGCGCACTGGCTTCAGTAGTTGTGGCACGCAGGCTCAGTAGTTGTGGCACGCAAGCTCTAGAGTGCAGACTCAGTAGTTGTGGCGCACGGGCTTAGTTGCTCTGCGGCACATGGGATCTTCCCCGGGCCAGGGCTCGAACCTGTGTCCCCTGCATTGGCAGGCGGATTCTTAACCACTGCGTCACCAGGGAAGCCCCTATTTTAAAGTTTGTAAAAAGTTAAAAAAACTTTTTTAGTTTCAGTAAATATTTTTTGTTTTAATTACATCACTTTGAGGATTTGCATTCATCTGTTCTTTAATGTTTTCTTTCATCTCTTCTATTAGTGAGACCCATCCAATTTCAGTTTGGTCCTTTCCCCTTAGGGGCCGAGTCCCCTTTCAGGGATTGCAGGTTTTCTTTGCCTGTTCTAACACAGATGCCCTCAGCACCAGTACATTGAGGCTATGCAGGCTCTCAGGCAGTGTCAAACTTGAAGGGACTGGAAGACCTGGTAATCCTTGCTAGGGGCCACCCTTGGTCAAAAAGGAGAAGGAACCATACCTGTTCCAGTGATGGTTGAGGAATGCCTTTATTCTCCAGCCTTGACATGAATGGGTGGGTGAACCAGCCTTTTCCAGTCTGTAAGTAAACTGGGGGATGCAGGCCCCCTCCCCAGAACACATGCACACATGCATATCCATGCGTGTATAGATGTACATCTTCTGCCTTCTTGGCCCCCTCATGTCATATACCACAGCTTACAAAGGCAGGACCAATTCTAGCCTCTTAAGAACTCCAGGTCTCAGCTGCCCCATGCTTTCTAGGTCTCAGGAAAAGGCTTACTCTTGTTCTCCTTATTTTAGAGTCATAGGAGAGATAGGATAGGAAGAGATAGGAAGTTGGGGATCTCCTTGTTGATTTCTAATTTGAGTATTTACTTTTTCCTTTTGCCTGTCTGACTATGCTGGGAAGGAATAGGTGGTATAGGTGTAGATAATATAGATCAACTTGGGACCTGGCATGTGTTTGATTAGGAGTTTAGTGGTATCAGGAGGGGTTCTACATTCCTGTCAGTAAATGAAGGGCTATACTTATGTTTATTTTCCTCTGTAGATCTATGTATGCATATGTACATATATCCCCCCCCCCTCACACACACACACATACACACACAGGCTCAATGCTGATTGTAAAATACATATTATAGTACAAGTACTATATACAGTCACACCAGTAGAACCCAATCATGAGGGAGAAGAAATAAGCCCTAAAGAGACCAATGCTCAAGGACTCTGTTTGATATCCCTTTATCCCATCTTCCAGAAGTTCCATGAAAATACCTACTGGCTAATGATGTTCATCATTGCTGTGGTTTACAGAGAAAATGCTAGTTCAGCTGATTACTTGAAATTTTTCAGTTTATAGAGGGTTCTCTTTGTATCAGGGTTTGCAGATTTAGGTGATCTGTATTTGTTATTAATCACTCTTTAAAAGCTTTAGTTCAGACAAGGTATGATTTAAGTTCGTGACTGTCCTTTACCTCTGCAGGAATGATTATTTATAATTATTTGCCTTTTATCATCATTTAATTATTAGTTACAATAATCAATTTATTTTCACATCATCAGAATAGTTTTTGCTAGAGAATCGTAAACTGGAAATAATCCATGAAAGCAGTGATGGGGTCATGTTTTTATGTACCACAAAAGAAGTGTAGCCCTTGTGGGAGCTGTTCTAATGCATTGTTTGGTCTACTTTTCATGCCCTGACTGCATTTAAGTGTGTGGGCAATTTCATTATGCCTTCAACATTTACTAGTGCATTACTGCTCTTATTGTAATCTCACTTGATTCAATTTCATTTCTAAAATTCTGTAGTGTCTTCTATGAGTCTGACACAGAAATGTTTTTGCCCTCTTACTCTGTTTATCCATACAGTAAATATGCTCCTTTAGTCTTCCACAACTGAAAGAATTTTTTTCCTCTTTGTGTCAAGGACAAAGGCATATTACAGGGAAAGCATGCCCCATTAAGATTTTCTTCAAAAACAGAGAAACTAAATAAATAATTTCTATGGTGTGTCCTGAGCTCCGTACAGGTTTATTCCATTCTGTACCTTCTCTGCCATTTCTGTGTTCAGACATCAACATCACAGGTGTTCAGAATGATGAAAATGAGGTAACAAAAAGTTATTTCTAGTACATGAAATTTGTAAGACATGAAGAGCCAATTGTTACATTTTAGAAAATATCTCAAACCAAAAAAGCATTGAAGCATATAGTTTTCTGAATAATCCTCATTTGATTAGAAATTCAGTTAACCAGAATATTCCATATTTTGAGCCCACAATTGGTATTTTTCTTAGCTCTGTTATCAACTTATTCAACAACAATTTATTGAACCTCAGCTAGGTTTGAGGCATTTTTCCAGGTGCTAAAGTAATAGAAATGAATTGAACAATAGTGGACAAAGAATTTGATAAGTTAAATCAACCACCAAAAAAAGAGAGGGAGACCTAATAAAATAATATGAAGATATTTTTAAAATAGTAAATCCAGAAGAAGGCAGAAAAAGAGGGAAAATGGCAACCAAGAACAGAGGAGTCAAGTGGAAAACAAATAGCAAGTCGATAGTTTAAACCTAACCATATCAATAATTACATTAAATGTCAGTGGTCTAAACACCTCAGTTAAAAGGCAGAGATGATCAGATTGGATTAAAAAAACTGTAAGACTCAACTATATGCTGTCAACAAGACACCCACCTTAAATATAAAGACACAAATAGGTTACAAGTAAAAGATACACCATACTAACACTAATCAAAAATGCTGAAGTGGTTATATTAATATCAAAATGAATTTTGGAACTAAGAATACTACCAGTGATAAATATTATGAAAAAGGTGCCAATGAATCAAGAGAATATGACAGGGACTTCCCTGGTTGTCCAGTGGTAAAGAATCCGCCTTCCAATGCAGGAGACGTGGGTTCAATCCCTGGTTGGGGAACTAAGATCCCACATGCTGTGGGACAACGAAGCCTGTGTGCCACAACTACTGAGCTTACCCTACTCAACGAGAGAGCCTGCGTGCCACAAACTACAGAGCCCACGTGCTCTGGAGCCTGCACCACAGCTAGAGAGAGAAAACTCACACGCCACAACTAGAGTGAAGCCCGTGGACTGCAACAAGGAGCCCATGCAGCCAAATAAATGAATGAATGAATGAATAAATAAATATATATATATATATATATATATATATATATTTTTTTTTTTTTTTTTTTTTTTTTTTTGGTT
>NW_006799780.1:402633-429502 GCF_000442215.2 Lipotes vexillifer
GTGGAGCACAGGCTCTGGACGTGCAGGCCCAGCAGCCATGGCTCACAGGCCCAGCCGCTCCACGGCATGTGGGGTCTTCCTGGACCGGGGCATGAACCCGTGTCCCCTGCATCGGCAGGCAGACTCTCAACCACTGCGCCACCAGGGAAACCCCAAATAAATGAATAAATATTTAAAAAAATAACGAGAATATGACAATACTAAAAGATTACACATGTAGTAATAGGACTTCAAAATATATTGATAGAAATGAAAGGAGAAACAGATGAATCTACATTTATAGCCAGAGATTTCCACACCTTTTTCTCAGTAATAATTTAGAGAAGACTGTACCAGGCAGAAGAAAAGGTATAAGCAAAGGTCCTGAGGTCAGGAAGAGTTTGCTTGTTGGAAGAACCCAAAGCAGTCCAGTGTGTTTAGAGCAGAGTGAGTTGAGGCATGGTCCATGGTAGTCCAGAGAGGCAGGCAGGGGCTTGATTGAATAAGACCTTGCGGACAATGGTAAGGGGTTTACAAAAACACAAAACAGGATTGGGGAGCAAAAATGTTTACTTCATACTGTAACTTTAATATTTAATCATTAGGTGGCTTTTAGGTTTCTCCATGGCCTAAAACTGAAAACAATAGATGACAAAGAGCCCCACACATTAAAGAACAGGCTGGACCTGATAGGATACCATCAGGGAAACAGATTTGTTTCTCTCCCATCACCTCTTTCAAACCCGTTCTGTTAGCTGTTTCTTCTGCGTCTCTGGATTATATCTCAGGGATCTGTCATAGATTTTGAGTCTCGTTTTCTGTTATTAAAAAGCCAAATCCGATCTTAATCAAAACTCCCATCCCCCATCATCCAATTCAATGTTTCTATGCTTCCTTCAGCTCAAGGCTGACCTTGTCTTGAAAACCTGCAGCTGAGAAAAGCTGTGTGGCCTTTATCTCTGCTCTCCTTGCCCCACCCCCTCCTGCACAGACTTCTGGTTCCTCAGGGTCTGGGCAGAGAGAACGAGAGGTAAAAAATGGGACATTGGGCCTTTTTGGGTTTTTTAACGTTCCCTTGGTTACTAAATACCTTCTCTCATGGAGTACTTTGGTTACCCACTGTCAAGTCTTCTGTAGATGAGCCTCTATAGTGTGGTGACTTTTAGTTCAGCTTTCGGCCACTTAATGTCCTGTTACACGTGCAAAAAAGTTTGAGTATACGAGTAAAGCTCTCATTTACACTTATTTATACAAATGAAATGTAAAAAAAAAAGCTACTTTGTTTAAGAATCTTTTGAAAAGTTCTAATATGTCTATAAAAATGTAAGAACTTGCTGAATTCAAAGTGTTTCTTGGAAATCAGCTCATCAGTTTACTATCTGGTTTGGAAAATAAGAGGCCTCTTTCTGTAAGGAGCATTTTTAAAAGTGACATTTAAAAATTAGCCACCATTTATGTAAATGCTTCTGAAAAACTTTTATATACAATTTAATGATTTGGTAAATTAAGAAATATTAAGTACCTCTATAGATATCAGCTTCCTAGGATTTGATTATTAATTAATTTCATAATTAAAAAAATATACTCTCAGGCATTTTATTAATGATTTCCACTGAGGCTCACTTCTTAATCAGTTGTTGGTCCATTTTCCCAAAGTACTCTGTTTCTTCATCAGAAAAGTGGTAAAAAAAAAAAATGAAATTATGACTGTTCTAATATTGACTAAAGATGGAGAAACAAATTAGGAACAACTGATCAAGACTGTTCTTCAGTTCTGTGGAGTTGTGAAGAAACCACTAATTGTTTCAAAGATAGCTGTATTTCATTGCTTTTAAATATCCAGAAGTTAAAATGGCCTGACATCTTTAAAAAGTTTAGAAAAAGTCTAAGGGCTTAAAAAAGTCAGAAGCCATCCTGTTAGAATTCTCCCAGGAAGGTAATAAAACCAGCCTGCAGTCCTTATGAAAAGAACTGGCCGTACAATACATGTAGATGCAATGGGGAGAATGTTGTCTCCATGGAGAGGGGAAAAGATAGCTCTGATCCCTTCAGATCTGCCTGTAAGCTCAAGGCCTTCTGAGAGGTTGTTAAATATTTCTCTTTAATACATACTGGAAACCAAAATGAAGTTAAGCATTGATTGATAACGGTTCGGCACGACTCTGGGAACCACGTTTATTTTTCTACGTTTTGCTCTCACCTATGCCATTTTGTTTCTAATTAATCACTAGCATTTAAACAAAATAGTGTAATTGATGGCTATCAACTAGACTCTCAGTCCTCTCTTCACATTAGAGGGTATCTATCTGTTCCTTGCCGGATACCCTTTCTGTCTCATGGTAGCCACCCAGATTTTCGGCCAGTGGGTTTGCTCCATACACTAGACATGTAATGTGCTGGGTGTTTCCTGAGTCGATTCCAGTAAGGTCCCTTGCAAGGGTGTGCAAGAGGGAGAAAGACTGTCCTCTTGTCCTCTGAATCCAGATGTTTGGCTGGGCCCTCTGCCTAATTTTTAGAAATTTACCCCAACTTTGCTATCAGCAGCAAAGAGGATTTTCCATGTGTGGATTCACAGACGTGTCTTATGTTCACAGTGAAATCGTTTTTATTCCTATGTAACATTTGTTGGTATTCCTCTGCAGGTTGCTGACAGTCTCCTGTTTTCCATTTTTCCTCTCCACATCTTTGTTTAGGATAAAATAAGTCCGGCTACAATTTTTTGTACAGAAAAACTTTTTTTTTTAAATGAGACTACTGTGCCTTAAAAATAGTAGCAGGAAATGCATGTCTTTTTTACTTAATACAGTATACATAATAACAATATACTCCATTTCTACACTGTGTCCAGTTAAGATGGAAAAATCCTGCCTGTGGGAATGGGGGTGGGGCTAGTGAAAGCATCTGGTGAGAAAAAAGAGAAAATGGAGAGAAACAGGAGGACAGATGAATAAAGAGCACACAGAGAAAAAGGGAGACACAGGAGCCTGCATACGTTTTTTAACCTGTTTTTTAGTACTAAAATGGTCATTGATTAGCTTGTACACAATCTCTCTATGTGGCTATTAAGCATAATCAATATTATTTTGCAAAAATAGAACTGAGAGAGGAAAACAGGTGTCCGTCTCCTTTTGAACCCCTACTGAAATATTGCAGAACTAATCTCTGCTGGAGTCATCATGCTGGTGTTCATTTTCAAAACACATGATTATGGAGGAGTAGAAAGTAACAGGGTTGATTACATACCCCTTACACAAAAATTGATTTCCATACTTTATAGTTATACCTTATCACATGTGGACACTGTGTATCTGTATGCAGTATTTGTGTGCAAAATAAACTTCGATTTTATTTAATTTGGCGCCTTGTATTACCTTTCTTATTCCATGTCCAGAACTAGTTGTGCCCTCTGGTTTTCTACTTCTGTCTTAACTATACTTGTTGTAACATACTGGTGTCAGTAACCCATGACAACACATCCTACAGAGGAGTCCAGATGGACTGGAAGGAGACGCATGATTTCTCTCCCAAAATCTGTTTTGCAAACCACAAGATGGAGGCTCCTCTCTGTTTAGGAGTGGGTGCCTGCTCCATCCACTTAGGCACTTCCAACTGATTTCACAAGAATTAGTACTTGTCAGTTTTTCATTTCACTTGGCATGTGATATAATATCCTCAACAGAAGACTTCACTCTTTTTTTTTTTCTGGTATAATGGTAATTTTTAAAGGCTCTCCTGGAGACTAATTGGAAAGGGCATGGTTGTCACTTCATAGAAATCGACCTAATTGACTCTAAGACATGTGCTGTAAACTTTCACCAAAATAGAAGCAACATGGAGAAAACAAAGCAAAATGATTAGCGGATCATACAGACGCCATCAGGGAGAATTTTGGAGTGATTACTGGCAAGTAGAAAAGGGGGCAAAGACTCAGTGAGAGCTCAGTGGTGAGAGAAGAGGAAATGTTTGTCTTCAGTGAGTTAACATCAATGTGAAATTTTATTCAAATGCTGGTCATGTAGTAGGTTAAATAATATATTCTAATGTCACAGTGTGCTTTCTTGCAACATAGTTAAGTAAATAAAAACCTTTGTTCCTTGGATCATATTTAAGTGAATAAAGGTTTTTACTCTGTAGTACTCAGAGCTTTATGTTTCTGAAATGCTGTTTTAGATTCTGGTAAGTAGTTGTTCGTGGAAACAAATTTGATTCTTCTGTACTGAAAGAATAAATTACAGTAACCCATGATCCTGCTTCCCTCCTCCACCTATTGAAATAGGATGATTTGAAAAGACGGTAATTAGCTTATCACTACTTTATGTCATTGCTAAAGGTGTCCAAGCCCCCTCTTCCCCATTGGTGTCTGAGTACCTCGTATTTGGTGCTATGTAGAGTGACCATATAGCTAATTTCCTGATTGGGCTGGTTATTATTGTTATATTACTATTTGATTTATTATTCCTTTTCTAACAGCTTTATTGAGATATAATTCACCTACCATACAATTCACTCGTTTAAAGTGGTTTTTAGTATATTCCCAGAGTTGTATAGCCATCACCATAATCAATTTTAGAATATTTCTGTCACTTCAAAAAGAAACCCCCTATGCATTAGTGGTCACTACCTCACTTCCACCCCACCTCTGGCCCTGGAAAAACACAAGTTTTACTTTCTGTCTCTATGAATTTGCCTATTTGGGACATTTCATACAAATGGACTCATATAATGTGTGGCCCTTTCTGTCTGGCTTCTTTCATTTAGCATAATGTTTTCAAGGTTCATTCATGTGGTAGCAGGTATCAGAACTTCATTCCTTTTTGTTGCTGAAATATATTTCATTGTATGGATATCACACATTTTATTTATCTCTTCATCATTTTATGGACATTTGGGATGTTTACACTTTTTAGCTACTCTGAGTAATGATGGTATTAACATTCATGTACAAGCTTTATATAGACATGGGTTTTAGTTTCTCTTGAGTATATACCTAGGAGTGGAATTGCTGGGCCATATGGTAACTCTATGTTTAACCTTTTGAGGAACTGCCAGACTGTTTTGCAAAGCAGCTGTACAAATTTCCATTCCCGTTAGCAGTGTATGAGGGTTCCAATATCTCTACAGTTTTGTCAACACTTGTTACTGTCTTTTTTTTTGTTTTTGTAGTGGGGACAATTTTAAGAATGGAAATGAGCACTTATTAATCACATCAGGTATGAACCAGGTGTGAATACCCTGACCACGAAGCTAGATTACCCTAGCACCCTGGGGAATGAGGCTGGGAGAGGGAGCAGGGGTCTGCTAAGAGTAGCAGAAGAGGGGCATGTGGGGGACGTTTTGGGAAATGTGGTGCCAAGTGCCAGAAAGTTAGATATATTCAACAAAGAGAACACGACCAGGTTTATCATGATGTCCTGTGGATAGTTGTTACTATTTTTAATCATCAAACCTACATTTATTTGGAAAAGAATCAAGGCCCTTAAAATCATTATTACAGGGTACAATTATGTTATCACTCTTAATAGTAAGATACAACAGTAGATCAGCTTTGCTCAATAGGTAAAACAGCTCACCCAGGTGAACCATAAGCCATTTTGTCCAAACTTGGTTCCCAGGAGCAAATATGTAATAAGAAAGAGAATCAGACCTTCAGCTTACTGTAGTTTGTTACCAGGGACATGCTTTTGGCATTGAAATGCATCTTTGATGTTTGAAATGGGCCTCTCCTGGTTGCTTGCACAGGTCACTAGATCTTCAAGTCTTACAGACTTTTGTCAACCGATTCTTTTTTTTATATTGTTAGTGACCAGCTGGTAGTGTTTTTGTGAGATGTCTCATGAGGGGATCTCTAGCCCTCTACCTTATGTAAGAGTCACTGTGGCATTTGACTCATCCATCTAGCCATAGCTCCTGGTACACTTGTGGACTGACTAGGGTGATGCCATATAGAACATCAACTGACCCAGAAACCAAGACGTCATAAATAATGGTGATTTTGGCACAATAAGTACCTGCTGGACTCTAATACCCACAAAACGTATTCTTCTGGGTGAGATGGTCTGGTGCGTTGGCTTTTATCTATCGATGAAACTTATGTATCAAAATGTTTTCCTGGGCTTCCCTGGTGGCGCAGTGGTTGAGAGTCTGCCTGCTGATGCAGGGGACGTGGGTTCGTACCCTGGTCTGGGAGGATCCCACATGCTGCGGAGCGGCTGGTACCGTGAGCCATGGCCTCTGGGCCTGCGTGTCTGGAGCCTGTGCTCCGCAGCGGGAGAGGCTACAACAGTGAGAGGCCCACGTACCCCAAAAATAAAAAATGTTTTCCTTTCTTATTTGCTGCTAGAAAGCTCAGAGCTGAGTTTTTTGGTTCAACCATAGTAAGTGCTTCATTAATGTCTTTAATATCACAATTTCTGAGCCTCATCAGTGTTTCTTAAACTGTATATATATATTTTAATTAATTTATTTATTTTTGGCTGCGTTGGGTCTTCATTGCTGCACATGGGCTTTCTCTAGTTGCGGCGTGCGGGCTTCTCTGGTAGTGGAGCACGGGCTCTAGGCGCGCAGGCTCAGTAGTTGTGGCTCACGGGCTCTAGAGCACAGGCTCAGTAGTTGTGGTGCACGGGCTTAGTTGCTCTGTGGCATGTGGGATCTTCCTGGACCAGGGTTCAAACCCGTGTCCACTGCATTGGCAGGTGGATTCTTAACCACTGCGCCACCAGGGAAGTCCTGTATTTTTTATTGTCCTAAGCTTATGGGGTTTTTTTTTTTTAACACTGTCAGCCACCTTTGAATTTTTAAAAACTTCCACTTGTAAAATATCACTGTCTTTTCTCTCCAAAATTGTAGGCCTCTTGAAAAATCTCATGATTTGATTTAGTTAAGTGGCCTTTCTAAGTGGTGCCTTCTCTCTCAGGGATGTCTTCCATCTGGTTCATCCCATGTTTGTTCATGCTCAGAAAGTATAAGGAGAGTAGCTCTTTGGGTGTTCTTCCAGAATTTAATGAGAAAAGGCAGAATGCTTGATAAAGAGGCACTTATCTCAAGATTAAATATCCTGCAGGGAAAGTGGGCTGAAGTTTACACTGCAAGCCTTTCTGAGATAATTCACATTGTCCTTGATTAAGATATGTAGACATAGAATAGTCTCTCTACTTCCCCTTCTTTTCTGTGGAACAGGTAAAAGTACCGCCTCTGAAACTGGAGTGAGAACTGCTCCTCTCCCAAGGCCTTTTGGAGAGCCCAGCTCAAACTCTGCCTTGACTGGGCTGCTCAGCGAATACGGGGACATCACCCCAGCGTGGTGGGGGCCTCAGAGGGGCCTCGTGCCTTTGAGTAGCTGCCACGTAGCAATAGTGTCCCCGAGGTGGAAGAGAGGTACAGTCAATCCTGACTACTTGTGCATTCTGTATTTGCCTACTCCCTAAAATATATTTGTAATCCCAAAGTCAATACTCGCACTGCTTTTGTGGTCATTTGTGGACACGGGCAGAGCAGTGAAAACTTTGGGTCCTCCAACGTGCATGTCCCCAGCTGAGGTTGAATGAGGGGCTCTCTGCTTTCTTGTTTCTGCTCGCAGACTGTAAGCAAGTGTCCGTGTCTCATAGTCTACTTAGTGTGATGTTTTCACATTTCGGTGCTTTTCATTGGTGATTTCACTTTTTAATGGGCGCCTAAGCATCGTGCTGAAGTGCTGTCTAGTGTTCCTAAGTGCAAGAAAGCTGTGGTGTGCCTCATGAAGAAAATATGTGTGTTAGCTAAGTTTCATTCAGACATGAGTTCCAGTGCTCTGGGCCGTGGGTCCAATGTTAATCAATCAACAACATATTAAACAAGATGTCTTTCATCAGAAACACACATAAAACAAGGTTATGTATAGATGGGTTGACAAAAATGTTATGAGAAGAGGTTTTCAGGAACCTAACCCTGGCTTTCCCTTAGGAGCAGTGGTTCAGTATTTATTAATTCAGTGTTTGTGGTGACTTTATAGACCATAACTGCTGTGAATGATGAAAATCAACTGCCTCTCTCTTCTTAACCTCATAATTCAAGTCTGTAGGACCCTGCCTTCAGCCCTCCAGGATGAAACATGGGCTTATTGTTTCTTTGTTTTTTCCTCCTTTTTGCTTATTATTTCTTGGCTCTCTTTCCTCTGGAGAATTCTGCTTGACAAATTACAAATATTATGTAATGTTGAAATAAGGTTTTGAAAACCTAGTCAAAGTCATCTGCAAGGTTTTTGATCCACACATTAAACCAGTCTTTAATCAGATGGAGAACTCGGCCTTTCCTTAGTCTTCTCTCCTTAGTATTTTCACAGGATATAGTAAATGTGAGGATGTGTTTCTTTTTTTTTTTTAACATCTTTATTGGAGTATAACTGCTTTACAATGGTGTGTTAGTTTCTGCTTTTTAACAAAATGAATCAGTTACACATATACATATGTCCCCATATCTCTTCCCTCTTGCGTCTCCCTCCCTCCCTATCCCACCCCTCCACGTGGCCACAAAGCACCGAGCTGATCTCCCTGTGCTATGTGGCTGCTTCCCACTAGCTATCTATTTTACGTTTGGTAGTATATATATGTCCATGCCACTCTCTCACTTTGTCCCAGCTTACCCTTCCCCATCCCCGTATCCTCAAGTCCATTCTCTAGTAGGTCTGTGTCTTTATTCCCATCTTGCCCCTAGGTTCTTCATGACCATTTCTTTCTTTCTTTCTTTCTTTTTTTCTTAGATTCCATATATATGTGTTAGCATATGGCACTTGTTTTTCTCTTTCTGACTTACTTCACTCTGTATGACAGTCTCTAGGTCCATCCACCTCACTACATATAACTCAGTTTTGTTCCTTTTTATGGCTGAGTAATATTCCATTGTATACATGTGCCAAATCTTTATCCATTCATCTGTTGATGGACACATAGGTTGCTTCCATGTCCTGGCTATAGTAAATAGAGCTGGAATGAACATTTTGGTACATGACTCTTTTTGAATGATGGTTTTCTCAGGATACATGCCCAGTAGTGGTATTGCTAGGTCATATGGTAGTTCTATTTTTAGGTTTTTAAGGAACCTCCATACTGTTCTCCATAGTGGCTTTATCAATTTACATTCCCACAAAGAGTCCAAGAGGGTTCCCTTTGCTCCACACCCTCTCCAGCATTTATTGTTTGTAGATTTTTTGATGGTGGCCATTCTGACCGGTGTGAGATGATGTCTCATGGTAGTTTTTTTTTTTTTTTTTTTTTTCTTTCTCGCGTCCCTCCTCTCCCGTTGTGGAGCACAGGCTCCGACGCACAGGCTCAGCAGCCATGGCTTACGGGCCCAGCCGCTCCGCGGCATGTGGGATCTTCCCAGACCGGGGCGTGAACCTGTGTTCCCACATCGGCAGGCGGACGCTCAACCACTGCGCCACCAGGGAAGCCCCTCATTGTAGTTTTGATTTGCATTTCTCTAATGATTAACGATGTTAAGCATCCTTTCATGTGTTTGCTGGCAATCTATATATCTTCTCTGGAGAAATGTCTATTTAGGTCTTCTGCCCATTTTTGGATTGGGTTGTTTGTTATTTTGCTATTGAGCTGCATGAGCTGCTTGTATATTTTGGACCTTAATCCTTTGTCAGTTGCTTCATTTGCAAATATTTTCTCCCATTCTGAGGGTTGTCTTTTCATCTTGTTTATCATTTCCTTTGCTGTGCAAAAGCTTTTAAGTTTCATTAGGTCCCATTTGTTTATTTTTGTTTTTATTTCCATTTCTCTAGGAGGTGGGTCAAAAAGGATCTTGCTGTGATTTATGTCATAAAGTGTCTATGTTTTCCTCTAAGAGTTTGATAGTGTCAGTCCTTACATTTAGGTATCTAATCCATTTTGAGTTTATTTTTGTATATGGTGTTAGGAAGTGTTCTAATTTCATTCTTTTACATGTAGCTGTGCAGTTTTCCCAGCACCACTTCTTGAAGAGGCTGTCTTTTCTACACTGTATATTCTTGCCTCCTTTATCAATGATAAGGTGACCATATGTGCATGGGTTTATCTCTGGGCTTTTTATCCTGTTCCATTGATCTGTATTTCTGTTTTTGTGCCAGTACCATACTCTCTTGATTACTGTAGCTTTGTAGTATAGTCTGAAGTCAGGGAGCCTGATGACTCCAGCTCTTTTTATCTTTCTCAAGATTGCTTTGGGTATTTGGGGTCTTTTGTGTTTCCATACAAATTGTGAAATTTTTTGTTCTAGTTCTGTGAAAAATGCCAGTGGTAGTTTGATAGGGATTGCATTGAATCTGTAGATTGCGTTGGGTGGTATAGTCATTTTCACAATGTTGATTCTACCAATCCAAGAACATGGTATATCTCTCCATCTATTTGTATCATCTTTAATTTCTTTCATCAGTGTCTTATAATTTTCTGCATACATGTCTTTTGTCTCCGTAGGTAGGTTTCTTCCTAGATGTTTTGTTCTTTTTGTTGCAGTGGTAAATGGGAGTGTTTTCTTGATTTCACTTTCAGATTTTTCATCATTAGTGTATAGGAATGCCAGAGATTTCTGTGCATTAATTTTTTATCCTGCTACATACCAAATTCATTGATTAGCTCTAGTAGTTTTCTGGTAGCACCTTTAGGATTTTCTATGTATAGTATCATGTCATCTGCAAACAGTGACAGCTTTACTTCTTCTTTTCCAATTTGGATTCCTTTTATTTCTTTTTCTTCTCAGATTGCTGTGCCTAACACTTCCAAAACTATGTTGAATAACAGTGGTGAGAGTGGGCAGCCTTGTCTTGTTCCTGATCGTCATGGAAATGGTTTCAGTTTTTCACCATTGAGGACAATGTTGGCTGTAGTTTGTCATATATGGTCTTTATTATGTTGAGGAAATTTCCCTCTATGCCTACTTTCTGGAGGGTTTTTATCATAAATGGGTGTTGAATTTTGTCTAAAGCTTTCTTTGCATCTATTGAGATGACCATATGGTTTTTCTCCTTCAGTTTGTTAATATGGTATGCCACATTGATTGATATGTGTATATTGAAGAATCCTTGCAATCCTGGGATAAACCCCACTTGATCATGGTGTATGATCCGTTTAATGTGCTGTTGGATTCTGTTTGCTAGTAGTTTGTTGAGGATTTTTGCATCTGTGTTCATCAGTGATATTGGCCTGTAGTTTTCTTTCTTTGTGACATCTTTGTCTGGTTTTGGTATCAGGTTGATGATGGCCTCGTCGAATGAGTTTGGGAGTGTTCCTCCCTCTGCCATATTTTGGAAGAGTTTGAGGATAGGTGTTAGCTCTTCTCTAAATGTTTGATAGAATTTGCCTGTGAAGCCATCTGGTCCTTGGCTTTTGTTTGCTGGAAGATTTTAAATCACTGTCTCAATATCAGTGCTTGTGATCGGTCTTTTCATATTTTCTATTTCTTACTGGTTCAATCTCAAAACGTTGTGCATTTCTAAGAATTTGTCCCTTTCTTCCAAGTTGTCTATTTTATTGGCATATACTTGCTTCTAGTAATCTCTCATGATCCTTTGTATTTCTACAGTGTCATTTGTTACTTCTCCTTTTTCATTTCTAATTCTGTTGATTTGAGTCTTCTCCCTTTTTTTCTTGATGAGTCTGGCTAATGGTTTATCAATTTTGTTTATCTTCTCAAGGAACCAGCGTTTATTTTTATTGATCTCTGCTATTGTTTCCTTCATTTCTTTTTCATTTATTTCTGATCTGATCTTTATGATTTCTTTCCTTTTGGTAACTTTGGGTTTTTTATTGTTTTTCTTTCTCTAATTGCTTTAGGTGTGAGGTTAGGTTGTTTATTTAGGTGTTTCTTGTTTCTTAAGGTTGGATTGTATTGCTATAAACTTCCCTTTAGAACTGCTTTTGCTGCATCCCATAGGTTTTGGGTCATCATGTTTTCGTTGTCATTTGTTTCTAGGTATTTTTTGATTTCCTCTTTGATTTCTTCAGTGATCTCTTGGTTATTAAGTAGTGTATTGTTTAGCCTCCATGTGTTTGTATTTTTTACAAATTTTTTCCTGTAATTGATATCTAGTCTCATAGCATTGTGGTCAGAAAAGATACTTGATACGATTTCAATTTTCTTAAATTTACCAAGGGTTCATTTGTGACCCAAGATATGATCTATCCTGGAGAATGTTCCATGAGCACTTGAGAAGAATGTGTATTCTTTTGTTTTTGGATGGAATGTCCTATAAATATCAATTACGTCCATCTTGTTCAATGTATCATTTAAAGCTTGTGTTTCCTTATTTATTTTCATTTCAGATGATCTGTCCATTGGTGAGAGTGGGGTGTTAAAGTCCCCTACTATGATTGTGTTACTGTCGATTTCCCCTTTTATGGCTGTTAGTATTGGCCTTATATATTGAGGTGCTCCTATGTTGGGTACATAAATACTTACAATTGTTATATCTTCTTCTTGGATTGATCCCTTGATCATTATGTAATGTCCTTCTTTTTCTCTTGTAATAGTCTTTGTTTTAAAGTCTATTTTGTCTGATATGAGAATTGCTACTCCAGCTTTCTTTTGATTTCCATTTGCATGGAATATCTTTTTCCATCCCCTCACTTTCGGTCTGTATATGTACCTAGGTCTGAAGTGAGTCTCTTGTAGACAACATATATACAGGGTTTTCTTTTGTATCCATTGGGCCAGTCTATGTCTTTTGGTTGGAGCATTTAATCCATTTATATTTAAGGTAATTATCAATATGTATGTTCCTATTACCATTTTCTTAATTGTTTTTGGTTTGTTTTTGTAGGTCTTTTCCTTCTTTTATGTTTTCTGCCTAGAGAATTTCCTTTAGCATTTGTTGTAAAGCTGGTTTGGTAGTGCTGAATTCTCTTAGCTTTTGCTTGTCTGTAAAGGTTTTAATTTCTACGTCAAATCTGAATGAAATCCTTGCTGGGGAGAGTAATCTTGGTCATAGTTTTTCTCCTTCATCACTTTAAATATGTCCTGCCACTCCCTTCTGGCTTGCAGAGTTTCTGCTGAAAGATCAGCTTTTAACCTTATGCGGGCTTCCTTGTGTGTTATTTGTTGTCTTCCCCTTGCTGCTTTTAATATTTTTTCTTTTAATTTAATTTTTGATAGTTTGATTAATATGTTTCTTGGTGTGTTTCTCCTTGGATTTATCCTGTATGGGACTCTTTGTGCTTCCTGGACTTAATTAACTATTTCCTTTCCAATATTAGGGAAGTTTTCAACTATAAGCTCTTCAAATATTTTCTACGACCCTTTCTTTTTCTCTTCTTCTTCTGGGACCCCTATAAGTCGAATGTTGGTGCATTTAATGTTGTCCCAGAGGTCTCTGAGGCTGTCCTCAACTCTTTTCATTCTCTTTTCTTTATTCTGCTCTGCAGTAGTTGTTTCTTTTATTTTCTCTTCCAGGTCACTTATCTGTTCTTCTGCCTCAGTTATTCTGCTAGTCATCCCTTCTAGAGAATTTTTAATATCATTTATTGTGTTGTTCATCACTCTTTGTTTCCTCTTTAGTTCTTTCTGGTCCTTGTCAAACGTTTCTTGTATTTTCTTTATTCTATTTCCAAGATTTTAGATCATCTTGGAATTCATTATTCTGAACTCTTTTTCAGGTAGACTGCCTATTTCCTCTTCATTTGTTAGGTCTGGTTGGTTCTTACTTTGCTCCTTTATCTGCTGTGTGTTTCTCTCTCTTCTCGTTTTGCTTAACTTACTGTATTTGGGGTCTCCTTCTCACCTGCTGCAGGTTCGTAGTTCCCATTGTTTTGGTGTCTGTCCCCAGTGGCTAAGGTTGGTTCAGTGGGTTGTGTAGGCTTCCTGGTGGAGGGGACTAGTGACTGTGTTCTGGTGGATAAGGCTGGATCTTGTCTTTCTGGTGGCAGGTCCACATCTGGTGGTGTGTTTTGGGGTGTCTTTGGCCTTATGATTTTAGGCAGCCTCTCTACTAATGGATGGGGTTGTGTTCCTGTCTTGCTAGTTGTTTGGCATAGGGTGTCCAGCACCGTAGCTTGCTGGTCATTGAGTGGAGCTGGGTCTTGGCGTTGAGATGGACATCTGTGGGTTATTTTCGCCGTTTGATATTACGTGGAGCTGGGAGGTGACTGGTGAACCGGTGTCCTGAACTTGGCTCTCCCACCTCACAGGCACAGCCCTGATGCCTGGCTGGAGCACCAAGTATGTCATCCACATGTCTCAGAATAAAAGGGAGAAAAAAAAGAAAGTACAAAAGAAGAAGATAAAATATAGTAAAATAAAATAAAATAAAGTCATTAAATAAAAATTAAAAAGTAATTATTAAAATTTTTTTAAGTAATAAAAATAAGAAAGAAAGAAGAGAGCAACCCAAGCAAAAAACAAATACACCAATGATAACAAGTGCTAAAAAAAACTATACTAAAAAAACAAAACAAAATGGACAGACAGAACCCTAGGACAAATGGTAAAAGCAAAGCTATACAGACAAAATCACACACAGAAGCATACACATACACACTCACAAAAAGAGGAAAAGGGGAAAAATTATATATATCGTTTCTCCCAAAGTCCACCTCCTCAATTTGGGATGGTTCGTTGTCTATTCAGGTATTCCACAGATGCAAGGTACGTCAAGTTGATTGTGGAGGTTTAATCCACGGCTCCTGAGGCTGCTGGGAGAGACTTCCCTTTCTCTTCTTTGTTGCACAGCTCCCGGGGTTCAGCTTTGGATTTGGCCCTGCCTCTGCGTGTAGATGGCCTGAGGGCGTCTGTTCTTCGCTCAGACAGGATGGGGTTAAAGTAGCAGCTGATTAGGGGGCTCTGGGTCACTCAGGCCGTGGGGCGGGAGGGGTACGGATGTGGGGTGGGCCTGCGGCGGCAGCGGCCAGCATGATATTGCACCAGGCTGAGGCGTGCCGTGAGTTCTCCCGGGGAAGTTGTCCCTAGATCCCAGGACCCTGGCAGTGGCGGGCTGCACAGGCTCCTGGGAGGGGAGGTGTGGGCAGTGACCTGTGCTTGCACACAGGCTTCTTGGTGGTGGCAGCAGCAGCCTTAGCATCTCCTGCCCGTCTCTGTGGTCCGCGCTGATAGCCTTGGCTCGCGCCCGTCTCTGCAGCTCCTTTAAGCGGCGCTCTTAATACCCTCTCCTGGCGCACCAGGAAACAGAGGGAAGAAAAAGTCCCTTCCTGTTCGGCAGCTCCAGACCTTTTACTGGACTCCCTCCCGGCGAGCCGTGGCGCATCAGCCCCTTCAGGCTGTGTTCACGCCACCAACCCCAGTCCTCTCCCTGGCATCCGACCTCCGAAGGCCGAGCCTCAGCTCCCAGCCCCGCCTGCCCCAGCAGGTGAGCAGACGAGCCTCTCGGGCTGGTGAGTGCCGGTCGGCCCCGATCCTCTGTGCGGGAATCTCTCCGCTTTGCCCTCCGCACCCCGGTTCCTGCGCTCTCCTCCACGGCTCCAAAGCTTCCCCCCCCCCCGCCCCCCGCAGTCTCCGCCCGTGAAGGGGCTTCCTAGTGTGTGGAAACCTTTCCTCCTTCACGCCTCCCTCCCACTGGTGCAGGTCCCGTCCCTATTCTTTTGCCTCTGTTTTTTCTTTTTTCTCTTGCCCTACCCAGGTACGTGGGGAGTTTCTTGCCTTTTGGGTGGTCTGAGGTCTTCTGCCAGCGTTCAGTAGGTGTTCTGTAGGAGTTGTTCCACATGTAGGTGTATTTCTGATGTATTTGTGGGGAGGAAGGTGATCTCCGCGTCTTACTCTTCCGCCATCTTGAAGCTCCTCTCCTCTTTTTATTTACTAGGAATTCATAATGTGGAAAAATACATATTGCTGCAGAACTTATAGAATGGTTTATTGGGCATTGAATTACACAACATTATAAATCTAGAGAGAATTGTTAAAAATAAAACTTTAAAAGATGAAGGTCATATTTAGTGAACTAAGTTCATGCAACAAATCATTTCACAGTCTCCAATGCAGAAGCCTCTGAATGGGCTGAAAAAGAGAGTTCACTTACGAATTTCTGTAGGGCCATTTATAGCCTTAGTCCTTGTTTTCTTAGTTTTCTCGCTAAACAGTCTTCTGGAATAAGAAAGTTTGGTAGTCATTAAGTAATAATTATTGCAAAACACTGATTAAAAATAAAACATCAAAATGTATATAGTCATCATGAGTTTTTAAAAGCTAACTATGGGGGCTTCCCTTGTGCGCAGTGGTTAAGAATCCACCTACCAATGCAGGAGACGTGGGTTTGAACCCTAGTCTGGGAAGATCCCACATGCCACGGAGCAACTAAGCCCGTGTGCCACAACTACTGAGCCTGCACTGCAGAGCCCGCAAGCCACAACTACTGAGCCTGTGTGCCACAGCTGACAAAACCTGCACACCTAGAACCCATGCTCTGCAGCAAGAGAAGCCACCGCAATGTGAAGCACACGCACCGCAATGAAGGGTAGCCCCCACTCACTGCAACTAGAGAAAAGCCTGCACGCAGCAATGAAGACACAATGCAGCCAAAATTAAATAAGTAAAATACATAAATTTATTTTAAAAAATGAATAGGTGGAAGGAAGTGGAAGGAAAAGACACTAAGGCCGTGGCTGGACATCTCCAAAGGTATTCACTACTACCGGTAAGAACCACCTTTTCCTTTTTTTTTTTTTTTTTTTTTTTTTTTGCTGTGGCCTCTCCCGTTGTGGAGCACAGGCTCCGGACGCGCAGGCTCAGCGGCCATGGCTCACGGGCCCAGCCGCTCGGCGGCATGTGGGATCCTCCCAGACCGGGGCACGAACCCACATCCCCTGCATCGGCAGGCGGACTCTCAACCACTGCACCACCAGGGAAGCCCTCCTTTTTTTAAAATTAATTTATTTGGCTGTGCCAGGTCTTATTTGCAGCACACGGATCTTTGATTTTCGTTGCAGCACATGGGATCTTTAGTTGCGGCATGTGAACTCTTAGTTGCCGCATGCATGTGGGATCTAGTTCCCTGACCAGGGATCAAACCCGGGCCCCCTGCATTGGGAGCGTGGAGCCTTAGCCACTGGACCACCAGGGAAGTCCCAGAGCCACCATTTCTGGAAGGCTGACTAGGTACCACATGCTTCCTATACATTCTAACTGAATGTTCACAGCAGCCGCTTCACATTTTAAGATGAGAAAACTGGGGCTCAGAGCAGGTTATTCAGGTGGCATGTGGGGGAGGGAGGTGTCACTCCAGTCAATGTGACTTGCAGAATCTGCTCAACTGGAGTCTTGCTATTCAAAGTGTGGTCCTTGGAACGGCAGCACCTGAAAGCCTATTAGAAATGCAGACTCCTGGGCCCCACCCTTAGACCGAAGGAGCCCGACCTGCATTTGAACGAGATTCCCCCATGGTGTGTATACAAGTTAAAATTTGAGAACCCTGGTCTGAACCTCGGCCCCCTACTATCCATGAGTATGAGTTGTTGGCTTGGTTCCCTTCTGAGGGGAGAGGTCAGGGGAGCACGGGACTAGCGGGGAGAGGCTGGAGGGAGGAGTGGAACAGCAGTCATAGGAATATGATGGGCTGTATTAAGAGAAAACTTCTAAAATGTTATGATACGTGTTAATTCACAGGTTAAGGCTAGACTGGGTAACGGCTTCAAATAAGTCAATGTAATTGTGCTTTCCAGAGAGAATACCCAGGTAACATCGGTTTACTCCGGTTGTTGTAATATTCTCAGCTATCCAGTCTCCTGGGAGTGTCATAGCGCAGCTGGCTGATTTATTATCAAAAGACATGCAGTGCCTTGAACGTGGCCTGTTTTTTCGTAGCTCAGTGCCCCAAGTACATGTGATTCCTTCTCTCTCTTCTTTGACTGACTTGTCCTTTAAAACCTCCTTCTGGAAAGACTTCGTTGCCCACCCGGGCCCCTGTGTGATTTGGGTTACCACTCTCTCTGGGCTCTCAATCACCATCTGCAAGGACGTGGCTGGTACGTGATCTTTGAAGGACTTAGGATGGTGCCTGACACACAGAAAGTGCTCAGTAAGCACTACTGTCTATTATTAGCCCGGGAGTAGGAATAAAGGTAGTTGAGAGTAGAACATGTGGTTGAGAGGGAGTGGTACCATATAAAGGGGGCAGAAATAACCAGAGATCCCAGCAAGCGCCATACTGAAGTAGTGACTAAGGATTTTCTGTGCTGGGAAGGAAAGGGTGAGAAGGCAAGACAGAGGCACTGGAGCGGTTTTGAATGGCCTGCTTGCTATAAGGGTCGTTATAAGGTGGGGGAGAAAGAAGGCCTCATTTTAAGGAAACTAGCTCATCCAAATCATTCTACTAATAAGAAAGCTTTGTATTTGTTATAGCTGGTTGTAGGAGTTGCAACAAATGTATGATAGGGCAGAGTTTTCTTTTTGTTTACAGATATGTCTTCGTGCTATGCTGAAGCCTGTGTGATCAATGTACTGTATAGCTCCCATTTTAACATACATTTTATGGATCCTGAAGCCTAATTTTACCATTTGTATAGTTATTTTTTGATATTTTTATTTTATTAATGTGTAGTTATTTTCATAGTTATTGAATCTTTTTTTCTGTCCTGTTAATTTTATCTGTAATTTATTTCAGATCAGTTTCTTGAACAGGTATGTAATAGCCTATTATATCATTCTTCCTGTGAGAAAATAGGATCAAGTTTCTTAATTTAGTTTTTAAAGATTTCCTAAACATCTGTTACCTGGAAAGCACTACAAACATTGCTTTTTGAGGGATGCAGTCATGAACCAGAAATTATCCTTGTCCTTGAGGGAGCTGACAGCCTAGGAAGGGAGACATCACAGGTAGAAATGATTATAAACTCAACAATGTAAGTCATGCTGTAAGAGAGGTGAGATACTGTGCTCATTGAGGGAGAATAACTCGCTTTTGGCTGGGAGTGGGAGTAGGGGATAAAAGCTTTGAGGCAAAGACAGTGGTTCAGCTTGACCTTGAGGTTGGGTTTGATAGGAAGAAGTAGGACAAAAGGCATTCTAGGTGGACAAAATATTATAAAATAATAAATTTTGATTTCCATAAACACACTGTTGTGCTAGATGGTTCCATCTCTAGACAATAGTTTAAGTATCCACAAAAAGGAGGAACTACCATTTAATGAATGCTAATGTTTAGGTACATGTGTATTATCTCAATCGATCCTCACAAAAACCTGATGAAGTAGGGAGGTATTGTTCTCCCCATTAACAGGTAAAGAAACTGATGTTCAGAGAAGTTAATCATTTGCTCAAGGTCATGTAGCTAGCACATGGCAGGGCTGGGATTTAGACATAGATCTATCTCATTCCAAAGCTCATGCTCTTTCCACTACTTCCTGCTGCCTTCCTGTAGACATGTTTACAGATTGCCAATCATTCATTCATTCATTCCACAAAGAGTAATTGAGTATTGAACATGTCCCAGGTGCCATGCTAGGCACTGGGTTTGCAGCTATGAGCTATGGTGGTAGTCTTCCTGGCAACACAGCCATGTTCCCTGCTAAATGTATGGGACACATGGAGAAACAAATAGCACCTTGACATTTCTGGGACATTAAGTTTTCCAATTAAGTGTAAATTTAGAGGATTAATTTGATTTTATCAAATATCTTAATTGATTACCCTCATCAAATAATTAGAAAAGACGCAGTGCTCACTGAGAAATAATAGATGGAAAAAATAAAGAATATTTCGATGCCATAGTTGGAAGATCTACAACTTAAATATTTTATGAAAACATCAGTAGTTAGGATCTTAGCAGTTGATAGACCTGAGTGCCCAAAAGCATACCTTACCTAAGCCGTGCAGATTGTGATACCAATAAAAGTCCAATAAAAGTGTTTCAGGGAAGGGTGGGGGAGAGAGAGAGAGGAAGGGATGGGGGGCGGAGAGAGGGAGATTTTGTTGAGAACCAAATGAAAGTAGGTGTTCAGAAATTTCATCTGTTGGCCTACTTTTAAACAAAATGTTTTCAAAAAACTGAGAAATGCAAACAGTAAAGTAAAAGCCTCTCATACTATCATTAGTTAAATAGTATACATATATATAAAACATATATATGCATATACATACTTGTTTCCCCATTTGTCCCATACATGCATATATATGGAGCCTCTCTCCCTGATAACCTACTCCTGCAGCCCCACCCTATAGGTAACCACCATTAGCAATTTGGAATTTGTCCTTCCTGAATAGTGACTCCTTACTTACTCCTTATCCATAGTGACAGATCCATTTTCGTTTCTACATACAATCCTCATTTTATTCTTTTTAAAAAAACAGGACCATTCCTCTGTTTTTATTTTTCTGCCATTTGCCCTTTTTAAACTTAAGGTAACTTTGGGCCCAGTAATTAACTTATCTTTGACTTTTAAGAGAACATCTATAAGTTTCTCCCACGAGGGTGCAAACATTGAGTTAACAGCAAGTTGTACGAAAGGCTGGGAAGGTGGTCTTACGGTCAGTTTGGGGGCAACATTCTTCAGTATGTGAAGCTTGGGAGTAAAAGAGAAGTATCTTGACTCAACTGAAATACTACCAGTGACTCTAAAGAAAAAGTTATGGATTTGCTTTTAATTGCTTTAATTGCTACACAATTCTCCTTAGTTACTCTGTGGACTTGTAAGAATCCACCCAGGAAAAAGTTGGATTTGGCACATTGTGAGAATTGTTATGAGGATTACAATTCTTTGTGTCCCAAATGCAAAGTGCTTCCAAGACATTTTATAAAACGTTGAGTTTCATTTAAGTATCTCAACAAGGAAAAAAAAAAAAATCTAACCACACAAGACTGGAAATCTTAAAAGTAATCATTATCCTATGAAAACCCCAAAAGGTACTTAAAAACAATATAAAATGTAGTATAAGTATCTATGCTATTATCTTTGGAACTGAAGCAAGTAGCATGTGCATGTTATCCTTTGTGCTGAATTAATTATGTAAAACAACGAAGTTCAAAATATGAGTATAGTTATTGTGTGATGAATTGCCCAAATTACTTAAGTGGTTAACTCAAGCCTCTACTTCATTTGTTTGTAGAGTTCTTCTGAAGAGCTTATTTCTTACACAGACTATGCAGAACACACACCTGTCCTTATTGAGTCAAGGCCGGCCTGGTGAACCTCCATTACTGTCCAAGGCTGGAAAGCTATGGTTTAGAGGCTGTTGAGGTCACCAGAGCTGTTCGCCTGGGCACCAAACGCTCTTCTGTTTCTCTGTATCTCAGCTTACCACTCTAGCTGTCATCTCCTGGGACCATCACTGGGTCTTTGTGGCTTCTGAGTTTTTCCTCACTGTAAACACAATTGGCTGAGTTAAGGCCCAAGTTGACCGTCACCTCTTCAATAGAGGAAGTCCCCTGTGTGACCCTCTGTTCAAAACTTGGGCCACTGTCTTGCACTTCTGTGCTCTGTTGCGGTTCTGGTAGGTAGGAAGCTGACCACCCGACCTCCCTGACCTCGGGCTAAGAGGAAAGGGTGTTGTCGTTCTAAGTTGTCATCACCCATCCCTTAGCCCTAGTGATGGTCTTGCTCAGGACTGTCCATTTCGGTTTTTTGTCTCCTGTGTTCCCATGAGATGGAAATAATGGGGCCAAGTCTCTTTGAAAATTTCTACTTGAGATATAGCAAGACTTCATGTTATTTTAAAGAGAGAGAAGCTTTTTAAATATTTGAGTGGATAGTTTGGCATATTAATGCTAATACTGAAAACAGTGTTGAATCAATCTTCATCATTTTAATTTCTGTCTTTCCAATAAATACCTGTTTAATTTCAGTCAGTACTTCAAAAAATGCCCCATTCATACAGAGTCTGAAATACGCACACCCTGAAATACATAATATGAAGATAAGAAGTGTGTGGCTTCTGTTACCCTTGTCCGTGACAGTGCTTGGTTTTGTACTTTGATTACTGTAAACATCTGAAATAAAACAAATGCACTCCAGCTTGTGAAATCGTTTTAATTGCTTTCTTAAATTGTTTTTGTTCCATCCATAATTATATTTTAATGTCACATTTCGGTAAGTACCGTTGATTATGTGGAGCTCTGATGAGTGTGTATATGTAATAAAAATAAGAAGAGGGAATTTAGATTCAGGAGGGTCAAAAAAAATAAATTTGCTTAATTCTGAATTTCCAGCTCTTTGATGATTTGATTGTAAACAGGATAATTTTTTAAATTGCATTACAAAATGTGGTGCGTGACTTGAGCCACAGTTGCTATTCTCATGTCAGTTACTTTTATTTTACTCTGTATTTTTCCTTCTTGATGTTCTTGATGTTATGTTCTTTTAATCCCTGTCCTTAGAGCTTTTTCATGCCTTAGCTGTGGCTCCCGTCTCCCCCTCCCGCCCCCTTTTTTTAAGTCAGTGTTTATTGGGAACTTTGGGCCAAGTAGGTGCTAAGTGTCAGGTGTTTTCCAGACATTGCTCTAACTACTTAATTATGAGAACCCTGTGATGAAGGTATTAGTATCCATATTTTACAAATATGCAAACTCAAGCCCAGAAAGTTAAGTAACTGCAAGGTTACCCTGCTGGTTAGTGATGAGAATTGAATACAGGTCTGACTTCCAAAGCCTGCGCTTGACTCATTACCCTGTACATGCCTCTCTGAGTCAACTTTGGGTTTTCGGTAAAGCAAGAGTGACAATCTTAGTCTCATGGGGTTTTCTGGAGGCACGAGTGAGAAAAAGAATGCAGAACAGCCTTCTGTACTGCCCATGAGCAGCGTGGGCACTGCTTGTACAGCATGGGTAGTAAACTTCCCCTTTCTGGGTTATGGGTAGCAGTATCTCCCACTGGGCACCCTTTACCCTGCCACCCAGCATGCATCCTGGCTCTGGGTTGTTATGCACTGAGGAAGTGCAGATAAACTGGAAACACCTAATTAAGCAGGAAAGCGGTGGTGAGGAAAGGCATGCCCTTGAGAGCCTTATACTTCATGCTTTTTATCATCTGATAGATGGGACCATCTACCTAAGGCTATGGCAGGGCAGGTGATCGGGTGTTAAGCAGGGTGCCGAAGTGCTTGCCATGGAGCCCGTGCATCATATTGCCCTCTAGGCACCTGGCCTTCGTGTTTCAGGCAGTCATATGCAATCCCTCTGCTGGAAAAGCTGGCAGATCACACCTGGGTGTCCAGAAGCCTCCTCCCTGCCACCTGCACTGTGGTCCTCCAGAGCTCTATTGGTGGTAAACAACCAATGTTATGAGTGTGTGTGTGTGTGTGTGTGTGTGTGTGTGTAATTTCCAATTTATTTCAAACAAGTACTCATAAAATACAATCAAAATGGATTACTAGAAACATGACTTTTTAAAAAAGGCATATAAAACGCAAGCCAAAATATTTTATGAGAAGATTCAACAGCAATAAAACTACATTTCCAAAAATGTCAAGGCAACGCGAAATTGCTCTAAGTTTTTAAGCACTTATTCTCAATTTTCTGTCCTTATCTCATTGCTGTTGAGTAACAGTTTACAGACCAGTACCAGTCTGCAGAGGACACTTTGAGAAGCTTGCCCAGAGCTCACCCTGATTGAGGCTGGCAGTACATGTGTGGGTGCAGGTCCTCCTGCCAAGGTCTGGACTGGTGCCTGCTGCCATCAGCCTGTGTGTGGAATGCTTGGGCGTGGAGGAATGCCAGTCCCTTGCTGTCCTCCATCACAGCTCTGCCCTTGAGGCTTGATCCCTGCCTCAGCTCCTGGTTCCATCCTGTTTTCTCTGGGTCCTAGAGCTCAGCCCTGAACCCTGACTGATATGCTGTGGCACTGAGAGGGTCTTACTGGTATTCTCCCCCAAGGCCTCCATTCTGCTGTCTGGATGTACAGTCGTTGGCAGGATTCCAAGATAACTTATCAGTTTCTTATTGCTGCTGTAACAAATTACTACACATTTAGTGGGTTAAAACAACAGAACTTTATTCTCTTAGAGTTCTGGAAGCCAGAAGTCCGAAATTAGTCTTGCAGAGTAAAATCTAGGCATTGGCAGAGCGGGTTCCTTCTGGATGCTCTAGGGGAGAATTCATTCTTGCCTCATCCAGCTTCTGTGACTGCCAGCATTCTTTAGCTTGTGGCCCCGTTAACCTCTGCTTTTCATTGTCATATTGCCTTTTCCTTTTCTGTGGTCAAATCTTCTTCTTAGGAAAACACTTGTGATTACATTCTGGCCCGTCCTGATATCCAAACTAATCTCCCCATCTCCAGATTTATCCTTTTTTTTTTTTTTTTTTTGCGGTACGCGGGCCTCTCACTGCTGTGGCCTCTCCCATTGCGGATGGAGCACAGGCTCCGGACGCGCAGGCTCAGCGGCCATGGCTCACGGGCCCAGCCACTCCGCGGCATGTGGGATCTTCCCGGACCGGGGCACGAACCCGTGTCCCCTGCATCGGCAGGCGGACTCTCAACCACTGCGCCACCAGAGAAGCCCAAGATTCTTATCTTAATCACATCTGCAAAGACTCTTTTGCCATATAATAACATTCACAGGTTCCAGGGATGAGGACCTGGATTTCTTTGGAGGACGTTATTCACCATCTCCAGATTTGGGGATTCAGTTCATTGTCATCTGACCCACTGTATGTTTTCCTTCTGCCGTGTACCTCCTCCCCTCCCCCATACACACTGGACCATCTACCGGGTGGAATCATTTCTAGGGTCTGAGGTTTTCAGAGTCTGGGGGCACTGGTGTGGCAGCTAATAATTACTGAGTAATTTGCGTTTTAGATATTCTGCTAAGGACTTTGTAGATTAGCCCGTTTAATACTTGTGAAAACCCAAGAGATTCTGTGGCATCCAACTTGGAGATGAAGAAATAGAACCTTAAGGAGGTTAGATAGTTAATTGCCCAAGGTCCCTCGGCGAGTAGATGGGGGAGCTGCATGCAGTCCCAGGCAGTGTGGCTCCACAGTTGGAGGTCTCATCCCTACGCCAGGCTGCCCTTGGACAGCGGCAGACCCTGAGATATGGGCTACAAGCATGTCTCCTCCCCGCAAGCACCAGCCATGTGGCAGAGCTAGTGCCCTAGCCTGGCCCTGTAGTCCCAGCTTCCTTCCTTTCCCCTCCGGGCTCTGGGATGTATCTTCCCAAGAAGGGACAGGCAGGAAGAACTCTTCTACTCTCTCCCAGAAGGACACCAGGAGCTCCAGGGCCAAATGACTGACTGTGAGAAGAGCCCCTACTCTTCCAGGTAGCCTGTCTGTCACCTGCCCCTTGGACAGGAATAGAGCTGGCAATCAGCCAATGCTGGCTGAGTTTGAATTTGTTTGCAGGTCCTGTCATGATATGTCATTAAGCATTCCTGGCTAGAAGTCAGACAGGAGAGAGCACTGGAGGGCATTCTCACACCCTGTGCTCCTGAGAGGCTGCCCTGCTTTCTGGCGGCCCTGGGACTCTCTGGGGCCTTTTGCTTCCATTTAGGAGGCAGTGCTGGCGACACTCGCTGGTACAGCAGCAACTGGAGTTTGGGAAAAGGCTGTTAGGCTGTGAGTCATCTTCCCTGACAGCAAATTCTGAGTGCTGGTGGAGCAATGTCCAGCAGACTCAGGAAAGTTAGAAATCGAGAACTCTGCCTGGTAGCCAGAGGCAGGAGCCAGATGTGGCAGGAGAGCCACACTTCCTCAGAAGGCTTCCTGGATCAGCCTGTTCTGAATTCCCAATTGGTGGAACCATAAAATGCCAAGCAAGGGGATGTGTCATGAGAATTAGGACCTAAACTGTAGACTGACCTTAGAAAATGCTCACTGTGGGTTCCTTTGCAGGACGTGCCTGCCGCAGAGCTATCCAAGCTGGGCCTGCAGCATGAGGAAGCCAGATAAACACTACATTCTCCCAGCCTAGGAATTTATTAAATTCCATGTAATTTAAATGTGTCTTAATAATAAAAGTATGGATAGATTATTGATGAGAATACAAGTTTTTTGCATATCTTTTACATTATGTAAGTGGTTTATTTTTTACTAGAGTTTATTATTTTTAAATAAATTTATTTATTTCTTTTTGGCTGTGTTGGGTCTTTGTTGGTGCATGCGGGCTTTCTCTAGTTGTGGTGAGCAGGGGCTACTCTGTTGCGGTGCACAGGCTTCTCATCACAGTGGCTTCTCTTGTTGCGGAGCACAGGCTCTAGGCACACAGGCTTCCGTAGCTGTGGCTGGCAGCCTCTAGAGCTCAGGCTCAATAGTTGTGGCACACGGGCTTAGTTGCTCCGTGGCTTGTGAGATCTTCCCGGACCAGTGCTCGAACCCATGTCCTCTGCATTGGCAGGCGGATTCTCAACCACTGCACCGCCAGGGAAGCCCCCTCCTATTATTTTTTATTATTACTCAAGGACCCATACCTCCATCTCAGCTTTAGCAAGACAGCTCAGTGGTCCAGAGGATTCTTCTTAGTTTATGGAAATTGTCCTTGATTTACCTAACCGTATACAAGGGTCACCTCTTACACACTTTCCCCTACCCTCCTTCATTGCTTTAGTTTTTCCTCTAGATTTTTACATTGCCACTTATATCTTTTCTTTGACTAATAGGTAAGTCCACACTGAAAGACATATCTTCTGGTACAGTGGCTTCAGAGACTGCTTAATTAGTCTGCCTTCTTTCATGGCTGGATATATATATATTATGTCAGATTCTGCAAAAGGCTTTGGAGAAGAAGATATAGAGGAAAGTGATAAAATGGGGCATTTGAGGAAATTTTTAAACTCATGATTAGCCCCTTTATTTAAAAATAAGTCATAATCTCTTTCAGAATTTCTAACAAAGGCTTTGAACTTTTGTGGTTTGTCTGCCATTCTCTGAAGCACATGGTGTATATTTATAGGTCCTTATGTTAAATCATAAGAAGAAGCATGAGGTAGGGAATTAGAGATAAAGCTGACCACAAGTTAATCTATTCCAACACCACCTCTTTTTTTTTTTTTTTTTTTTTTTTTTTGG
>NW_006799780.1:429512-477448 GCF_000442215.2 Lipotes vexillifer
GTCTCTCCCGTTGCGGAGCACAGGCTCCGGACGCGCAGGCTCAGCGGCCATGGCTTACGGGCCCAGCCGCTCCTCAGCATGTGGGATCTTCCCGGACCGGGGCACGAACCTGTGTCCCCTGCATCGGCAGGCGGACTCTCAACCACTGCGCCACCAGGGAAGCCGCAACACCTTCTCTTTAAAAGGCCTACAAATGTGGTGTTCTATGCTTCTGTTTTTGAAGGGAAAGCATTTTGGTGACTACCAGGAAGAAGCAGTGGGGGCAGGGTGCAAGTATCATCGGCCTGGCAGCTTGGAGACCTTGATTTTATCCCACTGTGACATCTGACTTGTGTACGACCTTGAACATAACAGTACCCTCTTAGGCCTTATTTGGCAGTCTGTAAAATGAAGGAGTTAAGGAAGATGACCCCTTGGAAGCCTTCCAATTTCCAAATTGTTGGAAATCATCCTTCAGGAGGTCAATATCTAGGAGACTGTTGTAATAATGAAAGTGAGAATGTAAAGCAGTTCTTGGTTTTCTGTGATACTAGGGGGACAAGGGTGGTAAAGTTAGCTAATATAGAATTAGGCATTTGTGTTTTCATGTAAGCAATTCACATGTGGGAATACATTTTGATGCAAGCTAAAGAAAGAGCTTATGTTATGATGATCCAGCTTATTAAGTTAGATTACGAATGTTTCGTTTCTAGCTTACTGTGGGGCTCTGTAAGGATTTTTCAAAAGAATGAATGAGAAATGATCATAATGATATGTATCATTTACCACCTGACTGATGTGCCAAGCACTGGAGGTACATCCATGAATAGCACAGACCCGATATCTGCCCTCTCCAAGAGGCATGTGTTATTACCCCTTAGTTACATACGGGGAAAAGGAATTCCAGATTTGGCGTTACATTGAAAACTGAACAGCAACGCTGGCAGCTTTCGTTCTCCAGAAGCCCGCATTTTGTGCCAAGGAGCAGAGTAATCTTCCATTTACCAAGGGCTTCTTCAGCTTTTTAATGATATATTAAACACCCAGTCACCAAATATCTGTGAAACTTGGTTGTAGCAGATGGATTTGGGCGTTGGGTGCTGGAATGCATCCTGTCGCAGCTGATCATTTACTGGTTCTCTGACTGTGGTTGGATGGAGTTGGCATTTGTCTCCTAGGGTCCTCTTGCCCTCAACAGTTTGTCGTTATGGTGACAAAATTATAACATGATAAATACAGGCATACCTCTGATATATTGCAGATTCCTGTCCAGACCACTGCAATAAAGCGAATATCGCAATAGAGTCACTCAAATTTTTTTGTTTCCCAGTGCATATTAAAGTTGTGTAAAAAGTTTAGACTATACTGTAGTCTGTTAAGTGTGCAATAGCATTATGTCTTAAAAAACAAAGTACATAGCTTAATCAAAAATACTTTATTGCTAAAAAATACTAATCATTATCTGACAATGCAGGGCTGGCACAAACCTTCAATTTGTAAAAAACAAAACAAAACAATATCTGCAAAGCACAGTGAAGTGCAGTAAAATGAGGTATGCCTGTATTATGGTAGATGTATAGAGGAAAGAGGACAGCAATTTAGAGTCTCCAAAACATTTTAAGGTTCTAACCATTTAAGGTACCCAGATCCAGGAGGGCATTTGGTGTGTGTCATGGGATAAGAGTCACTGGGACAGTTTTTCTCTCCCTCCAGAAAGGAAAATACTGATTTCCCCAGACCTTTAACAGCAACTGGGGTTTATCATTGCAAAATCTTTGGAATTTGATGAGTAGAAGTGGAATCTAATTTTGAAATCAATCCAAAAAAATTGTTTTGGATTGCCAGAGAGGCTGAGCATTGTTGCATAATTTTTACAGCCTATTTTTGTGTGTTTGTTTTACTAATTGCCTGTCCTTTCTTTACTGTCACATTTTTAATTGGGATACTTGCCTTTTTTCTAATTGTCTTATTAGAGTTTTTACAAACTCTTATAAGGATGCCAACTCCTTTTCCATCATATATTACTAATATTTTTTCGTTTTTTGGTATTTTTATATTTATTATGCTTTTTATATATTTATTAGTAAAACTCTAACAATCATTCCTTCAGTTTTATGTCTTTGATGTTATTCTTAGCAAGGCCTTCCAGGCCCTTGAATGATATAAGTGTTCACTTACATATTTTGTCAATATTCTCATGGGTTTTTTTAATTTAAAATTTTAATCTGTCTGGAAGTAATTTGGATATATGTCATGATGCATAGAGCTAACTTAATTTTTTCCCACATGTTAACCAATTATACTATCATTCTTGAAATTATTGAATTATCAACTTCTTCCCCACTAATATAAAATGACACTTTTACTATTTACTAAAATCATACTTCTAAAACAGCATGGTTGTAGCAGAGAGGTCAGTGAAAGATAACAGAAAGCCTAGGAACTGAGAAAATATACATATATAGTCATATATATATATATATATATATTCTTGTTTGTGTGTGTTCCTAAGCTTTCTGTTACCTTTCATTGACCTCTCTGCTAGAACCACACTGTTTTGGTAGTTGTAGGTTTGGAGTCTATTGGTACATCTTGCAGAGCAAAATAACTCTTCCTTCATAATTTTGTTAGCCAGTTGCTGCCATTTATTCTTCTACATGGATTTGAGAATTTTACAAATTAAAGTTGGTGTCAGGATATTTATAGTCATTAATATATTGATTTAGGGGAGACGACACTTTTTAAATACTGACTTCCCATCCGGGAAGGCACATATCATTCCATTTATTTCAGTCTTCTTTGATGACACTCAGGTAGTCTGGTGTATGATATCTTACGTGCAAGCACAGGCTCTGTAGTCAGGGAGTCTGAGTTCAAATCCAAATTGAGCTGTGTATTTACTTGTATAGTAATGAGCAATTTTTTCCCCCAGTGACTGGAATATAGTGGGCAGTCAGCAAACATTTGTTCGAGAAATTTTTTTTTGACAATCAGGGAGAATTAAGCGAGAGGGAGAGAAAGAGGGAAAAGGAGAGACACTGAGAGAGAGAGAGAGAAAACAGCCTTTTGTCAGCATTCCTAGCAAAGTCCTGTGCTAAAACTTTGATTGGACCAGCCTAAGTCACTTGACTACCTCTAGCCAGTCACTGTAGCCAGGGAAGTCAAATGCTTAGCCATATTCATATAAATTCACATTTTTTCTTTAGAACCACACAGCTCCCCAAACAGGAGTCAGTCAGTGAACCCTGGGAAGAGAGAAGGAAGGAGTGGATGTTGGGGAGGCTATCAAGAAAGAAACTTTAAAAATGAATGTTGAACTTTATCAAAATGCCATCTAGGCATCTCTTGAGATGACCAAGTATTGGTTTACTCTTACTGATGATGGTGAGTTATATAAATAGATACCCTAATATTAAGGTAGGAGAACAAAATCTACTTAGCTGTGCCCTGTGGCAGTGCCAGAGGTTCTGGGAGGACCAGCTCATTTTCCTTTTCCTTCTCTTTTTCCTTCTTCTGGGGCTTCTGTGGACTTTCCTGCCTCTCCTCAGCCCTCTGATACTGGTGTCTCCAGAGCTCTGTCTTTGGTTTCGTGCTCCCAGTGGTGGCATGGTTTTCACTGCCTCTCCTCTGAGCTTCCTACTCATATATCCCACAGCCTGACAAGTTGCATGGCCCAGAGGCATCTCAAACTCTGCACGTCCAGCACGTAACTCATCAGCCCTCATAAGTCTGCTTGGCCTCTTGTATTCTTGACAGCTCCAACCAGTCACTCAAACCAAAATCCTTGAACTTCCTCTCTTTATCCTCCGTTGCCCACACATGTCTCAGTTGATTTTATGCCCTGTGTTAGCCTCGAACTCACCCTCTTCTACCCCCCACGCTGCTCCTAGCGCAGGCGCCTATCGCCTCTTGTTTTTACCAGTCGTTCTCAAATTTTAGCGAGCATTGCAGTCACCTGGAGGGCCAATCAGCTCCCACGTTGCTGCTCCCACCCCCCAGAGTTTCTGACTCAGCAGCTCTGGGGTGGGCCTGAGGGTTTCCATTTCCGGTAAGTTCCACTGCTGCTGCTGCCGGTTCAGGGACCACACTTTGAGAACCACAGGCCCGGGTCATTGCAGCAGCAGCTCCTTTCTGGTCTCTGGTCTTCCAGTCTATCCACACTTAATCTATCCACACTTCAGCCAGAATGATCCAGCTCAGTACTGATCCAGCAGTGCTACCGTAAGCCTAAGCTTCTCACCAGGGCAAGGCTGCGAGCCGGCCCCTTCCTCCCTGGTCAGCCTCATCATCCCCATCCACAGACCCACGCTGCGCGGGGCTGTCCACAGGAACTCTGTACTTTGCCTTTCCTTGTGGTATTCCGTAGGCCAGAAATGTCCCTTCCACGGTTTTCACCTGCCTCAGCCTCACTCCTTCATCATTGAGCTTTCCTGTGATCTCCTGGAAATTTGCCTGAGTTCCCAGAGGGAGCTTCATGAACCTTGCCTGAGTTCCCATAGCACCCTGCAGGTACCTCTGGCTTATTTCTTACCACCATTATTGAATTGTTTGCAGAGTGCTGTGTTCTCAGATGAAGGTATTTAATGCCTTGAGTACGCAGAGGTTCATCAGAAGACGTAAGTGGGCAGAGCTTTAGAGCGAGGACAAAAGGCAGCCTTTTGCTTCCGTTCCACTGTCAGACAAGAGTGTGTTATTCAGCCTGTTCTCCAGCCCAGAGAAGAGGGGCGTGTGCGGGAATCCAAGACAGGTTGTGAGTTGGAACCACCTTTTTAAAGAAATGTACTTTGATTGGATAGAAAACGGTCTTTGTGGACTTAAGTAATCTTTAGCTGTGTTTGGGAGCTCTCTGGGTGTTTTCCTCCCCAGTGGACACATTCACTGGCTACCCCTTCCTGACTCTCTGGGTTTCTGGGAGAAGGAGGAGGATGCTGCCCTAGGCGCCCTTCCTCAGCTCAGCCACATGCCCATAAACAGGCCACTTCCACCCTCACGGTGCTCCCCTGTCCTCCTCCCTACTCTTAAAAAATACTGTTTTTTCTCTTTTTTTTGTGGTTCGCGGGCCTCTCACTGCCGTGGCCTCTCCCGTTGCGGAGCACAGGCTCCGAACGCGCAGGCTCAGCGGCCATGGCTCACGGGCCCAGCCGCTCCGCGGCATGTGGGATCTTCCCGGACCGGGGCACGAACCCGTGTCCCCCGCATCGGCAGGCGGACTCCCAGCCACTGCGCCACCAGGGAAGCCCAAAAAAATACTATTTTTTAAAAAAGAAGTAAGGTTGTGGGGTGTTGACACCTTGGCTTTTGATGGAAGCCACGGTGGACCCAGAGGGCCAAGCACAGTGGAGACCTGCCCCCAACGTGTGCACCTTCCTTAAATAAAGGGGAGGGGCACAGGGCTCAGGGGTGGGGAGTGGGGGGACCTTCAAGGTATGCCCTGCTGGTGTCGGGGGTGGCTGTCCATATGTTAAGCTTCTAAAAATGTTGAGGTTCTAATTGTATAGTGCTTCACTTAGGTTTTACGTCTTTAGGATGCGAACTGTGCATATGATGAATAACTGTTTGGAAATCATTGTTTTTGCCAGCTAAGTAAAATTCCTTTTTAAAATAGTGGGCATTTGCATTTTGCGGGTTACTTCTCATGAGTTTGTTACTTTTAAATGGGATTCGTTGAAATGGGATTAGCTTTTAAGTGGAGTCAACATTCCACGCGGATTCATCACCCCTGACGTCCACACGGTCCATGGACTCAGGGTCTGATGGTGACATTTCACCCAGTGTGAGTGGCCTCGATACGCCAGAGTCAGGAAAGTGAGTGTGGTTCAATTCTGGTGTGGTGCCAGATGTGGCTAAAAATCCAGTGTTGCTTCAGGGTCACCCGGGCCCTAGTGTGAGATTCTCCTGGAGTCAAACAGGGAAGACATTTGGCTACTGGTTCTCTAAGGCGATTCTAGCTTTTCAGTGATAAAACTGAGGACGGAGGCAGCATAGATAATTGAAATCCACAGGATATCTCTGAAACTCATTTTCAGCAGGTGGTTTCTGTTTCCTTGCCCATCAAATCTATTTACCAGAACTGCTGACCATGTAACAACTGACGGATTTGAATATCATCCCTCCCCACTTTGTCCCATCTTCATTTAATGTTAAGGAGAAGGCATATAGCAGGATGGAAGGGCATCAGAAATGCTTGGTTTTTTCCACAGTCCGGGTAATTGCCTTCTGAATAATCAGAGATCGACATTCTTTGCTCATCTTCTGTTACACAATGTAATTTCGAGTGCTTGAAGTCATCTGACTGTTTCTATTATCAGTAATATTCCTAATAAGAGGAAGGAAGTTAGTTGAGGGATGTCACGTTTTTCAGTTGCCTTTAAATTCCTCTGTTCTCCAGGTCACGCCCTGGGTTTGACCTTTGGAATCTGGGAATGGTTATGTTGACACACATGCCTGGCCCAGTGACACTGCAGCTGAGTTGCTAGGTTAATGAAAGCTTGATGCTTTGATTCTTGCATGGCATGTATGATGTAAAGCTTTTTGACATAATCATAATATTGAAGTGCAATTAGGGTTTCCCCTGCCCAAAGCTAATTCTCTCTAGGGCTTTCTTGTGCTAGCCTCCTTCAGGTGTACTCACCATTTCGTGGATTGTATTCTAGACTTTCCCCCTGCCCCCATTTTAACACATAGTCTGTTTCAGACAGTTCTTTTCTGATGGCTGTAGATGAAATGACTCCAGTGTTTAAATAATGCCTCTCTTTCATCTGATATTTATGGGGAGTGGGATGGTTTCTCCATCAGACTATGCTGGCCACATTTTCTGTGTGTGGATCTGATGGCATCTTGGATGTCTTCTGCCTTTTATTTATTTATTTTTAATAAATTTATTTAATTTATTTTTTGGCTGCTTTGGGTCTTCGTTGCTGCATGCAGGCTTTCTTCTAGTTGTGATGAGCAGGGGCTACTCTTCATTGTGGTACGCAGGCCTCTCATTGTGGTGGCTTCTCTTGTTGTGGAGCACAGGCTCTAGGTGCACGGGCTTCAGTAGTTGTGGCATGCGGGCTCAGTAGTTGTGGCTCATGGGCTCAGTAGTTAGTTGCTCCACAGCATGTGGGACCTTCCCAGACCAGGACTTGAACTCGTTTCCCAGCATTAGCAGTGGATTCTTAACCACTGCGCCACCAGGGAAGCCCTTTATTTTTAAGTTTATTTTTAATTACCATTTCAGCGCTAACCAGAGGGTGGATCTGTCCTTTGTCACTGTGGTGTTTTCCAGGCATGGTGGGATATATCATCCTCTTCACTCACCCAGTAAGAGTCACTGAGTGTAATGACAGTACTTCTTAAGAAAGAACAGCCTTGTCCCCAACAGCGACAGTAGAGAACGGGAGAGGGCAGGGGGCATCATAAGACACCGTGCTGGAAAGCCCATCACGGTGTCTGGTCCAGCGCCTCGGGGCGCCTCTGGGTCGCATCTTGCTTTCACTGGCTCTGACGGTGTCAGCTGTGACGCATGTGGTATGTACTGATCTCCCTACTTGCTTCACCTTCCCCAAGCTCAGCCAGATCTTCCACATCTTATGTATAAGTTTTTTACAACTTTTACTAAAGTCTCTTTGTGTACCATCTTAAGACCTTTCTGGAACAAATCAAGATATAAGTTAATATGTAAATAAGAACATGGCCTTCCTCCCAAGAAAGACAGGTCTGGGCTTAAATCTCAACTCCTGCCCTCAGGTGAGTTGAGTAACCTTTCTGGAGCTTTAACTTCTTTAGCTTTAAGTTTGTGGGATTGCTGTGCCTGTTACATGGGTTGATTCACATGGGGGGGTGGTGGTTCTCAACCCCCTCTTGTCTTACTGGGGCACAGAGCAATTAGTTACCTTGAGCAAAGTCCCCCGAGTCCCAGCCCCATTTCCTAGGGTTTCATTTTACCAAGTTTCAGGGAAACTCTGTCTGTATTCTGAGGAATTTTAAATACAGCATCTTATTTTACCAAATAAAGACCTTACTGGGAAAAAAAAAAAAAAAAAAAATATATATCTGAATCACTTTGCTGTACACCTGAAACTAACACAACACTGTAATTCAACTGTATTAAAAAAAAGAGACTCAATTGTCTGACACATAAAAAAAGTATATATATATATATATATGTAGAATATTTATATAGTGACTACTTGCTCAATTAATGTTAACCCCAAAATAGGAAATAGGCTTTTCCCATAAAACTAAATATATTGTAAATTTATTTTATGATATTTAAGATATCAACAAACCGGCACGTATAATCCAATAAACACCTATGTACTCAGTATTCACTGCTTAAAAAAAAAATCAACAATGAACAATACTTGAAGCCCCTGAATGCATCTCCTTCTCCACCAATAGGACCACTTGCCTCCATAGGGAATTTATAAGCATTTCTTTGTACTGTTATAATATACTCTTAAACTATATTCAGTATTATTTTAAATATTTAAAAACCTCTAAGGTATGTGTTCTGAGACTTATTTTTTTTACTTGATGTTTGTGAGATTCATTCATTTGGAATGGGTAGCTTGAGTTGTTTCATTTTCATTGTTGTATAATTTCCATTGTATGGATATTTCTTGATATAAATTTTTTTTGGTGATGGATGTTAATGGATTGTGGATAAGGCTGTTTCCAAATCTTGGTTCTAAATCTGCTCCGGATGTTCTTGTAGGTGCTTCCTCATATACCCCAGGGGTCCATTCACATAGGAGGTGGATTGTAGGTCGTATGTAAACTTCATCTTTACTAGAAATCCCCAGAATGTTTTCAAAGTGGCCGAGCCAACTTACACTCCCAACAACAGTGTACGCGTTCCTGTGGGTCTACTTCTTGCCCATGCTAGGTAATGTTTGACTTCTTAACTCTACTGTTCTGTTGATCAAAAAACAGCTGGTTGTGACATGGTATCTCATTGTAATTTGAAATTTTTATATTCCTGATGACTCAATATTGAGCATCTCTTCATACGCGTATTTCCTATTCTGTGAATTTCTTTTTCAGATCTTTTGCCCAGCTTTCTTTCTGGTTGTCTTTTTATTGTTTTTAAGGATTTTGTTATGTTCTGGTTACCAATACTTGCTGGTTTCCTATACTGTAGATGTCATTTCTTGGGCTAGCACCTACCTTTTTCTCCCTTTTATTAGGGTGTTTTTTGCTTTGGGTGAATAGAAAATTTAAAGTCAAAGTGATCTTTTCTTTTATGGTTGTATATTTTGATGAGTAGACATTTATATGTCTGTATTTTTGTGATAAAACCTCATGCTGCCAAATTAATATTCTAACCAGCAGAGCATAATACACGGAGTTGGTAGATCTGTCGCCCACTGTGAGTATCTCATGACTATGAGTAATCTTCCATATATGTAATGTGTGTGTATGTAACAAAAAAGACTATAAAAATTTTTATTTTGATTTTAGTTTAGGGATACTGTTTGGGGGGAATAACTCATCAAATGTGAAGGACTGTATCTTCCTCTTGCCTAAATGATTATCTTGGGTTTCTGGAGTGGCTTATCTGGAAAAAACCCTGTGGGTATCTGGGTTCAGGTATGGTGGTTGAGTCTGGGTGGGTTTTGGTGCCTTCCACCAGATAAGTGCTCCATTGATATCTGTTGCATAAATGAATATGTAATAGCGTCTGAAGTTGACAACAGACATGTCTGCTCCAAGAATAGACTAGTGGTTCTCAACCCCGGTTGCACCTTAGAGATACCAGTTCTCTTGGTTTGAAGTAGGACCCAAGCATTAATATAATTAAAAAGTTATTCAGGTAATTCTAATAAGAAGCCCAGGTTGAGAACTTCTAGGTAAGATAATTGGAAGCAGGAAGGGGAGGGGAGGATTGGGACCACCTGTTGGGCTCTGAAAGGTCCAGGGGGCAGTGGGACATGGCGAGAATCAAAGTGAGGTGAAGGCTGGAGGCTGGTGTGAGGTCAGAGCTGACCGCTGGGGTCTGTGGCTGATCAGACACAGGAGGAGGAAGGAAGCATTCTGGGTGTTCGGTGGACAGTGCGCCTGGGAGGTGAGGCAGGACGAGTCAGTGGTTCCCAGTCCAGAGCAGCGATGCCCAGCAGCCTCATGGTGGGGCACGTGGAGGCTGCACTGCTGGTGCCTTTCTGACCAGAAGCCAGAGGGCAAGCATGGGCTCATTTAAAAGGGACAAGTCAAATACCACCTTTGCTTACCCAGAGCTCAGAGGAATAAAGAAAGTAGTTTGGCTTGGGAATGGAGGGTAGACAGGGGACTCCTTGAGAGATGTAAATACTGTTTGAAAATCAGAGCCAACAGGGCAGCAGTCAGGGTTGATTAAGGATATTTAAAAAGAAGAATGATCTTTACAATGGGGTACCCCTTTCATGAAGTGAAGTTGGTTTGGCCCTGAGCTGTGCATGTGTGTACACCTGTGTGTGAACACTCAGCACTGCAGGTGGTGGGGAGTAATGGATTCCCAAGGAGTTGTTGAAGTGGGGAGGATTCAGCCTCTGAGCTTGTTTTTGGAAGGTAGAAGTTATGGCAACTCCCTACCCACCCCGACAGAGACACACACATACAGAACTTTTCCTTCCTAGTCCTGGTGGCAGCCCTGTTAGCAGCAGCACAAACTACTAGGGTGTGAGCAGAGATTGCCAGGTGCTGAATCCATCTGCAAAATTGGAATAGAGTCCAGAAACCCATAAGAGAAATATGGGGAGTGCAATCAGAATTAATGCTGTAAGATTTGGAGCATAATGAAAGAGCAGTGCACTGGAGTCAGGAAAAATGAGGTCTCAGTCCTGACTCTGTTACTTAAAATCTGTGTGATCTTAGGCAGTTTAATTCAATTCCAGTTCTTTATTGAGCACCAGCATTTACTGAGCACCTTCTAGAGGCTGCGGACAAAATAGTGAAAAAGACAGTATCTGTGTCCCTCAGGACACTCACAACCTTGCCCAGGGGAAAGATATTTAAATGGGTAGTAAAGTAAATGCTAAGAAGCACACAGGAGGAGCACTGAGCAGAGAGAGTGGTGAGTCCTGTCTGGGTGCAACTGGACCTGGACAGCCGTCAGAGAGTTGGGGGCACTTGAGCGGCCCTCCAAGCCTGAGTCAGCTCTGCTGAGCAGATGCAGGAGGAAGACCTTCCAGCTCAGTCACTTTGCCTGAATTCTCACCACCTTCATATCTGAGGGAAGCTCTAAAACCGGAGTCCAAGTTATTTAACACAATTCCTGAAGCTACCAACAGCTGTGGCCACCACCACCAGAGAGTATGCTGGAGTTACAGGTGGACCAGCTGCCTGAATTGCTGTGATTTCTCTCAAGACTTAGTCTCTTTCGTCTGGTTACCCTGCACCAGCTGGTTTTCATCTTGGAGTTCCCTCTCCTTGGATATGAAACCAATCGGGGGGGGTGGGTAATTTTTTTTTCTTGATCGTTGTGGTGTATTTTACCCACTTGCTTTCACTGCTGTAGTTCCTACTCATAGCAGTGTCTTTGTTTTGTTTTTGCAAAATTTCTGTTCTTGACTATCCAGAAAGTAGGCAAACCAAATGGTTTTTCTCCCTGAGTCATAAATCTGATCCTGTTAATCCTCCGCTCAAAAACCTGCAGTGTGTGGGGCTTCCCTGGTGCCGCAGTGGTTGAGAGTCCGCCCGCCAATGCAGAGGTCACGGGTTCGTACCCCGGTCCGGGAAGATCCCACATGCCGCGGAGCGGCTGGGCCCGTGAGCCATGGCTGCTGAGCCTGCGCGTCCGGAGCCTGTGCTCCGCAACGGGAGAGGCCACAACAGTGAGGGACCCGCGTACCGCAAAAAAAAAAAAAAACAAACACAAAACAAACCTGCAATGTGGTTGGTGCCTACAGAATCAAAAGGGATTTCCTTTCCAGAATCCTCTAAGGAACTGAACACAACCTAGTCTTCCCTTTCATGCTCTGTAATCCACCTTCTGTAGATTCCTGTCTTCTCCCCGACGAGCATCTTTGCATTCTTGCCTCTGTGCCTTTGCTTCTGTTGTTTCCTATGCCTGGAATTTCCTCTCCCAGCCCAGTCTCTTCTTCCACTTCCCATCCATGACCCATAAAGCCTTCCTTGATCTCCCCACCGTCAAAACCAGAAAGATGGTCTCCTTTCTCTCAGCCTCAAAGTCTGAGAGGAAATGTCTATCAATAAGAATTCTATATCTCACTGAACTCTCAAACAAAAGCAAGTGAGAGAAATTTGCCTATCACACAAGTCTGAATGAGTTTGCCTTTCATAGACCCTCTCAGAATGAAAAGATATACTCCCAGTTGCATGTTCAGGGACCTAGGTTGCTACCTTGAGATCAGCCAAAGTGAAAGTATTTACACCATAGAATCAGTAAATGATACAAAATAGGACATTTCTTTTTTCCTGAAGAGCCAACTCATCTGAGTGTGAATTGGTGACCCTGCTACATGTATATATGTATGTGTGTGTGTGTGTAGGTGACCGTGCACATGCGTGTGTACACATAAATATTCGACACACTATTAATGTTGGACAGTTAGAACCGCACTGTCAGCCAGCAGTGTTTCCTCATTTGGCTGCTGGGGAGAGCCGTGGGGTCGGAGTCACTAGGAAGCGTGTCTCTCTTCACACTCTCAACTTATCCTCCTCTCCTCTCCAGAGCTGGAATTGTAATACCTATGACCCCACCTCCTTCTTGCTTCTGTGTCCTTGGCAGATGTGGTCGCATCCTGGAATCAGAGCTAACGCACCAATTGAGGATCTGTGTATCTGCAGTTGCTCAAAGTTCACTCTTTGCAGTAGAGAATCTTGGCTTGACTACACAGACATCAGTAAACGGTCTCCTGTTTCTGTTCATAATTTGTTCTCTTAGAAATGGGTGAAATGCGGGCAATAAGACTCCCGTGTTAGAAGGAGAACTCTGCAGGCTGCTGCTGTCTGTGCCCATACCTGCTGCTGGTCAGGCCTTGGGCCATCCCTCATAGGCCAGGAGGAGAGATTCCAGTTCTACTGGGATAGTTGACCTCTGTTAGACACAGAAGCCAAAGTCTGATGACTGGAGCACAGACCAAGAAGGAGAAAGCACACCAAGAGACAAGAAGTGACGTGTAGGTTAGGACCAGAGGAGCTGGGAAACCGAGGCTCCCAGGCTGGCGGTGAAGTTGACCTGTGCTCTCTGGGAGGCAGCACAGGGACGTGGGACTGGGGGGGATGGGAGGGCAGGGCAGAGGCCGGGGTCTTGGAGAGAGCTCAGCGACCTTGCAGTTCCTCTCCTGGGCTCTGCCTCAGGTGGCAGCTTCCTGGTGACGTGGGTCCGGTGGAGGTTAAAATGCTGGATGCGGGAAGGGAACTCTTGTTCTGCAGGAGAAAGTTGGAGGGTGTTTCCTGTCTGTCAGCAGGAGAAGGATCTTCTAGATTGAGGCTTGCTTCTAAAACTGCATGCCGTCACTCCGTGCCTGTTGCTTTTCTCCTGCCAAGGTCGCTCGTGTGAGAGTGCCTAGCACAGGGCTGGAGACAAGAGGGCCCCCGCAGTCATCAGCTGCTTTGCTGGGAGAGTTGAACGTGGCCTGTTTAACAGCGTCGTGCACACATTCGTTCCTTCAGAGTACACAGGAATGCGTCAGTTAGGAGGGAATTATCACTTTGGGGGCAGTCTCTGCCCTTGCCCCAGTCCATTAGCCTTCCAAAGCGAGCCACTTTTTATTTGATTGCTTTTAAACTTTTATTGATTTCTTGTTTCGTTTGTCTTCTGCCCCTGGGTTCCCCTGTGCAGGGCCAGTTTTGCTGGAGAAAGTGCAGGAGGCCCTGTTGCAGGGGCTTCTGTGGGTGGTGCAGGCACTTTGCCAGGAGAGACCAGAGAGCACAAAGATACCTCAGATTTTCAGTCACATTTCTCTTTCTGAACCAAACTGGTTTCACTTCTCAGTCATTAACTTTGTAGCAGAATTCTGGCGGTTGCACTGCTTTTGAGGGCCGGTGTCTATTTCAGACGATAAAAACTGCGTTTAGGGTGAAGCTACCTGGCGGCCAGAGTCCCAGTGATGCAGGAGACCTGGTCACGTTCTCCTTCCAGGGGAATTCTTGGGGCTGTGCATGTATCAGTACAGACCCCTCACAGGGCATTGTTTTGCTTAGAGAAAAGCAACTTGAGTGTGTCACTTAGGCCTGAGGACCGCAGTGCAACACTGAAGGGACTTGTCGCAGGTCCACAGGCTCAGGGACCCGAGGAGTCATTCCAGCCCTGCTGGAAGGACTCACCGTGGGGAGGCTGCTTCCCCAAGCAGGGCAGGAGAGCCCAGCTTTGCTCTCCTGAGAGGTCACCGCAGAGAGCGGGCTGGAGGAATCTGCCTGACAGAGGAAAAGGACATGGGCAACTCGTGGTTATGTTTTGGAGAGCTTCACACCATGCCCACCTGCAGTTAAAGGGCAAGAAAGGAGAAAGGGTAATTAGTAGTTTTCAAGTCTAATGTAAAGAAAGTTCTGCCTTTCTTGTTTAACTGGTAAAGCCTCCTCTGACCCTTGGGTCACTGAAATGTCTCTGGTCCTATGAATTCCGATGCTTGCTGAAGCTGTCCTGTCTGACTCACGGGGGCCAACCTAGTGTGTTGAATGCAGGATAAGCTGCTAAGTAGAGGCAAAATGACTGCAGCCTCTTAGAGAAAAACAAACCTGGATCCATGGAGGTGAGGCCAAGACCTTCAATCCGATTGTCTAGAGAAAAGTTATTTTTAGAAATCCAAGTAAGGTAATTAAAAATAAAGAGAAATATTTCCTCTCTGCTTGCAGCCCAAGGCAGTTAGATGGTGTTGGCCAGTGAACACCTAAGCTCATTCCAGGAGTCATGGGACAGAGTTCAGCTTCCTGTGGTCCTGGTGTGAGGTTACTCAGTTTATTTAAGGAGGTACAACTGAAATGAATAATTTAGTCATGGTCAACACGGGTAAGAGTAAGCTGTTTATTCCTCATACTAAAACATGGAGATAAAAAAATAAGATCTAAATATAGGAACACTCTTAAACCAACAAAATGCTTTAGCTTCCATATATGAGAGGAATTTTTACTCTTTGGAAATTTCGGAATAATAACAGCCTGGCATCATGCCCAGAATAGTAGGTGCTCAGTAAATAATTATTGAGTTGTTTTTCTCCCATAAAGAGAGAGTAAAGAATAATATGTGCTTATTATAAAAATCCATGCACTTAAGGTAAAAATAACCTGAAATCCTACCACTTAGCCTTGAGGATATATCCTCCCAGACATTTCAATGCACATAAATGTATACATTCTTTTACAAAACCAGAATTGTACTGTATGTGGTATTTTATAAACTGTCTCCATATCAATAAATTGGATCCTTTTATTTGGCTGCAAAGGGGCATGACATAATATCCAGTGTAAGGCAGAATTTGTCAATTCCTGTAGTTTATGACTTGACACATCTCATGTGCTGTTTTTGTTTGTTTGTTTTAGCAGGTCTCTTCGGCAGAGGTACGCATCGGGCCCATGAGACTGACGCAGGATCCTATCCAGGTACACTTCTGTTGCTCTGCAGGGACTTGGTTTGCAGAGCAAGTGGTTGTAGAGGCACTGCACGAGGGGCTCTTTCATATACAGCAGATGTGGCCATCCTTGCCCTGATGTGCATGCCCACATATCCATACATGGTGTGTGTGTATATGCCTGTGTGCAAAGGCTTGTTTTTATTAATGTCAAACTTGAGGAATCAGATTGCTTTCTTGAAGACAAATATTGCCCCATTTTGAGTATAAATAATATAATAGGTAGAGCGATTGCGTGGTAGGTTGTGAGGGAGAACAGCTCTTCACCAAAAAGCGCATCTGTTCTACATGCTGCTTCCGCAGCTGGAAAGGGAAGAAGCCATGTGTGGTAAAGGGCAGGGCTTTGCCACGAGCCACGGCTGGGGGGGAATCCTGGCTCTGCCTTTACCAGCTCTGTGACCTTGCATGTATTGCTTCACTTCTCTACCCAGTGCCTTGTCTGTAAAGTGGAGACGGTAATGTCTCTCTCTTAGGAAATTATGAGTTCAAGGAAATAGCATCAGGTGCTTGGGACACTGCCTGGCAGTAGAAGGTGCTCAGTGATGGTAACTGTTGTCCTGTGTGACTAGAGGCAGGCAGCCTACTGGGCTCTGAAGCACCAAGGCTCCTGGTTCCAGGGAGAGAAGGGGCCAGCACCTGCAGCCTTGACCATTCTCTAACATCAGTAGCACCCATGTCCTCCCCACCACCGCTCCAGCTTCCTGTGTGCCCTGTGAGGAAATAGGTATGAGAAGTGTTTGTTAAGTCCTCATCTGCATCTGCATCTTCCTGGTAGACCTACATGAGCCACCTTCCTCCTTGTAAAACTGTAGCTTGTTAGCACCTGGAAGCTTGTGCTGTACTTTGGACAAGTGAAGATGCAGAGAAGATGTAAATAAACCAATTAACATGTAGATGAAAGTGAAAAACCAACCAAAGAAATGTACTGTTTGATTTAAGAGCGGTTGGAAAAGAAAATAATTTACTGTTGCTTGGAAAAGGAAATGCAAATCTAGGGAAAGGAAAAAAACAAGAGATTTAAGCTTGGGAAAATTGGATGAAAACAAATTTAGGAGCAGAGAGAGAGAGGAAGAGAGAATTTATTAAAATAAACATAAGCCACAACTATTTATGTAGAATACAAACAAGTGGAAAATTCCAGTATTCATTCTGGGGGCATGGACTTTGTAGTCCATTTTGAATAAAGGCAGTGACAAAGGTTCTGATATCAGTATTTATTCCCAAAGTAATTTCCAGAATTTTTCTTGGGATTAGTATGGTTTTAGATCAGTTACTTTAATTTACCTTCATTTTTCACCCTGTGCTGTACTGGCAATGAATGCTCATGATAAGGGCATCTCATTCTTAAATGTTTTTTTTTTTTTTTTTGAGATTTTTTTTTTTGATGTGGACCATTTTTAGAGTCTTTATTGAATTTGTTACAATACTGCTTCTGTTTTCTGTTTCAGTTTTTTGGCTGTGAGGCATGTGGGATCTTAGCTCCCTGACCAGGGATTAAACCCACAACCCCTGCATTGGAAGGCAAAGTCTTAACCACTGGACCACCAGGGAGGTCCCCAAGGATGTCTCATTTTTATAAAATATAATTTGTTAATTGTAAAGTATTTTAAATACTCATAAAAGTACATGTGTATACCCATATCCACTTTTATGAAATATGCTAATTTTATTTTATCAAACATGATAAATTTATTTTATCAAGGATGTCCTATTTGTCTCAGAGTTCTTTTTAGAAACAAGAGATTACAGATACTTTGAGCCCTATTTATCCCTTTGCCCTCCTCTCTCTTCCCTAAAATTAACCGCTATTTGGAGATTGATTAGGATAGATATTTGTATATTTCTTCTACATATTTATGTATCCATTTAAAAATTTTATTTATTTATTTATTTTTGGCTGCATTGGGTCTTGGTTGTGGCACATGGGGTCTTTTGTTGCAGCATGTGGGATCTTTCGTTGCAGTACATGGGCTTCTCTCTAGTTGTGGTGCGCAGGCTTCAGAGTGTGCGGGCTCAGTAGTCGTGGCACGCAGGCTCTCTAATTGTGGTGCATGGGCTCTGTAGTTGTGGCGTGCAGGCTCTGTAGTTGCGGCATGCGGGCTCTGTAGTTGTGGCATGCAGGTTTAGTTGCCCTGTGGCATGTGGGATCTTAGTTCCCCGACCAGGGATTGAATCCGTGTCCCCTGCATTGGAAGGCAGATTCTTAACCACTGGACCACCAGGGAAGTCCCATGTATCCATTAATATTTACTTTGTCTTGAATATTTTAAACTTTATTTGAAAGGTGTCAGGCAGCAGGCATTGTTATGAAATTTTTCTTTATCATTTAGTGTCGTACCTAAGAATCTATCGCCTAATCTAAGGTCACAAAGTGTTACTCCTTTGTTTTCTTCTAAGAGTTTTATAGTTGTAGCTCTTATATTTAGCTCTATGATCCATTTTGATTTAACTTTTGTATGTGGTGTGAGGTAGGGCTTCATTCTTTTGTTATGTGGATATCTAGTTGTGCAGCAGCATTTGTTAAAAAGAATATTCTTTCCCCATTGAATTGTCTTGGCATGTTTTTCTAAAATCAACTGACCATGATTGTGAGCGTTTATTTCTGGATTATCATTTCTATTCCATTGATATATGTCTGTCCTATGCCAGTACCACACTGTCTTGATTTCTGTAGCTTTGAAGTGTGAGTCCCCCAACTTTCTTATCTTTCAAGATTGTTTTTGCTGTCTGGGTCTTCATATGGGTCTTCAATTCATTCTTCATATGAATTTCAGGACCAGCTTGTTAATTTGGGGAGTGAGGGGGCCAGCTGGGATTTTGATAGTGATTGCAATAAACCTGTAGATCAATTTGGGAATATTACTGTGTTAACCATTTTGTCTTCCAATCCATTAACATAAGATGTCTTTCCATTTATTTAGATTTTCTTTAACTTCTTTCACCAATGTCTTGTAGTTTTTAGTGTAGTGTTTTATATTTTTGTTAAATTTATTCCTGAAATATTTTATTCTTTTTGATGCTATGGCAAATGGAATTGTTTCCTTACTTTCAGTTTTGGGTTGTTCATTGCTAGTGTATAGAAATATATTTATTTTTGTATATTGATTGAACTCATTTATTAGCTTTTACATTTTTGTGTGAATTCTTTAGGATTTTCTATATACAGGATCATATCATTACTACTTTCTTCCCAATCTGAATGCCTTTTATTTTGTTAGCCTGATTGTCCTGCTAGAACCTTCAAAACAATAGTGTGTTTAGATACTATTTATAAGATATATCCAGATCTTTTCTCAAAGTGGTTGTACCATTTTACACTCCTACAAGCAATGTGAGTTCTTATTACTTCAAATCCTTGGTAATGTTTGTTTCAGTCTCTTAATTTTAGCTCATCTAGTAGGTGAGTAGTTCTCTCTTACGGTAACTTAAATTTGCATTTCTCCATGACTAATAATGTGAGCACTTTTTTGTTCGCTGATTGGCCATTTTTAAAATCTTCTGTGAATGTTTAGTTAAGTCTTCCGCCCATTTTTAGTTGGGTTGACTTTTTAAAAACTACTGAGTTGTGGGAATTCTGTATATATTCTTGTCCCAAGTCCTTTATCAGATCTTGAAAATATTTTCTTCCAATCTGTGGCTCTTCTCTTCATTTTCACAAACTTGGATTTTGAGCAAAAATTTTAGTTTTGATATAGTCTAATTTATCACTTCTTTTATGGTTATTACTTTCTGTGGTCTATGAATCCTTAAACCCAGGTTGAAGATTATTTCTTGTTTTCTTCTAGAAACTTTATTGTTAAATTTTAATTTTAGATCTATAATCTGTCTCAAGTTCATTTTTATGTATGGTGGAATAAAGAGGTCAAGGCTCTTTTTCCTTCCATGTTGAATGAGCAGCCCCATTTGTTGAAATGACTGTGTATTCCTTGCTCCATTGAATTACCTGATGCCTGATTCTTTCATACTTGTTGCAACTTGTTTGGTAGCCAGTAATGCAGCCAGTTTTGAAATTTTCCACAAAAACTTTAAAAAAGATGTATCTCTATTTCTGGAATACAGGTTTCTATATCTGTGAAATTAATTCAACTTTATTAATGATGCTATTCAAATCATCTCTATCTTAATTTTTTGTGTTCTGTTAGTTTCTGTTGTAATGGATATGTCAATATCCTCAATATTAATATTTTCTGATGTTTTGAGTCTGTCATGTTAATGTACATCCAAGTTCTAGATTGTTGTATGTTCTTGGTGACTGTTCCTTTTATTATTAGGTAGTGTCCCTCTTTAAACTTCTGCCTTAATTTCTATTTTATTTGTTGGTAATATGGCTGGACAAGCTTTCTTTGGTTAATATTTTCCTGGTATATCTTTTTCTATCTTTTCATTTTCGGTTCTACTTATAACTTTATGTTAAATATCCCTCTTATAAGGAGCACATAGTTTTATTTTTCTAAAACCTATTCTGATAATCTGACTTTAATAAGTGAGTGTAATCTTGTTACATTGAGTGTGATTACTGATACAATTAGTCTTGATTTGTATTTTCTATTTGTTACCCTTTTTCTTTTTCTCATATTTCTACTTTTTTGTTAAGTTGACATAGTTTTCAGAATTACCTTTTATTTTCTCTGTTTTAGAAACTGTAGGTTAGGCTTCTATTTTAGTGGTTACCCTTAGCTTATTTTTAATATGTTTGTTTAGCAGTCAAATTTTATAACAAAGTCTCAAGTGTACTGTATTTCTATTTCTATCCTCTCAAATACGATATAGTCCTTTGCAGTATTTAAATATCCCATAATGGACTCACTCTCTCATCACAAAAACGATTGTCTGTAATTTTGGACTTATTAGATTTGGTATGTTAAAACATAACAAACATTTTAAATTTGTGCTCATAAGCTATGAAATATAATAGTAAAACTAATGCCGTGAACCCACCACCCAGCATAAGAGGTGGAGTGTTTCCACTGCTGCCGTGTACCCTGCCTGGTTCCTGTCACATGAGTTTGGCCCCCATGACAGCAGATACAAGTGGTCAAGAGTCCCTCTCTGAATGAGGGACAGAATAATTAAGAGACTCTTTTGTAAAAAAATAATAAGCTCAACTTAGAACCAAGGATGTCTTTACTCCTGGGTCTCATTCAAATGTAATTTCAGTCACTGATCCATCCAGTTCGAGTCTGTGGAGTACCTATGTGCTCAAGGCTCTGCACCAGGTGCTGCAGGGGAAGGGGGCCGAACAATGACCCCTGACCACCCAGGGAGTCTGGCTGGTTGGTTTTATTGTCTACTACATTCTAACTTGAAAGGCAGAGATATCTAGTCAAGTGTTCTTGTGCTTCTGATACTGTAATTGCAACTGTCTTCAAAATGGCCTAGAACCTTAGTTTTTAAATTTTTTTTTTTCTTGGAGCAAAATTCTGTAATCTTCTTTTTCTTGGAGAAAAATATCTACTCTGTAACTTCACTGCCATGCCGAAAGTGTTAACTACGTCAACTGGAATGCTTAGGACTTGAGAGGAACTTACTTGACAAGCATATTCCAGGATGTGGTTGCTTTTGAGGGTGCACTTCTGAGGTCACCAGGGGAAATTTGCTCCCGTGTAGAGGCCAGGAGGTGTGATGTGGCCTGGTGGGAGTGCTGTTGGGAGTGGAGCGGGTGGACGTGCCTCGTCGTATTGCAGAGGACAGCTCTCCTGGGTGAGTGCCTGTGACTCACAGCAGGGCATGTTTTCCAGTCTTAGCAAAAAAAAGAAAAAAGGGGGGGGGATATTATAAGGCAATAGATTTTTATCAGCGTGATACCATCTGAAAATCAAGAGGTCTTTTCTTCATCAATGCCTGGAGCATATTTACTTCTCCCTGTGTGGAATTGTCTCTGCTTAGAGTGCTGTCGCCCCTGCCCCTCACAGAGCTTTCCGACTGGACTTGGAAACAGATCTTCACTGCTCTGGCCTAAGCGTTTTCCAAGCAAGACAGCACTTTCCTTTAAAACTTAAACTTCTATGTTGTGTGGACATGAATTTTTTTCTGGAGCAATTGTATATTGGAGACTTTATGTTGGAGATCCTTTGGCCTTGTGGGAAGCTGTTCTTCACATAGTAAATGAAATGACGGAGTGATGGAGGTGTTCAGACTCAGTAACTTGCTGTGATCAGTGTCTCCCCTCCTGTCTGTCCTTACTGCTGGTACCAAGTCAGGTCCTCTACCTGGCCCAGCCAATTTCATGGAACCACAGAGTTGTTAGGGGTTTTGGTCCAATATTTTGGGGGTAAAATAGAGTACGTTACTTAATGATTGCCCAGGCTCAGGGGTCCAGCCAACCTCAGTTCAAATCTTGTTAGTTGTGTGACTGTGGGTGTGTCTCTTAATCGTCCCATATCTCAGTCTCCACGTCTGTAAGTGGGGATGATGCCCAACTCGAAAGAGTTGTGAAGGGTTATTAAATGAGCTAGTATGTTTAAAGTCCTTTCAGTATCATGGCTGGCCCTTAAATTCTCATTAAACTGTAGCTGCTCGACAAAGCCCTTACTTTGCATAGTTCCAGTGTGTGCAAATTTCAGAGTTAACATCAGATCACCAAAAAGATGTATTAAACAAGACATATTAGCATTACTTTCTTAGGGACATTTGAGGAAAGCTCCCAAACCATTTTTTCCAAGTGAATCGACCCCACCTATGATCACATTGGCCAGCTGTTTAGTATGATGTAGATATATATGTGGTCTATTCTAGAAGCTACTTGTTACTTGGCTTTTGCTTAAAGCCAAACCAAGTATTTTGAAAGTTAGATGTTTAATAGTAGACGTTGATGATCCATTTGGAGACATGTAGATACACCGTTTCTAGAAAGAACACTACTAATAATGAACACTTACGTTGTCTTCAAGTTAAGGAAAAGCTGGGTTTTTTTTTTTTTTCCATCTTTTTCATAATTAGCCTTCACCAGAGAATATAGTTTCATACTCACTTAGCTATCAAAGACCGCTTATTGCTGTCCTCAAAAGGATAGTTTTCAGTACTTTCTTGATAAAACATGTCAAAGGAATGGTTACAGTACTTGTAGCACAGCAAGAGGACATCAGGAAAGATTACTGAAGGAGGAGCCGGGAATTGTGGGTCCAGCTCTTCCGCTGCTCTGCTTGGGGAAGTTGCTGAACTCATCTGTTGATTGGGGGTTGATGGATCACCCCCAGAGTCGCTTCCTGCTCTGAGAACTCCTGAGAGTCATGGTCCCTGTCCTTGTCATGGCCACTAGGACCGCCCCCCACCAAGTCCCCCGGAATCTGAGTGCTACCCCTGCAGCCTCTTACACTTCATTCTCTGGGTCATCCCTTACTTCATTATTCTGGCTTGGGTTGAAAGATGAATTAAACTTTGTGGTTCCAGGCTTCCCTGGTGGCACAGTGGTTAAGAATCCGCCTGCCAATTCAGGGGATGCAGGTTCAAGCCCTAGTCCAGGAAGATCCCACATGCTGCGGAGCAACTAAGCCCATGTGCCACGACTACTGCGCCCGGGCTCTAGAGCCTGCGAGCCACAACTACTGAGCCCACATGCCACAACTACTGAAGCCCGTGCGCCTTCGGGCCAGTGCTCCACAACAAAGAGAAGCCGTGACAATGAGAAGCCTGCACACTGCAACAAAGAGTAGCCTCTGCTAACCGCAACTAGAGAAAGTCCTCGCACAGCAACAAAGACCCAGCACAGCCAAAAATAAAAACAAATAAATAAATAAATAAACTTTGTGGTTCCAAGAAGGTGTAGGTAGAAATAGAGGGAGACCCTGCATGGTAGTTTGAGGTATTCATAGCTACGTTTGCAAAGCCGTACAGGTAGCCCTGGCTTTGCACAGTTCCAGGGCTAAATAACACCAGGCCCAAAGATTGCAGTCACATTGGTGTTTTAATTGTGATGATTGCATCGAGTACAAACTTTGCTGCTAGTTCTTCAGTCCACAGGTCATTACATAAATAACAAATGTGCAGCCTGAGCAGTGACGAACCACATCACTTTTTCTGAAGTCTCTGCCTGTTAGTTCTAGCATAGACAGCAGTGTGCAGTTGTGTCGCCCCTTTATCTCTCCATGATAACTCTCACGGCATTACAAAATATATATAAGTATATCATTGAAAGAAGGAGCTAGCCCACAAAGACGAAAGTGTAGCAAAGGAATGGAAAGCGATAATGCTGGAAGTGAAACAGCAATGTAAATGGAGTTAGAGAAGAAAGCTGACTGGCAATGTTGACACTGCTGCCTGTGAGAGATTCTAGAGGGTAGCCAGAGGAAGTCAGTCAGTGCAGGTTTATTGAGCTAAATGAAGAAAGTGGTTGTGATGAAAAAGATGAAGTGATGCCAACAAAAAACTGCACAGTAATTAAAGGAACTCTGGGGACATTTCATGACATTGAAAGTACAGAGGATAAAATGTTGGAAGCTGATCCAAACTTAAGAGTTTATAATTCACCAAGGCGTAGAAAAGAGGCTCATTCTGTATCATAATTTATACAACTGGAAGAAGGCAGGCGCTGTTCAAACTACTCAATAAGCTTAAATTTTGTTTTAATTCACAGTTTCTAACGTTTTAAAGTAAGTGCACTGAATAAATATTAATTTTACATTTTTCATTTCGCTATACATTTATAACCAACAATAAAAGTTTCTTATGGTTTGACAAAATGTCTAAATGTCATGGAACCATCGTTTCTGCCATCCTTCATTAAGATTGCTTTGCGTGGTCATTTATATGGTCTGACCCTGCCATGCAAAGTGAGCACTGCCTGTGTTTGTGTTCTGATCCTGGACAAAGCCCAAGCTGGCCAAGATCTGCTCCAGAAGGAGATGTTTCCTCATTGCCCCAGGCTTCACCCCAGATCTGCTTTTAATCTTCTCTTTCGCTGTGTTTACAACAGCACAGTGAGGTTGATATAACTACTTCCTTCTTCCCGTTCTCCTGTGCCTAGATTCTTTCCCTGGATGCCATGTCCTCGCTCTGTCTTTGGTCACTGCTTATTAGTGCATCTCTTGTACTTATCCGCTTACCTGAACCTCTACCCTGCTTGCGTCCTAGGGGTAGAGACTGGACTATGGTTGTCTCTGTCAGCTTCTTACTCTCAGTTCTTAACATCTTGCATGATAGGTCATCAAAAGTATTCTTTGAAGGAATGTTCCACATACTATTTAGAGCAAGGAAGAGTATGTGGAATGTTCCACATACTATTTAGAGCAAGGAAGAGCTAAACTTTATAAATTAAGTTTAGCTATATGCTTTTATTAATTATTTTTTAAAATATATTTTACAAAATCATTTTATGGGATTTGCCTCAGTGAATGGTCAATAAACATTTACAAACTGACATGTTTGACAAAGAAACTAAATATTGATGCATGGAATGATACATCTGAAGAGTGACTATATCACAAAAGGTTTTTGAGGGGTTACGTTCTTTGGTTTTAAGTAACAGCTGTCTTACACAAAATAGTAAATGAGTAAGAAATAGTGTGGTTTTTTTCCCCAGAATCCAAGGAAGAGTTGAAAAGCCATGGCTTAGAAAGGGTGACAGTGAGCCATCTCTTGAGTATTTTGACAGAAGGGATTTAAGGTTCTTCCTTCAGTATCTCTACTATTAATGAGCTATGGGTCCTAATTCCCAGCTTCTGTGTCTCTCTGTTCACATTTCAAATTCCCGGAAACAACATTATTAGTCCAGCTGTGGCCTAGGAGATGGGGACAGAGTACAGCTTTGGTTACTTGGGTGCGCTGCTTTCCTAGAGAAGATAGAATTTTCCAGATATAGGCAGACCTTAAAAAAAGTGATTACTATAGTACTTTACTCTAAAATATATATACATATATATATAGTTTTTTAATTCCCATAGATTTTCACTTTGCTTAGGAGTTGGATTATTGAAAAGTAGTCTTTCTGAATTATATTTTATAAATGGAAAAATTTTGAATACTACCTAGAGAGATTTTCTAGTGAGTACTCTTGTAATACAAATACTCTTGTTTCAATATGTAGATTTTAATTTTTATTCAGGTAGGGGGAGGTCAACAGATTAGGAGAGACTGTCATTGAAAGATAGTTTGTTACAGTTTCTGAGAGGAGGGGCGGTCAGTGCAGGACCACAGAGGGAAGCACTAAGGTTGATTGGAGGCAGGGAGCCTAAAGGGGAAAATGTGGGCCAGAGCCTTGATTGTGGTTTCTGTGGGAAGCTGTGAGGCAGGGAAGGTTTAGCTAGTTTGAATCATTCCATAAGAGTGTTGGGCAGAAGGGCTGTCCCTAGTTGTCTGGTGCCTGGCGCTGGAGTGATTAGGGCAGGTAGATAGTGGTCCAGAGGGTTAGCAAGTGATAGAGGTGGTAGGAGTACGGACTGGATTGGTTTGCATATGAAAAGTGCGTTCCTAGACAAGTCGTTTGCTTTCTCTAGGGGTTGGAGAATTGGTTATCCCTCTGGGTCATCTCCCCAGGGTCAGCAAGGCTCCAGACGTCAGAGCATCAGAAATATCAAAATTAACGAGGCATAATTAATACAACTCCCCACTTTGAATTGGTTTTTAAGTTTCCAAGTGAAATCCGGTGTAAGTTCCTAAACCAGGGATTACCAAGATCGAGCCCTCTGCTGTGAGCTCCACTTCCTCTCCCACCAGCTCACACTCCTCTCTGTCACACTGGCTTCCTTGAGTTCCTTGAACACATCAGGCATGAGTCCCACTATAGGAACCAGTGGATCTGTTCCCTCTTTGTGGAATGCTTTTTCTTCAGTTATCAACTTGACTTTTTCATTTCCTTCAGGCATTTGCTCACATGTCACTTTCTCGGTGAGGCTTACCCTAACCACCTTACTTAATACTGGTCCCAGCACCCAGTCTGGATCCCTCTTACTCAACCCTACTGTCTTTACCTAGCACTTACCACTTTTAACATTCCATATCATTTGCTTATTTCTCATGCCTGTTGTTTGTTTCTTTACCCCTACAATGCAAGAGGTCTTTATTTTGTTCATCAGCATACTCCAAGCAATTAAAAACATAGTAGGTACATAGTAGGTGCACATAGTAGGCACATAGTAGGTGCTGGCCCATAGCAGGTGCTCAGGAAATACTTGAATAATGACATTATTTTTCCAAAAGTGGAGCACTCCCATCTTTTAAGGACATCTAAGACATATGAGATTAATAACTGTAGCAATGTCCAATATGGGAATACAGTTAGGTTCTTATTGCATTCGTCAAATATTGAGGCATAAATGGTATAAAGGAAATGTAAAGTGTTGAGATTCTTGCTTAGCAATCATAGTTCAGCCAGACAGATGAGATAAGAAGTTCTGTCACCTTTTCTGACTTCTAGGCTTTGCTTATTGAGTTTCTCGTGCTAATGCCAGAGCTACATCAAGTAAAGGGCTAGTGACTTTTTGTACAAGCCAGTTTATTCTACCTGATTTTTTTCATTGTAGCTCCATTGTTAACAGTTCTGTTTGAAGGCTTTCTTTTCACTATCAAGATCCACAAGGCTGAGCCCCTCACTTCTCTTGGAAGAGCCACCACCCATTTCTTCCTAGAAGTAGCTCTGTAGCTGAGGTTTTGGGGGATAGACTGACCTGAGGAGTGACAGACCCGTGCCCAGAGTGAGCCGTTAATAAGTGTGGCTGCCTCATGTGTTACTGGCATGTGATTTCAAGCCATGTGCTAAGAAGTAAATGTCAAAATCATACTGAAAAATACTATTTCTCTTCTGGAAACATGGCATTTGAGAAAACAGGAGATGATTCAAACAGTGTAGAACAAATGACATTTATAATACATTCAGATGTTTAACAGTAAGAAATTATTGGAGAGGTTTAGGTATGAAATGGTGTTGTGGTTTCTTTTTTTTTTTTTTTTTTTTTTTTTTTTTAGAAAAGAGTCTTTAATAGATGCATATGGATGAAATATGTGGGATTTGCTGCAAGCTGATACAAGAGTTGGAAAGTGGCTATAGGGATAGAATTGAAGCTAGATTGGCCAGGAGTTGGTTATTGCTGAAGCCGGGTGATGGGTACATGAGGGTAATTATACTGTTGTTTCTGTTTTTCTATGTATTGTCAATTAATGAAGCATTTTTAAAATGTAGTGGTAATTATTGGACAATTTGTCTTGTTTCTGACTTTAAATGAAACACATTCAGAATTTCATCATGAAGAATGGTATTGGCTATGGGCTTAAAGGACCAGAAACTTCCCTTCTGTTCCTAACTGTTTAAACCAGAAGTGGTTGGTGAAGAATATTAAATGCCTTATCAATATCTTGAGATTATTATATGTATTTCTTATTAGACCTATTGCTGTGACGTAATTTTATTCCAATTGACAGTAAAAACCCTCTTACATTTTGCAGAAACCCTCCTTTCACTCAGATAGTAAGTGCTGACCGGCAGGGGGTCACAGCAGGAACAAGACAGGCAGGTCCTTGCTGTCCTGGAGCTCAATTCTGGTGGGGAAGATAGACCACAAACAAATAAATGAACAAGTTCAGGTGGTGGTATCGCCATCTCTGGCTTTCTGGCCACCAGGGAATCTGGGTCCCGGAGCCCAGGGAATGAAGAGGGTGACATGGTGGGAAGTATGGCTACCCTCTTTCCAGGGAGCGGGGCTTCACTTTTCAATGAAGAAAAAAGAGGCACGTTTCCTCACCTTAGCTCCAGTAGCTTCACATTTCATGATTGTTCTTTCTAGATTTGGCAAACGCTAGGTGTTGGAATTAGTTTTTGAGATTGTTTTTAGTTCCCGTCCCTTCTGTGTCTGGATAAGGATTTAAGTGCTAAGTCTAGAGAGGTGGCCAGGTACCTTGAGACGAACACCAGCTGCCCTGGCCCCAAATATGTGTGTATGTGAATCAGAGTCTAACTTGTGTTGATTAGCCTGTTTTCATAGTGCTCAGTCTATTTAAAAACGAAGCCAGTTAGGAAATTACAAATGGGTAACAACCACCAGCAGAGTTGATGGACCATGTATTCTGTGCTCACTCAGGCCTCATAGCTAGCTTACAGGGCACTGTTCTTAGCACATCTGACATTGGAGAAGCTGTAGGCTGAAGAGATGAACTACCTTGTTCAAAGACACCCTAGAATCAGTGGACCAGCTGGCATTTGAACCCAGGTAGCTTCTCTCCAGAGGCTGCATTTTAAACCAGTATCTTGTAGGCCGGCTTTTTTTTTTTTTTTTTCTGTTTATTTATGTTTTTATTTTCTTTAATTTAAAAAAAAATTTATTTTGTATTTTTTTTTACATCTTTATTGGAGTATAATTGCTTTACAATGGTGTGTTAGTTTCTGCTTTATAACAAGCTGAATCGGTTATACATATACATATGTTCCCATATCTCTTCCCTCTTGCGTCTCCCTCCCACCCTGCCTATCCCACCCCTCTAGGTGGTCACAAAGCACCGAGCTGATCTCCTTGTGCTATGCGGCAGCTTCCCACTAGCTATCTATTTTACGTTTGGTAGCGTATAAATGTCCATGCCACTCTCTCACTTTGTCACAGCTTACCCTTCCCCCTCCCCATATCCTCAAGTCCATTCTCTAGTAGGTCTGTGTCTTTATTCCTGTCTTACCCCCAGGTTCTTCATGACATTTTTTTTCTTAAATTCCATATATATGTTTTAGCATACAGTACTACACTCTAACGATGATGATTACTGTCAAGATTCTCTTTTCTTTGTGTTCCAGGTTTTGCTGATCTTTGCAAAGGAAGACAGTCAGAGTGATGGATTCTGGTGGGCCTGTGACAGAGCCGGTTACAGATGTAATATTGCTCGGACTCTGGAGTCAGCCCTGGAATGCTTTCTAGATAAACATCATGAGATTATTGTGATCGACCACAGACAAACTCGAAACTTTGATGCAGAAGCAGTGTGCAGGTACCTTAGATATGTTACTATGTTAGTAAATGTCCACTTAACAGCTTAAAATGAAATTCATTTAAAGATGTCTTTAGTTCTAGCCCAAATATTTCTAAAATATGTGTTGATGTTTCTAAGTAATATATACAGGTTTCTGTGGTGAAGGCTGTAGCTCCTCCTATGGCCTTTTCTATTTCTCCACATTTGAGTTCCGATGAATTTAGAGGTGTGAGCTAGTCTCCACTGGAAACTTCAGGGTGTTTTCTCCCCTTGAGTATTGCTTGTGTTTCAGCAAAAAGAAAAATTGAAATTCACACAGTTCTTGTTACAGAGATAGGGTTTGGATTTAAAACAGATATTTTAATCTTAATTATTCTGTCCCAAAATGAACATCAGAAATGTGTGAAATAGACCATTTTTCTCTGCCTGACACAGATGGGTGGATTCTACAGCAGTTGTGGAGGGAAGGCAGTTACTTTGCAGCAGCAGAAAATCTTCCGGGGATCCAAACCCCCTGCTTGTTTACAGAAATGCTTGTGCTCTGGGGAGGAAATGCTTGCCTGTTCATAAACAAATGCAGTCATCAGAGTTAGCTCTGGATGAACTGATCCATTTAGCACAAGTGGAATGCTTTGAAGCTAGATGGGAAGAGGTCACTAATTAAATGCTAGACCAGGACAGACTCCAAATACATATGGAACTGGAATTGTCTTGAATATTAGCAAGTGAAATGAAAGGTAGGGAAATGGTTCCTTAGACCCTTTGGTACCCTGACAAGGAATTAGTGCGTTAAGAGAAGTTTCTTGTCACGGCATCACCTTGCTATTCTTGGACCATTTTCAGTTTTCCAAAGAAGAAACTTTCTTAAGGAACCTTTTTTAAAATGTCTTACTGGTCCCAAATAATCCTATCTTCCTGCATAGAAACATTTGCCTATTTAAGTATATAATACTAAAATGTGTCACAAAATATTTGGGTATTTTTAGTGTTAAGAAATATATACATGTATATATATATATATATATATATGTGCGTGTGTATGTGTGCATGTATGCGTATAAAATGATTTTCAGGCTAGAATTGGGTCTCATAATTAAGCAGGTCTGCTTTTTCTTGGTCTCCACTTACTCTTCTTACATGATTTTGTAGTAGAAATAGCACAATCCTTTGTGCACATATAGAATGATTTAAGACAGGCTTCAGATGTAAAAAGAAGAAATGAATAGGAAGAATTCTTTTAATTCAGGGAAAGGTCCCAGTTAGCAGGTAAGCTTCGTAATCTTCCTTGAATATAAAGAAATGTAGTTTTGTTTCCTGATGTGTGAACGTTTGTCTTAGCTGCACAGAAAAACAGTGGGGCATCAGTGCAGTTCAGAAGCCAGGTTATGTATCTGCTGGTGCGTTTACTGACTGTTACCAGTCACGTTGAGGATGGTGAGATTCCTGAATGCTGGACTGCCAGCACATCTTCCCTAAGATGAGTGGGGACGCATTCCCAGCAGATGTGCCTTCTTCATTGTCATCTATGGCTCAAGATCTCTGGCTTTTGAGCTGGACTGGACCTTTAGCTTAGCATGCTTCCTTGGACCCTGGCCTCACCTGTGCCCAGCTCCCCCTTAGTCCTCTCAGCCAGGAAGAGGTCCAGGTCTCTCTGGCCACACCAGTTCCTTTGGAGGAATGAGAGAGAAGAGGCCAGCAGCAGGAAGGGACCTAAAACACAGAAGCCAATCTCAAAAGAAGCTAAGCAAGCGTGAGCTCCAGCCCAGTTATGTTCATAACGTGTTTTCTCTTGCCTAAGCCCCACCCCTTAGAATGCAGCCCAGCAGTGTACCCATGACACCTCCTGGGAGTGGAAGAGGCTGAAGGAAGGTGAGAGGTGTTTAGCATCTCCCTAGAGATGAGAGCGCACCTCTGAAACGCTGTACACTTTTTTCATTAGGTGCACCTGGTATTTCTGCTGAGATTTCAGTAGGCTCCTGAGTAGGAGATAAGTGTAGCTTCATGTTACCAGGATGTGGTAGGGGGTAGGGTGGCTGACTGGGAAGTGGTCTGGGCTGGCATTACCCCTGCTGCCCATAGTGAGTTCAGGCGTCTTTCCAAAGGAGCTCGTTCAAATACCATTTATCCACAAGGGGAACCTTCATTTCCCAGGAAGGCAGCAGTTGGTCCTCTCTTGAGCCTTCTACTCACATAGAGTGAGGTCTCAAGGAATAGGACACGGGGAAGGTACATTTTTAGAGAAAGGTGAGGAAATTTAAGGAAAGGTGAGGATGAAGCACTATGAGCTGGCTGTCCCTGGGGGAGCAGTAATGTATACACGTTAAAATGGAGAGGGGGGCTTCCCCGGTGGCGCAGTGGTTGAGAGTCCGCCTGCCGATGCAGGGGGCGCGGGTTCGTGCCCTGGTCCGGGAAGATCCCACATGCCGCGGAGCGGCTGGGCCCGTGAGCCATGGCCGCTGAGCCTGCGCATCCAGAGCCTGTGCTCCGCAACGGGAGAGGCCACAACAGTGGGAGGCCCGCGTGCCGCAAAAAATAAATAAATAAAAATTAAAAAATGGTGAGGGGCAGAAATGCCAGTAGCTAGAAAGAAACAAATACAGGTTGTTTCACTAATTCCTCAGCCTTCTGTTCTTAGAGGTGTTGGTTCCCTTCTGAAGGATCTCGAAATAAAGAGAGGTCAGACCAAGGAGATGGATGGAAACAAGCATGCTTATTTGTACTAAGACTCAAGCATGTGGCCCTTTATTAAGAGTTCATCCAACTCATGACCCCTGACCAGAATAATCCAGAATCTGAGCTGCAGCATAGCACATTTTCTGGCATCATGGACCTCAAAATCCTATATCCTTACATATTTTAACCCTGTTAAATTCCTAGGGAATAAACAAATTATAGACAGGCGGTCATGGTACAACAAATATCATTATAGTGACAGTTACTGTATTGACCATTTCTCAGCCCTAGTTGATGACTCAATTGTTTAAAGTATTTGAGCACAAATAACAGTACAACTGAAAAATTGAGATGGCGCTTTGTGAAATTTTTAAAAGACCTTAACCTGCACGTGTACATCCATCTGCCAGCAGTCCTTCTAAGGTCAACTTTCTGAACTATCTACTATTTTAAAAGAAAAAAAGATCCATCCCAGTTAGCTCCCCAAGTACAAATTGATAACTAGAGAATTGTAGGACTGCCAATTTTCTTGCAGAGTGGAATTTCAATCAGAAAACATGGAAGTTAAGTGGAATTTGCCAGTTTTTGAAGTGGAAAATTGGCAGGTCTGACCTACTGGAGAATTGCCTGGGAGTTAAAAAAATTTTTTTTTCTTTTTTAGTAAAAGAAAGAGATTGTCCTAATCCACAAGGGCATCATTTTTTGTTGTTTTCCATGTGTTTTCAGACTTTTTCTTTACAGGGACATTTGATTTTGTGCCATTTTCACTGTGAAGCAGTCCTGTATTCTGTTAACGGAACAAGGCCTAATCACTGGTTTGACTTGGAGCTTTCTCCTTGCAGGTCGATCCGGGCCACAAATCCCTCGGAGCACACGGTGATTCTTGCAGTGGTTTCACAAGCGTAAGCTCACCTCCCGTTCCCAGCTGGGAGTACTACTCTTCCTCCTGAAACATTGGTCTGTTGTAATTCAGCCTTTGAGCTGGCAAAGCAAGGGGGAGGTCTTTGGCCTCACAGCAGCAACCTTAGATCTTACTTGGGATTTTCTTTCTTTTGCAAGTTTCTAGAAATATTTAGATTTTTCTCTTTATCCTATCTAATTTCTGTCAGCACATACTCACACACTTCAAGAAAAAAATGGTTACTCATTATATGCTGGAAATGAGTAGAGAATCTGGGGAGGAGGAGGTCTGGAGAGAACATCGTTCTAGCTTATCTTTTTTCTTTGAAGAAAAGAGATAGGAGAATGCTTATTTTTTTTCACTTAAGAAGAAACAAATTATAGCATGAGAGCAGGCGCTAAAGCCACCACAAGAAAAGGATTGTGCAGTTTATGTTGGGACTGTTATGTGGCTAGAAGCAGGACAGCAGGATGGCCCCACTGTGGTGATTGGCACAGATTCTGCCCTGGAGGAGCTGACAGGCCAGCAACTCAGAGTTTCAGCCTCCCTCAGGCAGGCCCCGCCCAGGGGAGATTTGAAATATCCATTCCAAAGCCATATTGGAACAGTGGGAAATCCTGGCTTCCAAGTCTTGCCCTAACCAAAGACTTCTCCTCACCTGCTACTCCTTGAGTCTCTTGATAGGAGCTCTGTTTCTTCACTTGGACACCTACCACAGGCTTTTGGCCCAGGAAAGTGAAGAAACTGTCCCATTGGTTTCTTACCATCTTGGTGGGGGATGGGATCTCAGCAAGAAAGAGCGAGGGGAACCGAGATGTGAGACTAGTCTTCTTCAGCCCTCTTGCTTGTATTTTATCTTCTGGGGATGTGAGCTCTTAACAGGGTCTTAGAGTCTTGACATGGGTACCAGAAGGGTACCAAGCCACACAGCATTTCCCCAAGCCTGGCTGATTCCATGGGCCCAAGACAAAACATTCATTTTTTTTCTTATTCATGTGTACTTGTCCTTGACAAGTAATGGCTTGCTGTGTCTTGTTATTATTTTTCACTTTTTTCCCCCTATTTTTTAAGTATTTCATTTATAGAGGAAGTTAATAATAAAATTAATGCTGCTTGTGCCACCCAGCTTATGAAATAGAACATTATTAATACCTTTGGAGCCCTTTTTGTGCCCCTACTGATTATTGTTCAGAGAGGGTAGAACCTTGAGTTCCTAAGGAGGAAAGGGGGTAGGAAGGAGAGCTTTTCCCTGTTGGGAGAATATGCCACAGGTAGTGCCGCAAATAGGCACTGGGATTTCTCTTCCTGTTCTCTTTCTGCTTCTCCGCCCAGTCCCCATTGTCCCATTTTTCTTCCCTGTTTTCTAAGGTATGTACGCCATGCTACTTGCTTGCTGTCTTGGGTACACCATTTCTCATAAAGGTGGCAGCAGAGCTACAGCATGACTTCATGACCAGCTGACCCCCAACCCCTCCTTGTATTCAAACTGAAGTTCTGAGACCCAGCTGCAGGCTCAGTGTAGGAAACCTCCCCTGAGATGAGTGCCAGTAATCAATTTCTGTCTTCTTTCCTTCTCACTTGGCTTTCCTGATGACACTGCTTTCCCATTGGCTCTGGGGTGCTGCAGCCTCTAATGCCGGTTGTCTTCCTGAGAGTTGGACCCACCTAAGTCTTGGGGTGGGAGTCGTGCTTCCAGAAGGTTTGGGGATCCCAAAGAGGACAGTGGTCTCTGGGATGAGCGTTGCACCTACCTTGTCCCTTTATGGGACTGCTCCGGTACATTTGCTCCAACTCCCAAGGAGCCCAGAAAGGTGCGTGCACCGTTCACGCACACTGCTGGAGTTCCTTCTACTGTTGGTGTTCTTTCTGCACCTGAAGGCGGACGTGGGAGTCTGGGTTCTTACAAGGCAGGTGCACCCTGTGGGCATGTGCTGGGCAGGAAGGCACTCTCAGAGCCGTCTCCCTACTTGCCTTGTGCTCTCCGGGTTTCAGTGTGAGGAATCCCGGTTTGTATCTGCCGAGTGACCACATATTCTGCTTTGCTACAGATCTGGCAACTATGAAGAGGCCTCGGTCCTCCCTCTTCTGCACGCAGGCTTCAACCGGGTATGTAAAAGATGAACTAGCACCTCCCTCAGGTACAGACACCTAACCTTAGCCAAACAGCTAAGCACACTGTTATAGGCACTCAGCCCCAGAACTGTGAGGGAAAGGAAGCAGTTGTTCTCATGGGATGGTGACGAGCACCTGCTGGTCAGGCTTTTTTCCTTTTTCTCTCATAACTTCATATATCTTAGCTACAGATATGTAATGATGTAAAAACCTGTCTTCTTATATCAGGTCGAAATTCTCTAGTCCCAAAGTAATCTCATTTAAATCAGTCCGGTCAGTTAGCGTGTATGTGTGTGATTATGTATAGCTAGTCCACCAGATTGGCACCCAGGGCTCTGTTCATCAAGGGCCCAGCCACAGCTTACACCCTGGGGACAGGCCCATGACAGCAACAGCATCTTGGGAACTCCTTGTTGAAGCCATAAATGTCAGCAAAGAAAAATTCTGAGTGACAACTACAGGAATAACACCGATATTCAGCTTGAGGATGGAGACTTATTACTCCAAGGAAACTTAACAAGCTAAATAACAAGGCTTACCCAGTATCTCAGGGTAAGGGCAGTCTGAAGGTTTGGTTGGAGGTGAGGCCGTGTGCATGCAAACAGAAAACAACATGATGGATTTGAAAGAGAGAAGAAAAGGGGTGGAGAAAGATAATTGAAACATGACTGTTTAAAGGAAATGTATTTCATAATATTAAAATATTACAAACCCTTACAGAGAAATTGTGGAGGACCTCACTTTATATGCTTGAATTTTTTGAATAACAAGCATATATTTCTTCTATTAAAAAAATAAAAGATTACCCTTTGGAAAAAATAAGGTAGAGGTCACAGTTGACTTGGGCAACTTTTGCGGGTAATTTAAACTCAAGCAAGTGACTTGTGGCATCTTGTGAACTCCTGGTTTAAACCAAAAACATCAGCAAAGAAAAGTTCTTTGACAACTACATGAATGACACTGATAGTCAACTAGGAGATTGAGATTGATTAAGGAGACTTTTACCAACAACCTAAATAACTAGGTTTACCTGGTATCTCAAGGTCTTTTGATAGGAGTAATCTGAATCTCAAATAGATGGTGTGATGCATCCATTTCCTTCAAAAATAGGAGACTGCCAGTGCCTTGTGAATTATGAAAATTCCTTTGGGCACTTTAAGCACTGGTGGTTGGCTGCTCTGGGTTCAAAAAAATCCCTTGTTTATTGTCAATCACAGAGAAGCAGAAATTGCCCATGGGATGCAGTTGTTTTGTGCTTTGGTGTGCTTCCGTGGAGAAGCGGCAGTGCTGTATAAAACGTTGAATGCACTGCTGCGGTTCACAAGTGTGATAGAAATGAATGTTTCCAGTCAGCAGTATCACCCACTCCCTTAACTCTTCCCTCCTGTCCGTCATCGCATCTCTCAGAGGCTGGCACTCGGTTCCAGACACCGTTCTGGCGTGCTTGCCACAACTTAACGAGACAATGCTTCTGAGTTTCGGAATGGAGAGTTGCAAAAGGAAAGTCATCCAAGAAGTCGGTGTGGCTGGGACGTCTTGTCTTTACTTACTCATTTTCTGAGGAATGACTTAAAATTACTCAGTTTTCATAAATCTTCCTTGTAACGTTGACCACCCATGCACCTCAGCCCAAGGCTGTCCTTCACATCTGAGGCAGGGCCTCTCAGAATGTGAGCATGGAGGTTCTCCACATGACCTGTGGAGGGGCTGGGGCAGGCACGACACGCCATGGGTTACTGCCAATGAGCCCCTTTGCCATAGGTGCTGTTGAGTGCCCTTTTGGAATTCAGCTTTTAGTTCACCGATCCTGCCTCTGACCAACTGGTGTGGAGACTGGTGTCATTAGGAGTGATAGTGTCTTGTCTGGGGGGCTAAGATTGCACATCTACTCACAGAAAAGCTTAGGAGAGACATCTGCCCTGTTTGGGTGCAAACGCTATTAAGTAAATTTAGGAGGGAAAATACCATTGTTCCTTTTTATTCTTTTTTGTAACCTGTCTGTGCTGCTCTGGAAGGTTTCGTTTCTCTGTCTTGATGTGATGCTGCTTTTTGCAGGCAGCCATGGTGAGTAAAGCCCTTTGTGGAAGCATGAAAAACAGTACCTGTCAGGGGCCACCTGGTAGTCTTTAGTGCTGGGTCTGATCAAGGCCATTTGCCAGCCAGGTCAGGGTGCCCCCAAGGAGTTGGGGCTCTTTCCGAGAGAAGCATGCCGCACCTAACAGGCTTTCCCTCCTGAGTTAGTCACCTAGACTGTGCCTGAGTGGCACAGAATCGGCTGAGGCTGCTCTCCAGGTGGCTGGTCTCCTTTTTTTGGGCAAAATCTTGTCTCTGCCAACTTTCTACCCAAACACCCTTCCAAATATGCCAGCTATTCTTCTTGCCTTCTGTGAAGTTGTTTCCCATCTCTGAGTTGTTGTGATTGTATTAAATCATCTGCTGAAACTCAGCTCTGTGTTACTAGCTAATTGACCAGTGCCTCAGTTGATGGGTCCCTGAGTGGGGATCCAGGAACACACTGTACCATCAAATATCCCGGAGCAGCTCCTCTTGAAGCCGCTATAGCTGTGCGTGAGTGGCCAACTGCATGGTGCTCAGCCCACTCTGAGTTTTTAGAAAGAGCATCTTAGCAAAGGGCGATTGCAACTTGTTTTTGTATGAGCCTTTGTGTACCCCTTTTCTATTTGGAATGATGTTTACAAGTTCATTCAGCAAGTCTTTATGGAGCACTTACTCTGTGCAAGGTGGTGTGCTAGGCGTGTCGGGGATATGGCAGTCAGACACAGTTCCTCCCTGGAGAGACGTTGTGTGGAGGAAGGAGTGGAGAACCAAGGTTTATTATTTGTCGGGCTCCATTCTAGGTGACTGACTTGATCGTCATCTACAGATGAGAGGTTTGGTATTTTCTCCATTTTTGCAGAGGAGGAAACAGGCTCAAAATGACTACCTTGCAGAGCTCATACTCATAATAAGTCAGGATGCAAATACTTGGTGTTTAACTCCCAACTTCATGCCGGGTCCACCAAAGTCATGTTTCCCAAAGTGTCCCAAAGATTTTAATAGGTGTCCATGACAAAAGGCTTCTGTGGTGGAGTAAGTGTGGAAAATCAGTGAAGACTCTGATTCTCCTTCTCTTGCTCCTGAGAAGGTACAGTGCATGTTAGCAGCATCGCACCCAAGCATATGGAGAAATCCTGTACTAAAGACACCTGCCTACGTTTCTGGAAGCGGGGCCCAGGAAGCTGCATTTTAAACCAAACACCCAGGTTATTCTTAGCATGTTGAAGTTTGAAGACCACTGTTCTTGGTTCACTCAATTTATTTCAGATTTTGGGGTTAATGATAGTCTAAAATATTCCCCAAATATTTTCCCACTGCCCTTAGTCTACAAAACACTTACTGAGTGCCACTTATGTGCAAACAAAGTGCTCCAATGTTTAGAAACCATCAGCTAACAGAAGGCTGATCTTCACCGCACTGGAAGTTCTTAGGAGGCCTAAAGAAAAATAAGAATTATAAAAAATTACAGTAGGACCTTCAAGATGGCAGAGGAGTAAGGCGTGGAGATCACCTTCCTCCCCACAAATACATCAAAAATACATCTACATGTGGAACAACTCCTACAGAACACCTACTGAACACTGGCAGAAGACCTCAGACTTCCCAAAAGGATCTTGGTGCTCCAGCTGGCTGTCAGGCCTGAGCTTCTGAGGTGGGAGAGCCGAGTTCAGGACATTGGACCACCAGAGACCTCCCGGCCCCACATAAGAGCAGTCGACGAGAGCTGTCACAGAGATCTCCATCTCAACGCTAAGACCCAGCTCCACCCAACAACCAGCAAACTCCAGTGCTGAACACCCCATGCCGAACAACTAGCAAGACAGGAACACAACCCCACCCACTAGCAGAGATGCTGCCTAAAATCATAATATGTTCACAGACACCCCAAAACACACCACCAGACATGGTCCTGCCCACCAGAAAGACAAGATCCAGCCTCATTCACCAGAACACAGGTACCAGTACCTTCCACCAGGAAGCCTACACAAGCCACTGAACCAACCTTACCCACTGGGGACAGACACCAAAGAAAAAGGGAACTACAAACCGGCAGCCTGTGAAAAGGAGACCCCAAACACAGTAAGTTAAGCAAAATGAGAAGACAGAGAAATATGCAGCAGATGAAGGAGCAAGGTAAAAACCCACCAGACCAAACAAATGAAGAGGAAATAGGCAGTCTACCTGAGAAAGAATTCAGCATAATGATTGTAAAGATGATCCAAAATCTTGGAAATAGAATGGAGAAAATACAAGAAACATTTAACAAGGACCTGGAAGAACTAAAGGGCAAACAAACAATGATGAACAACACAATAAATGAAATTAAAAATTCTCTAGAAGGGATGAATAGCAGAATAACCGAGGCAGAAGAACAGATAAGTGACCTGGAAGATAAAATAGTGGAAATAACTACTGCAGAGCAGAATAAAGAAAAAAGAATGAAAAGAATTGAGGACAGTCTCAGAGACCACTGGGAAAACACTAAATGCACCAACATTCGAATTATAGGGGTCCCAGAAGAAGAAGAGAAAAAGAAAGGGACTGAGAAAATATTTGAATAGATTATAGTTGAAAACTTGTCTAATATTGGTAAGGAAATAGTCAATCAAGTCCAGGAAGCCCAGAGAGTCCCATACAGGATAAATCCAAGGAGAAACATGCCAAGACACATATTAATCAAACTATCAAAATTAAATACAACGAAAAAATATTTAAAGCAGCAAGGGAAAAGCAACAATTAACATACATGGAATCCCCCTAAGGTTAACAGCTGATCTTCAGCAGAAACTCTGCAAGCCAGAATGGAGTGGCAGGACATATTTAAAGTGATGAAAGGGAAAAAGCTACAACCACGATTACTCTACCCAGCAAGGATCTCATTCAGATTTGACGTAGAAATTAAAACCTTTACAGACAAGCAAAAGCTTAAGAATTCAGCACCACCAAACGAGCTTTACAGCAAATGCTAAAGGAACTTCTCTAGGCAGGAAACACAGGAGAAGGAAAAGACCTACAATAACAAACCCCAAACAATTAAGAAAAAGGTAATAGGAACATACATATCGATAACTACCTTACATGTAAATGGATTAAATGCTCCAACCAAAAGACACACACCGGCTGAATGGATACAAAAACAAGACAGGTATATATGCTGTCTACAAGAGACTCACTTCAGACCTAGGGACACATACAGACTGAAAATGAGGGGATGGAAAAAGATATTCCATGCAAATGGAAATCAAAAGAAAGCTGAAGTAGCAATTCTCATATCAGACAAAATAGACTTTAAAATAAAGACTATTACAAGAAACAAAGAAGGACACTACATAATGATCAAGAGATCAATCCAAGAAGAAGATATAACAATTGTAAATATTTATGCACCCAACATAGGAGAACCTCAATACATAAGGCAAATGCTAACAGCCAAAGGGGAAATCGCCAGTAACACAATAATAGTAGGGGACTTTTTTTTTTGTTTGTTTGTTTTTGGTGTACGGGCCTCTCACTGTTGTGGCCTCTCCCGTTGCGGAGCATAGGCTCCGGACGCGCAGGCTCAGCGTCCATGGCTCACGGGCCTAGCCGCTCTGCGGCATGTGGGATCTTCCTGGACCAGGGCACGAACCTGTATCCCCTGCATCGGCAGGCGGACTCTCAACCACTGCGCTACCAGGGAAGCCCAATAGCAGGGGACTTTAACACCCCACTTTCACCAATGGATAGATCATCCAAAATGAAAATAAATAAGGAAATACAGGCTTTAAATGACACATTAAACAAGATGGAATTAATTGATATTTATAGGACATTCCATCCAAAAACAACAGAATACACTTTCAAGTGCTCATGGAACATTCTCCAGGATAGATCATATCTTGGGTCACAAATCAAGCCTTGGTAAATATAAGAAAATTGAAATCATATCAAGTATCTTTTCTGACCACAATGCTATGAGACTAGGTATCAATTACAGGAAAAAATGTCTAAAAAATACAAACACATGGAGGTGAAACAGTACACTACTAAATACCCAAGAGATCACTGAAGAAATCAAATAGGAAATCATAACTACCTAGAAAGAAATGAAAACATGACAACCCAACACTTACGAGATGCAGCAAAAGCAGTCCTAAGAGGGAAGTTTATAGCAATACGATCCTACCCTAAGAAACAAGCAACATTTCAAATAAACAATCTCACCTTACACCTAAAGCAATTGGAGAAAGAAGAACAAAAAACCCCAAAGTTAACAGAAGGAAAGAAATCATAAAGATGAGCTCAGAAATAAATGAAAAAGAAATGAAGGAAACAATAGCAAAGACCAATAAAAGTAAAAGCTGTTTCTTTGAGAAGATAAACAAAATAGATAAACCATTAGCCAGACTCATCAAGAAAAAAAGGGAGAAGACTCAAATCAGTAGAATCAGAAATGAAAAAGGAGAAGTAACAACTGACACTGCGGAAATACAAAGGATCATGAGGGATTACTACAGGCAACTCTATGCCAATAAAATGGACAACCTGGAAGCAATGGACAAATTCTTAGAAAAGCACAACCTTCCGAGACTGAACCAGGCAGAAATAGAAAATATAAACAGACCAATCACAAGCACTGAAATTAAAAATCATAAGCACTGTGATCAAAAATCTTCCGACGAACAAAAGCCCAGGACCAGATGGCTTCACAGGAGAATTCTATCAAACATTTAGAGAAGAGCCGCCATCACCCTGATACCCAAACCAGACAAACGTGTTCACAAAAAAAGAAAACTATAGGCCAATATCACTGATGAACACAGATGCAAAAATCCTCAACAAAATACTAGCAAACAGAATCCAACAGCACATTAGAAGGATCATACAACACGGTCAAGTGGGGTTTATCCCAGGAATGCAAGGATTCTTCAATATATGCAAATCAATCAATGTGATAAACAATATTAACAAACTGAAGGAGAAAAACCATATGATCATCCCAATAGATGCAGAAAAAGCTGTTGACAAAGTTCAACATAGTTTTGGAAGTTTTAGCCACAGCAATCCGAGAAGAAAAAGAAAGAAAAGGAATCCAAATCAAAAAAGAAGAAGTAGGGCTTCCCTGGTGGCGCAGTGGTTGAGAGTCCGCCTGCCGATGCAGGGGACACGGGTTCGTGCCCTGGTCTGGGAAGATCCCACATGCCGCTGAGCAGCTGGGCCCGTGAGCCATGGCCACGGAGCCTGCGCGTCCGGAGCCTATGCTTCGCAATGGGAGAGGCCACAATAGTGATAGGCCCGTGTACCGCAAAAAAGAAAAAGAAAAAAAAGAGTCATGTACCACAGTGTTCATTGCATCTCTATTTACAACAGCCAGGTCATGGAATCAACCTAAGTGTCCATCGACAGATGAATGGATGAAGAAGATGTGGCACATATATGCAATAGAATATTACTCAGCCATAAAAAGAAACGAAATTGAGTGATTTGTAGTGAGGTGGATGGACCTAGAGTCTGTCATATAGAGTGAAGTAAGTCAGAAGGAGAAAAACAAATACCGTATGCTAACACATATATATGGAATCTAAAAAAAAAAAAAAAAAAAATGGTTCTGACAAACCTAGGGGCCAGACAGGAATAAAGACGCAGATGTAGAGAATGGACTTGAGGACACGGAGAGGGGGAAGGGTAAGCTGGGATGAAGTGAGAGAGTGGCATGGACATATATACACTACCAAATGTAAAATAGATAGCTAGTGGGAAGCAGCCGCATAGCACAGGGAGATCAGCTCAGTGCTTTGTGACCACCTAGAGGGGTGGGATAGGGAGGGTGGGAGGGAGAAGCTACAGGGAGGGGTTATGGGGATATATGTATATGTATAGCTGATTCACTTTTTTATACAGCAGAAACTAACACAACATTGTAAAACAATTATAGTCCAATAAAGATGTTAAATAAATAAAATAAAAAGGAATAAAAGACAAACGTTACTACGTAAATATGAAAGTGAAAATATAGAATGATTTTATATATATATAATTATATACATATAAAATATATACCTACACACATAAACACAGAGGCATAATAAAAGCCTAAGGCAAGTAAATTAGATGTAGTCAACAAAAGTTTACTTCTGAGGTTTTCGTTTTAAAACAAAGGAACCTGTTTATCCCACCCTTTTCAAAGACTTATTTTCTCACAGATCCTTTTTTGTACTTCGTGAAGCATGAGCTAACACCACTCAGAGCTCAGTTACAGACTGACACATCATCTCCACCCGTCCAGAAGCTGAACCAGAGCCTCACCGTGTTTAACTTTGCTTCGTAAATAGAAAGTATTTCCCTCTCTATGTGTTCATGGTTCCCCCTCTGTCCTTAGCCCTTCCCAGCTTCCTCCTGGGCTGGTGGGGACCAGAGGCACAGGGAAAGTCAGGGAGCTTCTTAGATATTCCACAGGGAGAAGCCGTCCATGCCAGATGTATGGAAGAGAGGGTGTGTGTGTGTATGTGAGAGAGACAGAGAGACAGACAGACAGACATGAGAAGGGGCAGGATGCGTTAGGCACTCGGAAGATGAGGAAGGAAGCAAAGACTGCCTCTCCCCACCAGAAGACATCACTCGTAGCGCGGCACGCCGTGAGCACGTCCAGGCTCAGGTTTTAGAAGACTTTCCTTAGTGCAACAGAAGCACAGGTGTTTCAGTAATTAGCAAGGCTGGGGGAGGTGTTCTATCCCTTGTGTGTTTATTTTCCTGTGAGTGTTCATAATGTTTTTCCCACCTTTGTTATGAATAACTGTAATGTTATCTGCTCTCTTGTTTGTTATACATTTAAACAAGCACTTCAAACACTTGACAACTGTTTTATTTCATCTCATCTTACCTACTAGTTGTCTTATATAACAGAGTGACCTGAGGTTGGAGAAACTGTTAAGCTTCTTTGACTATTTAAGAAGTGATTGTATATGTCTTATGTATTTACCTTTGCTTTTTTCCCAGAGATTTATGGAGAATAGCAGCATAATTGCTTGTTATAATGAACTGATTCAAATAGAACATGGGGAAGTTCGCTCGCAGTTCAAGTTAAGGTATGTAGCAAAATAGGATGAATACAAGGTTAACCATTCTGTAGCAAAGCTTGTCTGTCCTCAGGCTGAGGTTCACTGGTTCTTAGCGGAATCCCAGGGATTCTGAAGCTGTTAAACAAGTAACCGTAGCTGGTAAATGGCAGAGTCTAAACTGGGAGCCCATTGGTATAATGAAATAAATTGGAGGCGTTTCTTCTTTTGACAATATTTTCCACTATTTACAGCAGTTTTAATATTATATGCTAGGAAAAGTACTGTTTAACTTCTGTACAATTAGATGGAGATTAAGAATAGCCTTTGAGGATTACTTTGTACTTGCAACATTTATAAATTCCTACTTGGATTGTTATAGATAGGGGCAAACCCGTGGGAATATTTATTATGCTAACTATGGTAATTGCTACGTGTCCATGATAGCAATTTCATGAGGCCTGCTTGTGGCCTCAATATGCATGAAGTATCTTCAAGAAACTGATTTTAAGTCTCTTTACGCATGCCTAGTGCTTTAAGAACTTCTCTCTGGTGCGTGCTTCTGAGATGAACAGATTCTCTCAGCGTCTCGGTGGTAGGATGCTCTGCTTCTGGGACGTATTGGAGTATCAGAGCTGTAGCCCACGCCTGGTTTTGCTCAGGCTCTACTCCAGCACACTCTTAGGACCCTGATTTCTTCAACCTGCCCCGCTTCAGCAGAGAGAGCAGGGGAAAGAAGAGGCTCTTCATAGCCCATGGCCCCTGGGAGACCAGTCCCAAGTGGCTCCAGGCTATGGGATGCCAGAAGGGCTCTGGCTTCTCTCTCTGGCCCACTGAGGGGTCACAAGGCTTTCAGGCTCAGTGAAAAATAAGTAGGATAGCATCTCATTGAAATGGTTATACTTCTTACCTTGATTACTGAATTTGCATTCAAAGAGAACAGAACCCTTTCAAAACTTAACTTTCCAGAGCCCTCCTCTGTCCCTTGGAAGAAAAATGGATTGGCATGAACCCCCAGAGGCAGGCCCTTCTGGGGTTCACCCTGCTCAGGGAAGTTAACTGGTGGATAGAGAGCTCTAAGAAATTAAGTGTGGGGATAAACAGTCCCTTTTGAGGTGGGAAAGTATTAAAAAAAGAATCTCAAACCAGTGGAAATTCGTTGGTAAGGAAGATTGCCAAAGATTTTTGAGTGTCAGTTAAATCCCTTGGTTTCTTTGTATCCATATATTTATTACCTGCAGAGAACTTCATAGAATTTCGTAAGAAAACTGCATTGCCTTTACTATAGCAATTTATGAGTTTTAATTGTACATTAATTGTTTTTATTCCTGGGGCTCTCTTCTGTTTTTATTTAGGGTAAAAAGACTTTGTACTTTTATTTTAGATGTTTTCACAATAAATAGGATTAGGAAAAGAGAGATTTCATTTTGGTTTAATTCTTCAACTGTGCGTTTTCTACGACAAAAATGAGCAGCAGACGCCCTATTGCTTTGATAGGTAATTCCCTCATTTACTTATTTATTTTAGTATCTCATTTTTTATAAAAATATGGAACGCTTCACGAATTTGCATGTCATCCTGGCGCAGGGGCCATGCTAGTCTTCTCTGTATCATTCCAGTTTTAGTACATGTGCTGCTGAAGCAAGCACTCCTCATTTTATTTTAAATGACTACTTGAGTTTTCTTAGGCAGCATTAAATGTGATGGCACATGTAAGAGGTCAGAAGGTGCCTTGCCCATGGGGAGCGTGGCGGAGGCAGGTGTGGTCAGTTGAAATAAACATCCCCAGGCAGCACCAGGGCTAAATGAAAGGGCTTCAAGTTATCGTGCTGATGAAACCTGCTTAGAGCCAGGGCACTGAAAACTTTCCAAGGACTCATTAGGTTCAGAACTCGGCAAGGTTCTAACTACACAACACTCTGTGAGTCCCATAACTTCTCACCCGTCAGTGATGAGCTGTTTGGGAGCGTTGGGCTAGTTGAAAAGGCTCAGGTTCTTAATACAAATCAATGTAAAGCTGGTGAATGGACCTCGCCCAGGCAGCAGCGGTCCCAGGAAGGTGGGTTTGCCCAGAAGCCCAGTCCCCTCACCTTCCACATCAGCTTCAGCTTGGCTGGTTGGGACCTCCCCAAGCAAGCAGCACAAGAGCAGCCCCTGCAGAGGGGGAGGGAAGGCAAGAGTTCTCCATAGGAGAAGACAGAGGAGGACTAAATGGTCAGTTTCTTTTGATGCTTTTTGGCTTGTTGTACCTCAACTGTCTCCAACTTCTTTTCTGTCTTTTGGAGGAGTAGGGTGTGTGTGTGTGGTTTGACTCTCCCTGGGTGTATGATATCTGGGCCCAGCGGATGGGGGTGGACAGTGACCCTCCATGGTCTTCCCAGCTCCTTAGGGCATTCAAGGATGTCTAAAGCATCTACCTGCACCCCAGAGGTTGGCAGGCAACTTTGTCACTTGCTGCAGACAGGGAAAATGAGGCTCTTTGTTATACAATGCCAGAATAATTATAGTCTAATTATATAATACTTTTCCCTGCAATTCCACCCGCAGCTGCAGCTAAATATGTGACATTTCTAGCATTCTGCAAGGACAGTCTGTACTGCAAGGACAGTCTGTACTGCAAGGATGATGTTGAATGTTGAAGGCAGATGCTTCTGTCCAGTCTTCATGTATGGTAACCATATTTACTTAACTAAGAAAAAAAAGATCATGTGATCAAACATAACATACCTAATTAAAAAATTCCATTATATAGGAATAACTTTTTTTTATTTATTTTTTTTGTGTGGTACGCGGGCCTCTCACTGCTGTGGCCTCTCCCGTTGCGGAGCACAGGCTCCGGACGTGCAGGCTCAGTGGCCATGGCTCACGGGCCCAGCTGCTCCGCGGCATGTGGGATCTTCCCGGACCGGGGCACGAACCCGCGTCCCCTGCATCGGCAGGCGGACTCTCAACCACTGCGCCACCAGGGAAGCCCAGGAATAACTTTTAAAGGCAGAACAAAATCACATTTCTGTGCGCATGTAATGAATTACTTTATTAACAGAACTCATGAAAGGGGGAATGTCTAGGGAAGTATGGGCTAACTGATGACCATTTATTGCTTATGTTCTTACGCTTCTTTATCATGAAAAGAACTATGTTAACCAAAATACAGATAGGATTTGGCTATTTATTGAGAGTTTAAGCTGATGAGTTTACACTAATCGAGTACGAGCTATTATTTCATCATTAGGCAGTCTGATATCTGTTACCCAGGGGTTACACCCCAAATCATCCTGTTCATTTTACTCCGAATCTTAAGACAGTAGCAGTCCTCCATTTTAGAATCAGTTTCTGATGGGCAAACCTTAGTATTCCGTGGAACACTATATCTCTCATTATTAACTGATATTTATAGAGCACTTTATCCTCACGTGGCAGCCCCGTTGTGTTACAGAAGTAGAAACTGATCTGTGATGGATTAAAGTAACCGGGCCCTGCTGCGTCACTGCCCAGGAGCGGTGCTGGTGGATAGCAAGTCCACAGCCGCCTCCCTGCTGCTCCCGAACCCCTGCTGGGATGTGGCTTTGTGTTCAGAATCTTCTCCCTGCACGCTACCACCTTGGCCAGTCCTACCCTTGTATGTGTGTGTCTGCGGTGGGGTGTTTGTGTTTTGTTTGAGTAGATTCCAGGGTGCCTTTGTTAGGGACACAGGAGGTCACGTAACCCAACCACCCCAGACCACTGACAGAGGAATGCGGGGAG
>NW_006799780.1:477470-496183 GCF_000442215.2 Lipotes vexillifer
GAGGAATGCCGAGAGCTGGGAAGACTCTGGGCACGATCACAGCCACCCAACATGTGGGTGGCAGCGCTGGAGTAGAATCCAGGCACCCTGCTTTAAGTCGGATGCACTCTGCACCCCATCAGAGCACTATATTCTTTGTAGACTTTCTACCCGGATCCCTGTAATATTTACTTTTTCCCTGCAGACCTTCACGGACTTTTAAGAAGATGAAGGGTTACATCACTAGTGCTACATGGCTCTGGTTCCCTTGTGCTTTTTCCAATTTTCCAGCTTCTCAAACTGAAGGCTACTAAAATACAGTTGAGGTGCAGAGTTATGTGGTTTCCCAAGAACAGAAAATTAATAAAGCTAAGGTTCTTCTGCATGAAGAATATTAATAATTAATACAAGCAATTAAATTCCCAAACCTTAGGAACATGATTCAAATTGATTACCTCATTTTGCTGCAGGTTTATTTAAATAGAACCATCAACCAAATTGGTTTAAAGCCCAGATCTACACATGGCAGTCCAGTAGCGTTTGTCACCGGGGCAATAGTCTATTCGTCCTGCCAATATACTTTCACTTTAACTGTCAGTAAGGATCTGCTCTGTCCCATTGGGCATTATACTCTCACAGGATAGTGTATAGCTTTGCAGTGAACATCTAATAGATACATTTTGGCAGTTGGAGCTAACATCTTGTACGAGGCAGCCTGTTGAATTGACAAGAACAGTCATACTCTGAAGTAGCTGGTTACATACTTAATTGAGCCTCACAGGTACTTTAAGAAAATACCTGGGCAAGAGGGGAATTTATCATTTGATCAAATGTTTTAGCACTTAATTATCCAGCTCCCAAAGCTAAGGAACTATAGCCCGCACAGATTGCGCTTTTCCATGTCAGACAGACTTATGGAGGACAGGGAGCGCTTTCCCGTTGTGCCGAGTTGGGTTCTGGACCCAAGTGCCTGGAGCAAACTTGGGCTATAAGACTAGCTCTTGCTTGCCTCTTCATGACAGGTGATGCAGTAGTGACTTTGGTAACAATTTTAAAGTCCTCTTTGAATTCTTTTTCACATTTTAAATGATCGTGTTTACAAATGCAGCAATGCTAATAGGACGGTATACAGTTCACATTAGGTAGACTGGAGCAATTTATTTTATTTTATTTACTTTTTTAATTGAAGTATAGTTTCTGTACAATATTATAGGTTACAATATAGTGATTTACAATTTTTAGTTATTATAAAATATTATAAAATATTGTTATACAATATATCCTTATAGCTTATTTTATACCTAATAGTTTGTACCTCTTAATCCCTTACCCCTTATTGCCCCTCCCTCCTTCCCTCTCCCCACGGTAACCACCAGTTTGTACTCTGTATCTGTGAGTCTTCTTTTTGGTTATATTCACTAGTTTGGGGGTTTTTTGCTTTTTTTTTTAGATTCCACATGTAAGTGATATCATACAGTATTTGTCTTTCTCTGTCTACTTATTTCACTTAGCATAATACCCTCCAAGTCCATCCATGTTGCTGCAAATGGCAAAATTTTGTTCTTTTTTATGGCTAAGCAGTATTCCATTGTATATATATATATCACATCTTTATCCATTCATCTGTCGATGGACACCTGGTTTGCTTCCATATCTTGGCTATTGTGACCAATGCTGCTATGAATATTGGGGTATATGTATGTTTTTGAATTAGTGTGTTTGTTTTTTTCGGATATATACCCAGGAGTGAAATTGCTGGGTCATTTGGTAGTTCTATTTTTAGTTTTTTGAGAACCCTAGACTGGAGCCATTTAAATAAGAAAACATCCCACACCCATCAGAAATCTCAGTGGGGTTAGGCTTATGTTTTCCTCCACTCACTTGCATAATGATTACTTACTTTACTTACCCTCCCACACCTGTGTCTTCATTTCTGCAGCGACAGGAGCGCTACCCGTCAATGGGCTAAAATCCTTCCCTTTCTGTGCAGGCTGCCTTGCTATTATTGAAAGAAGTTCTTGGTTTGATATTTCACATACACTCATGAGAAAAGATAGGTTATGATTCACGTTTCTTCTCACCAACAGCCTTTGAAAGCTTTAGAGAACAAAAAATATTATTCTGAGATCTTACAAATAACAAGTACTATGTCTTGAATTCTTATATCATCCCAAGTATTTTGAGACACGCCTCACATAAACTGTTTTGATTCTTACAACAACCTGTAAGATGTGTTATCTTCATTTTATAGATGAGGAAACTGAGGGCCAGCAGAGAGAAAACATTGCCCAAGGTCCCATAACTGGCCAAATACCGAACCAAGTTTCACCCAGTTTCTTCTGCCCTCTCCCTTGTAAACAGTTCAAAATAGAATGGCAAAGTTAGATGCCTTATGAGAGGAAAAAATGAATAACATTATAAGAGTTCGTTTTATAAGAAGAAACATCAATCCAGTAGATTAACATTTTTGTGGTAATGTATAAGAAAGCCTTCACTGGGATTCGTTAAACAGCCAGTACAAATAACAAAGCTCTAGTAACTAGCCACATACTTGCTGGGTTAGATAGTAAATAACTTACTGTATTTGGAGTTGCTCTAAATTTGGAAGGTAGTTAAAATGTTACCCAAGAAATTGAAAAATTGAAACGATTTCAAATATTCCAGATATACAAGGAAGGTCATCAAGAACAGTGCCCACCTGGAGAGCTGTAAAATGAACTAGGCAAGGGGAATTCAGCCGTATTTGCCTATCATCAGGCTGGTGGGTGTAGCAAGTACCATAAAGGCTTGCTTATCTAGGTTGTAAAAGTAAGAAAAGAAAAAAATATTTCTGTGTCTGTTGCAAAAGGCCAGAATACCTCAGATCTAATTTGGGCTTAATTAGATTTTTCTAATTGATGGGGATGGGACTTCTCCATGACTGCTGCCGTGAATGGAACAGAAGAACGTCATTGACATAGAACATAGGGGCCTATGAGACCACCTCCTGCATCTTTGTTCTCTTGTGTCAGTATGAAGGTTTCATCCAGCATGTACGGAGTTCATTCCACGATCCACGATGATTTTGCCAGATTACATTCTTCTCTCTGTATGATATGCATAGAAATGCATGCTATTGTTTATTCATTTAGTTTGAAAGGCTAGGTTTCTTTTTTTTCCCCAAAAACATAATATCGAAAGGTACTTGGTTTTAATGAACCTGAGGAGCTGTTTACTTTGATAAATTAACAGATGAAATGCTCATGGTTTTCCAGCAGAACTAACATAAATCTTTTGCAACTTTCAGGGCCTGTAATTCAGTGTTTACAGCATTAGACCACTGTCATGAAGCCATAGAAATCACAAGCGATGACCACGTGATTCAGGTACGGGGACACTTTTTATCTTTAGGTGTCAAAATAAAGCCTTTCTAGTTTGAGCCATCCTTTTTCAAGCACTTTGCTGTAATTCTCACATTTCAGCACATTTTCTTTGGAGAAAGGAACATCAAAGTATGCAAGGAAAACTGATATTCTTAAGCTAAGAATTAGATACTCAAGAAGAATAAAAATTAGTTCAGATTGAAGCCTGTGGTTTCTTTCACAGAGATGAGGTAAATTCTTTAGACTGTGCAGGAAGGCACTGTTTATACAGAAGTATGTCAGAATTGTAGAGTAATTGCTTACACATGCCTTGGGAACAGAATGTTGTGAACAGTCCTCAGTTATCTGCCTACAGTTGGTATTCCAGTTATAAAGCACTCTTATATAATACTAAAGTCATCTTTCTAAGGAAATGTGTATAGCAGACAAACCTTTATTGAATTAAAGTTGTCTTATTATTTGTTGGAAGGTAAGACATTTACACTTTAAAAATACCCTGAAATGTAGACTTTCCACTGATGGGCACTGACCTGATTGCCCTTGGTTTGCATAGTGGCACCGAGTGTGAGGACCATTTACTACATCGGTAGAGACCAAAGACAGAGTCCAACACACAGTGGCCCCATAACAGGGCCTCACACATGCTCTCCTGTGAAACCCCCATTGCACACACAGACACCCTGCTCTCACACGGGGTCAAACACATCAGTAGCCCACCGTACCCAGGCCCTGTCATCAACACGCTCATGAGATTATCTCATTTGCATTCAGGAATGCTATGAGAGAGACATTTTGCCTGATAATACAGAGATGGGGAAACTGAGGCCCAGGAAGGCCAAGGAACTTATCCAAGGAAAGCCTCAATAATAAATACTGGAACCAAAACATCCAGCCATGTCTTTCTGTCTCCAAGGCTTTCCTACCTGGTTCCCTGTTGGGCTATACTTTTAGAATTTGTTTTTCTGGCTGTTTCATGACCTGGGTCTGAGGGCTTCCTCATGTTGCTGCCTATTACTGGCCCACCTGCCCACAGATCTGCCCTGAACCACAGTGAAATCAGACATGTTTCTGTTACGGACTGAGCACAAACCCCACAGCTCTCCCACTTCTACCTGGACTTGAACAGTCAATTCTGTTCATGAAACACGTTTACTTTGCACTTCCCTCTTTTTTTTTTTTTTTTTAACAAGAAAAACCCAGAAATTTATTCATATGTACTTGTATACCAGGGAGATATCCAGGGAAAAGGAGATAATTCGCACCTCCCTCTTTTACGGGGAAGCCGGATTGTGATTTTAGTGATGTGGAGCGGGGGGGGGGTCTCTGCTTTCTACCAGCCTTGTAATCTTGCAGACAGTCCTTTAACAGGCAACTGAGTCCTTCCTTCTACAGTTAGCTCCTGGTGGTTAGGAAGCCTGTATCTCTAGGAGACGTGATATGGCGATTGTGTCACATGAACCACCTGCCAGCCTTTACCTTGAAGAGGAAGAAGCAGGGATTGAGGGCAGTGGGTGCCTGGGAAGGGGAATCCCTGTATTAAAAGGGAAACTGACCTGACTGCAGGCTTTTTCTTGGGGCGCCCTCTCAGACCCCTTTAAAAACCTACCTGCATTCTGAATATAAAACTCAAGAACAAGGAGGAAGAACTTGAATAGAGGATATTGTATGTAAGGGGGAAATTAAAAAGGCCTTTGTGCTATAGATTTTAAGATGAGTCATCATGAATGAGATACATCATGTATGTTCCTACTAAATACCAGAGTCCTTCCTGGGGCAGTGCCGCTTCACAGGGAACGTGCCCCATAGTGCAGATGGTCAGAGGTCGGGCAGTAGCACTTAACATTTAGGAACAATAGCTACCTACCCGTCCATCCATTCAAGCTACCTATCTGTTTGCTTTAAAACACTTACATGGTGCTTACCATGTGCCAGAGGCAGTACTAAGCACTTTTTTAAATTAAAAAAAATTTTTTTTATTCTGGCTGCCTTAGGTCTTAGTTGCTGTGCACAGGCTTTCTCCAGTTGCGGTTGAGCGGAGCTGCTCTTCGTTGTGGTGCGCGGGATTCTCATTGCAGTGGCGTGTCTTTGTTGCAGAGCACGGGCTCTAGGCGCACAGGCTCAGTAGTTGTGGTGCACAGCTTAGTTGCTCCACGGCATGTGGGATGTTCCTGGACTAGGGCTCGAACCCATGTCCTCTTTTTTTTACTTTTCTATTTTTTAATTTATTTTTTTAACATCTTTATTGGAGTATAATTGCTTTACAATAGTGTGTTAGTTTCTGCTGTGTAACAAAGTGAATCAGCTATACATATACATATATCCGCATACCTCTTCACTCTTGCGTCTCCCTCCCTCCCACCGTCCCTTTCCCACCCCTCTAGGTGGTCACAAAACACTGAGCTCACCTATCTCCCTGTGCTATGTGGCTGCTTCCCACTAACTATTGATTTTACATTTGGTAGTGTATATATGTCCATGCCACTCTCACACTTTGTCCCAGCTTACCCTTCCCCCTCCCTGTGTCCTCAAGTCCATTCTCTAGTAGGTCTGCGTATTTATTCTCGTCCTGCTCTTAGGGCCTTCACAACCATTTTTTTTTTCTGATTCCATATGTATGTGTTAGCATACGGTATTTGTTTTTCTCTTTCTGACTTACTTTACTCTGTATGACAGACTCAAAGTCCATCCACCTCACTACATATAACTCAATTCCGTTTCTTTTATGAATGAGTAATACTCCATTATATATATGGGCCACATTTTCTTTATCCATTCATCTGTTGAAGGACACTTAGGTTGCTTCCATGTCCTGGGTATTGTAAATAGCGCTGCAATGAACATTGTGGTACATGACTCTTTGAATTATGGTTTTCTCAGGGTATATACCCAGTAGTGGGATTGCTAGGTCATATGGCAGTTCTATTTTTAGTTTTTTAAGGAACCTCCATACTGTTCTCCATAGTGGCTGTATCAATTTACATTCCCACCAACAGTGCAAGAGGGTTTCCTTTTCTCCACACCCTCTCCAGCATTTATTGTTTGTAGATTTTTTGATGATGGCCTTTCTGACTGGTGTGAGGTGATACCTCATTGTAGTTTTGATTTGCATTTCTCTAATGATTAACGATGTTGAGCGTTCTTTCATGTGTTTGTTGGCAATCTGTATATCTTCTTTGGAGAAATGTCTGTTTAGGTCTTCTGCCCATTTTTGGATTGGGTTGTTTGTGTTTTTGATATTGAGTTGCATGAGCTGCTTGTATATTTTGCAGATTAATCCTTTGTCAGTTGCTTCATTTGCAAATATTTTCTCTCATCCTGAGGGTTGTCTTTTCATCTTGTTTATGGTTTCCTTTGCTCTAAAAAGCTTTTAAGTTTCATTAGGTCCCATTTGTTTATTTTTGTTTTTATTTCCAGTTCTCTAGGAGGTGGGTCAAAAAGGATTTTGCTGTGATTTATGTCATAGAGTGTTGTGCCTATGTTTTCCTCTAAGAGTTTGATGGTGTCTGGCCTTACATTTAGGTCTTTAATCCATTTTGAGTTTATTTTTGTGTATGGTGTTAGGGAGTTCTAATTTCATTCTTTTACATGTAGCTGTCCAGTTTTCCCAGCACCACTTATTGAAGAGGCTGTCTTTTCTCCATTGTATATTCTTCCCTCCTTTATCAAAAATAAGGTGACCATATGTGCATGGGTTTTTTCTCTGGGCTTTCTATCCTGTTCCATTGATCTGTATTTCTGTTTTTGTGGCAGTACCATACTGTCTTAATTACTGTAGCTCTCTAGTGTAGTATAAAGTCCGGGAGCCTGATTCCACCAGCCCCATTTTTCTTTCCCAAGATTGCTTTGGCTATTCGGGGTCTTTTGTGTTTCCATACAAATTGTGAAATTTTTTGTTCTAGTTCTGTGAAAAATGCCAGTGGTAGTTTGATAGGGATTGCATTGAATCTGTAGATTGCTTTGGGTAGTATAGTCATTTTCACAATGTTGATTCTTCTAATCCAAGAACATGGCATATCTCTCCATCTGATTGTATCATCATTAATTTCTTTCATCAGTGTCTTATAGTTTTCTGCATACAGGGCTTTTGTCTCCTTAGGTAGGTTTATTCCAAGATATTTTATTCTTTTAGTTGCAATAGTAAATGGGAGTGTTTCCTTAATTTCTCTTTTCAGATTTTTCATCATTAGTGTATAGGAATGCAAGAGATTTCTGTGCACTAATTTTGCACCCTGCTCCTTTACCGAATTCATTGATTAGCTCTAGTAGCTTTCTGGTAGCATCTTTCGGATTCTCTATATATAGTATCATGTCATCTGCAAGCAGTGACAGCTTTACTTCTTCTTTTCTGATTTGGGTTCCTTTTATTTCTTTTTCCTCTCTGATTGCTGTGGCTAACACTTCCAAAACAATGTTGAATTATAGTGGTGAGAGTGGGCAACCTTGTCTTGTTCCTGATCTTAGTGGAAATGGTTTCAGTTTTTCACCATTGAGGACAATGTTGGCTGTGGGTTTGTCATATATGAGCTTTATTATGTTGAGGTAAGTTCCCTCTATGCCCACTTTCTGAATGGTTTTTATCATAAATGGGTGTTGAATTTTCTCAAAAGCTTTCTCTGCATCTATTGAGATGATCATATGGTTTTTCTCCTTCAGTTTGTTAATATGGTTTATCACATTGATAGATTTGTCTTCAATTTGTTAATATGGTTAATCACATTGATAGATTTGCGTATATTGAAGAATCCTTGCATTCCTGGAATAAACCCCACTTGATCATGGTGTATGATCCTTTTAATGTGCTGTTGGATTCTGTTTGCTAGTGTTTTATTGAGGATTTTTGCATCAGTGTTCCTCAGTGATATTGGCCTGTAGTTTTCTTTCTTTGTGACATCTTTGTCTGGTTTTGGTATCAGGGTGATGGCAGCCTCGTCGAATGAGTTTGGGAGTGTTCCTCCCTCTGCTATACTTTGGAAGAGTTTGAGAAGGATAGTTGTTAGCTCTTCTCTAAATGTTTGATAGAATTCGCCTGTGAAGCCATCTGGTCCTGGGCTTTTGTTTGTTGGAAGATTTTTAATCACAGTCTCTGTTTCAGTGCTTGTGATTGGTCTGTTTATATTTTTTATTACTTCCTAGTTCGGTCTCGGAAGGTTGTGCTTTCCTAAGAATTTGACAGTTTCTTCCACGTTGTCCATTTTATTGGCATATAGTTGCTTGTAGTAATATCTTGTGGTCCTTTGTATTTCTGCAGTGTCAGTTGTTACTTCCTTTTTCATTTCTAATTCTATTGATTTGAGTCTTCTCCCTTTTGTTATTGATGAGTCTTGTTAATGGTTTATCAATTTATTTTCTCAAAGAACCACCTTTTAGTTGCATTGATCTTTGCTATTGCTTCCTTCATTTCTTGTTCATTTATTTCTGATCCAATCTTTATGATTTCTTTCCCTCTGCGAACTTTGGGGGTTTTTTTGTTCTTCTTTCTCCAGTTGCTTTCGGTGTAAGGTGAGATTGTTTATTTGAGATGTTTCTTGTTTCTTAGGGTAGGAAGTATTGTTATAAACTTCCCTCTTAGAACTGCTTTTGCTGCATCCCATAGGTTTTGTTTGTGTTGTCATTTGTTTCTAGGTATTTTTTTATTTCCTCTTTGATTTCTCCAGTGACCTCTTGATTATTAAGTAGCGTATTGTTTAGCCTCGATGTGTTTGTATTTTTTACAGATATTTTCCTGTAATTGATACCTAGTCTCATAGCATTGTGGTTGGAAAAGATACTTGATATGTTTTCAATTTTCTTAAATTTACCAAGGCTTGATTTGTGACCCAGGATATGATCTATCCTGGAGAATGTTCCATGAGCACTTGAGAAGAAAGTGTATTCTGTTCTTTTTAGATGGAATGTCCTGTAAATGTCACTAAGTCCGTCTTGTTTAATGTATCATTTAAAGCTTGTGTTTCCTTATTTATTTTCTTTTTGGGTGATCTGTCCATTGGTGAAAGTGGGGTATTAAAGTCCCCTACTATGATTGTGTTACTGTCGGTTTCCCCTTTTATGGCTTTTAGCATTTGCCTTATGTATTGAGGTGCTCCTCTGTTGGGTGCATAAATATTTACAATTGTTATATCTTAATCTAGGATTGATCCCTCAATCATTATGTAATGTCCTTCTTTGTCTCTTGTAATAGTCTTTGTTTTAAATTCTATTTTGTCTGATACGAGAATTGCTACTCCAGCTTTCTTTTGATTTCCATTTGCATGGAATATCTTTTTCCATCCCCTCACTTTCAGTCTGTATGTGTCCGTATGTCTGAAGTGGGTCTCTTGTAGACAGCATATATATGGGTCTTGTTTTTGTATCCATTCAGCCAGTCTGTGTCTTTTGGTTGGAGCATTTAATCCATTTACATTTAAGGTAATTATCGATATCTATGTTCCTATTACCATTTTCTTAATTGTTTTTGTTTTTGTTTTTTTTGTGTGGTACGCGGGCCTCTCACTGCCGAGGCCTCTCCCGTTGTGGAGCACAGGCTCCGGACGTGCAGGTCCAGCAGCCACGGCTCATGGGCCGAGCCGCTCCGTGCCATGTGGGATCCTCCCAGGCTGGGGCCTGAACCTGTGTCCCCTGCATTGGCAGGCAGACTGTCAACCACTGCGCCACCAGGGAAGTCCTGGGTTTGTTTTTGTAGGCCTTTTCCTTTTCTTGTGTTTCCTGACTAGAGAACCTCCTTTAGCATTTGCTGTAAAGCTGGTTTGGTGGTGCTGAATTCTCTTAGCTTTTGCTTGTCTCTAAACGTTTTAATTTCTCTCTCGAGTCTGAATGAGATCCTTGCTGGGTAGAATAATCTTGGTTGTAAGTATTTCCCTTTCATCACTTTAAATATGTCCTGCCACTCCTGGTTTGCAGAGTTTCTGCTGAAAGATCAGCTGTTAACCTTTTGGCGATTCCCTTGTATGTTATTTATTGTTTTTCCCTTGCTGCTTTTAATATTTTTTCTTTGTATTTAATTTTTGATTGTTTGATTAATGTTTGTCTTGCTGTGTTTCTCCTTGGATTTATCCTGTATGGGACTCTCTGCGCTTCCTGGACTTGAGTAACTATTTGCTTTCCCATAATAGGGAAGTTTTCAACTATAATCTATTCACATATTTTCTCAGTCCCTTTCTTTTTCTCTTCTTCTTCTGAGACCCCTATAATTCGAATGTTGGTGCATTTAATGTTGTCCCAGAGCTCTCTGAGACTTTCCTCAATTCTTTTCATTCTTTTTTCTTTATTCTGCTCTATGGTAGTTGTTTCCACTGTTTTATCCTCTAGGTCACTTATCCGTTCTTCTGCCCTGGTTATTCTGCTATTTCTTCCTTCTAGAGAATTTTTAATTTCATTTATTGTGTTGTTCACCATTGTTTGTTTGCTCCTTAGTTCTTCTAGGTCCTTGTTAAATGTTTCTTGTATTTTCTCCATTCTATTTCCAAGATTTTGGATCATCTTTACAATCATTACTCTGAATTCTTTTTCAGGTAGACTGCCTATTTCTTCTTCATTTGTTTGATCTGGTAGGTTTTTACCTTGCTCCTTCATCTGCTGTGTGTTTCTCTGTCTTCTCATTTTGATTAATTTACTGTGTTTGGGGTCTCCATTTTGCAGGCCGTAGGTTTGTAGTTCCTGTTGTTTTTGGTGTGTGCCCCCAGTGGGTGAGGTTTGTTCAGTGGGTTCTGTAGGCATCCTGGTGGAAGGAATTAGTGCCTATGTTCTGGTGGATGAGGCTGGATCTTTTCTTTCTGGTGGGCAGGTCCGTGTCCAGTGGTGTGTTTTGGAGTGTCTGTGACCTTATTATGACTTTAGACAGCCTTTCTGCTAGTGGGTGGGGTAGTTTTCCTGTCCTGCTAGTTGTTTGGCATAGGGTGTCCAGCACTGTAGCTTGCTGGTTGTTGAGTGGATCTGGGTCTTAGCATTGACATGGAGATCTCTGGGAGATTTTCTCCATTTAATATTACGTCGAGCTGGGAGGTCTCTGGTGGACCAATGTCCTGAACTCAGCTCTCCCACCTTCGAGGCACAGGCCTGACTCCTGGCTGGAGCACCAAGACCCTGTCATCCAGATGGCTCAGAATAAAAGGGAGAAAGAAATAAATAAATAGATTAATTAATTAAATAAAGTATTAAAATAATGATTAAAAATAAAAAAGAATTTAAAAGTTAAGAAAAAAAGAAGGAACGAAGAGCGCAACCAAACCAATAAAACAAATTCACCAGTGATAACAAGCACTAAAAATTATACTAAAACAAAAAGAAAAAACGGACAGACAGAACCCTAGGACAAATGGTAAAAGCAAAGCTATACAGACAAAATCACACACAGAAACATACAGATACACACTCACAAAAAGGGCAAAAGGAGAAAAACATATATATCGTTTCTCCCAAAGAGAGGAGGAACTCAAATAAACAAGCTGACCTTACACCTAAAGCAGTTGGAGAAAGAGGAAGAAAAAACCCAAAGTTAGCAGAAGGAAAGAAATCATAAAGATCAAATCAGAAATAAATGAAGAAGAAGATGGCAGAGTAGAAGGACGTGCTCTCACTCCAACTTGTGAGAACACCAGAATCACAACTAGCTGCTGGACAATCATCGACAGGAAGACACTGGAACTCACCAAAAAGATACCCCACATCCAAAGACAAAGGAGAAGCCACAATGAGAAGGTAGGAGGGTCGCAATCACAGCAAAATCAAATCCCATAACTGCTGGGTGGGTGACTCACAGACGGGAGAACACTTATGCCACAGAAATCCACCCACTGGAGTGAAGGTTCTGAGCCCCACATCAGGCTTCCCAACCTCGGGGGCCGGCAACGGGAGGAGGAATTCCTAGAGAATCAGACTTTGAAGCCTAGTGGGAATTGATTGAAGGACTTTGACAGGACTGGGGGAAACAGAGACTCCACCCTTGGAGGGCACACACAAAGTAGTGTGCACATCGGTACCCAGGGGAAGGAGCAGTGACCCCAGGGGAGACTGAAGCAGACCTACCTGCTAGTGTTGGAGAGTCTCCTGCAGAGGCAGGGGAGTGGGGGCTGTGGCTCACGGTGGGGACAAGGACACTGGCAGCAGAAGTTCTGGGAAGTACTCCTTGGTGAGAGCCCTCCCAGAGTCTGTCATTAGCCCCACCAAATAGCCCAGGTAGGCTCCAGTATTGGGTTGCCTCACGCCAAACAACCAACAGGGAGGGAACCCAGCCCCACCCATCAACAGTCAAGTGGATTAAAGTTTTACTGAGCTCTGCCCACTAGAGCAACAGTCTACTCTACCCACCACCAGTCCCTCCGATCAGGAAACTTACACAAGCCTCTTAGAGAGCCTCATCCACCAGAGGGAAGACAGCAGAAGCAAGAACTACAATCCTGCAGCCTGTGGAACAAAAACCACATTCACAGAAAGATAGACAAGATGAAAAGGCAGAGGGCTATGTACCAGATGAAGGAACAAGATAAAACTGCAGGAAAACAACTAAATGAAGTGGAGCTAGGCACCCTTCCAGAAAAAGAATTCAGAATAATGATAGTGAAGATGATCCAGGACCTCGGAAAAACAATGGAGGCAAAGATTGAGAAGATGAAAGAAATGTTTAACAAAGACCTACAAGAATTAAAGAACAAACAAACAGAGACAAACAATACAATGACTGAAATGAAAAATACACTAGAAGGAATCAGTAGAATAACTGAGGCAGAAGAATGGATAAGTGACCTGGAAGACAGAATGGTGGAATTCACTGCTGCAGAACAGAATAAAGAAAAAAGAATGAAAAGAAATGAAGACAGCCTAAGAGACCTCTGGGACAACAGTAAATGCAACAACATTTGCGTTATAGGGGTCCCAGAAGGAGAAGAGAGAGAGAAAGGACCCAAGAAAATATTTGAAGAGATTATAGTCAAAAAGTTCCCTAACATGGGGAAGGAAATAGCCACCCAAGTCCATGTAGCGGAGAGAGTCCCGTACAGGATAAACCCAAGGAGCAACACACCAAGACACATAGTAATCAAATTGGCAAACATTAAAGACAAAGAAATATTATTGAAAGCAGCAAGGGAAAAACGACAAATAAGATACAAGGGAACTCCCATAAGGTTAACCGCTGATTTCTCAGCAGAAACTCTACAAGCCAGAAGGGAGTGGCATGATATACTTAAAGTGATGAAAGGGAAGAACCTACAACCAAGATTACTCTACCTGGCAAGGATCTCATTCAGATTCAATGGAGAAATCAAAAGCTTTACAGATAAGCAAAAGCTAAGAGAATTCAGCACCACCAAACCAGCTCTACAACAAATGCTAAAGGAACTTCTCTAAATGGGAAATGCAAGGGAAGAAAAGGACCTACAAAAACAAACCCAAAGCAATTAAGAAAATGGTCACAGGAACATACCTATTGATAATTACCTTAAACGTGAATGGCTTAAATACTCCAACCAAAAGACACAGGCTTGCTGAATGGATAAAACAAGACCCATCTATATACTGTCTACAAGAGACCCGCTTCAGACCTAGGGACACATACAGACTGAAAGTGAAGGGATGGAAAAAGATATTCCATGCAAATGGAAACCAAAAGAAAGCTGGAGTAGCTGTACTCGTATCAGGTAAAATGGACTTTAAAATAAAGAATGTTACAAGAGACAAGGAAGGACACTAAATAATGATCAAGGGATCAATCTAAGAAGAAGATATAACAATTATAAATATATATGCACCCAACATAGTAGCACCTCAATACATAAGGCAACTGCTAACAGTTATAAAGGAGGAAATCGACAGTAACGCAGTAATAGTGGGGGACTTTAACACCTCACTGACACCAATGGACTGATCATCCAAAATGAAAATAAATAAGGAAACACAAGCTTTAAATGACAGAATAGATTTAATTGGTATTTATAGGACATTCCATCCAAAAACAGCAGATTACACTTTCTTCTCAAGTGCGCAGAGAACATTCTCCAGAACAGATCACATCTTGGGTCACAAATCAAGCCTCAGTAAATTTAAGAAAATTGAAATCATATCAAGCATCTTTTCTGACCACAACGCTATGATATTAGAAATGAATTACAGGGAAAAAAACATAAAAAACACAAACACATGGAGGCTAAACAATACGTTACTAAATAACCAAGAGATTACTGAGGAAATCAAAGAGGAAATCAAAAAATACCTCGAAACAAATGACAGTGAAAACATGACGATCCCAAACCTATGCAATGCAGCAAAAGCAGTTCTAAGAGGGAAGTTTATAGCTATGCAAGCCTACCTCAAGAAACAAGAAAAATCTCAAATAAACAATCTAACCTTACACCTAAAGGAACTAGAGAAAGAAGAACAAACAAAACCCGAAGTTAACAGAAGGAAAGAAATCATAAAGATCAGAGCAGAATTAAATGAAATAGAAACAAAGAAAGCAATAGCAAAGATCAATAAAACCAAAAGCTGGTTCTTTGAGAAGATAAACAAAATTGATAAACCATTAGCCAGACTCATCAAGAAAATGAGGGAGAAGACTCAAATCAATAAAATTAGAAATGAAAAAGAAGTTACAACAGACACCGCAGAAATACAAAGCATCCTAAGAGAGTACTACAAGCAAATCTATGCCAATAAAATGGACAAGCTGTAATAAATGGACAAATTCTTAGAAAGGTGTAACCTTCCAAGACTGAACCAGGAAGAAATAGAAAATATGAACAGAGCAATCACAAGTAATGAAATTGAAACTGTGATTAAAAATCTTCCAGCAAACAAAAGTCCAGGACCAGATGGCTTCACAGGAGGATTCTATCAAACAAGTAGAGAAGAGCTAACACCCATCCTTCTCAAACTCTTCCAAAAACTTGCAGAGGACGAAGCTCTCCCAAACTGATTCTATGAGGCCACCATCACCATGATACCCAAAGCAGACAAAGATACTATAAAAAAAGAAAATTGCAGACCAGTATCACTGATGAATATAGATGCGAAAATCCTCAGCAAAATACTGGCAAACAGAATCCAACAGCACATTAAAAGGATCATACACCATGAGCAAGTGGGATTTATCCCAAGGATGCAAGGATTCTTCAAGTGAATCTTCAAGTGAATACGCAAGTGAATCAATGTGATAAACCCTGTTAACAAATTGAATAAAAACCATATGATCATCTCAATAGATGCAGAAAAGCCTTTTGAGAAAATTCAACACCAATTTATGATAAAAACTCTCCAGAAAGTGGGCATAGAGGGAACCTACCTCAACATAATAAAGGCCATATATGACAAACCCACAGCAAACATCATTCTCAATGGTGAAAGACTGAAAGCATTTCCCCTAAGATCAGGAACAAGACAAGGATGTCCACTCTCACCACTATTATTCAACATAGTTTTGGAAGTCCTAGCCATGGCAGTCAGAGAAGAAAAAGAAATAAAAAGAATACAAATTGGAAAAGAAGAAGTAAAACTGTCACTGTTTGCAGATGACATGATACTATACATAGAGAATCCTAAAAATGCCACCAGAAAACTACGAGAGCTACTCAATGAATTTGGTAAAGTTGCAGGATACAAAATTAATGCACAGAAATCTCTTGCATTCCTATACACTAATGATGAAAAATCTGAAAGAGAAATTAAGGAAACAGTCCCATTTACTATTGCAACAAAAAGAATAAAATACCTAGGAATAAACCTACCTAGGGAGACAAAAGCCCTGTATGCAGAAAACTATAAGACACTGATGAAAGAAATTAAAGATGATACCAAGAGATGGAGAGATATACCATGTTCTTGGATTGGAAGAATCAATATTGTGAAAATGACTCTACTACTCAAAGCAATCTACAGATTCAATGCAATCCCTATCAAATTACCAATGGGATTTTTTATGGAACTAGAACAAAAAGCCTTAAAATTTGTATGGAGACACAGAAGGCCCCGAATAGCCAAAGCAGTCTTGAGGGAAAAAAACGGAGCTGGAGGAATCAGATTCCCTGACTTCAGACTATACTACAGAGCTACAGTGGTCAAGACAATATGGTACTGGCACAAAAACAGAAACATAGATCAGTGGAACAAGATAGAAAGCCCAGAGATAAACCCACGCACCTATGGTCAACTAATGTATGAGAAAGGAGGCAAGGGTATACAGTGGATAAAAGACAGTCTCTTTCATAAGTGGTGCTGGGAAAACTGGACAGCTACATGTAAAAGAATGCAATTAGAACACTCCCTAACACCATACACAAAAATAACCTCAAAATGGATTCGAGACCTAAATGTCAGACTGGACACTATAAAACTCTTACAGGAAAACATAGGCAGAACACTCTTTGACATGAATCACAGCAAGATCTTTTTTGATCCACCTCCTAGAGTAATGGAAATACTCTTAGAGGAAAACATAGGCAGAACACTCTATGACATAAATCACAGCAAGATCCTTTCTGACCCACCTCCTAGAGAAATGGAAATAAAAACAAAAATAAACTAATGGGATCTAATGAAACTTCAAAGCTTCTGCACAGCAAAGGAAACCGTAAGCAAGACCAAAAGACAACCCTCAGAATAGGAGAAAATATTTGCAAATGAAGCAACTGACAAAGGATTAATCTTCAAAATTTACAAGCAGCTCATGCAGCTCAATAAATCCTCTGTGCGGGAATCTCTCAGCTTTTCCCTCTGCACCCCTGTTGCTGTGCTCCCCTCTGTGGCTCTGAAGCTTCCCCCACCCCCGCCACTCCCCGTCTCCACCAGTGAAGGGGCTTCCTAGTGTGTGGAAACCTTTCCTTCACAGCTTCCTCCCACTGGTGCAGGTTCCGTCCCTATTCTTTTGTCTCTGTTTTTTCTTTTTTCTTTTGCCCTACCCAGGTACGTGGGGAGTTTCTTGCCTTTTGGGAGGTCTAAAGTCTTCTGCCAGCGTTCAGTAGATGTTCTGTAGGAGTTGTTCCACATGGAGATATTTCTGATGTATTTGTGGGGAGGAAGGTGATCTCCACGTCTTACTCTTCTGCCATCTTGATGGTCTCCCGGCAGGTGGATTCTTAACCACTGTGCCACCAGGGAAGTCCCAGTACTAAACATTTTATACATACTCATTTATTTGTTAAAACAATTCTATGAACCAGGTACTACTGTTGTAGCCATTTTACACATGAGGAAATTGAGGGCCAGGGAAGGTAAGCAACCTGCCCAAAAGTCATGTAGCTAGTAATGGGCAGAGCCAGGATTTGAACTTGGGTGCCTTGGCTCCATAATCCATGTCCTAGAGTATCTGCTGCATTGTGAGGTCACCTGGCATGAAAGTAGAGCTATGATTTCTACCCATATTTGCAACCTAGTAGCAAAAGCAGAATAAACACATGTGAAAATGTATGAGAATTTAGCCAACAAATAAGGCAAATAATACATTCTCAAATATTATCCATTCCTCAGATATTTACTAAACAGTTCTGAGTATCCAAAGATAAATCCAAAGTAGCCTTTGCCCTTGAGGATTTTCATGTCTCGTGGGGGAGAGAGAGAGAAAAATATAGATTCAGTGTAATAAGTCACCAGAAGCCTGCACAGGAGAGAGTGGGAGTTGTAGGAGTGGCACAAACTCAGACTGGGCAAGGGCTCAAGGACAGCTTGCTGGAGGAGGGGAGGGAAAAATTGGAGTTGACGTGACCAGGAGATGGGGAAGGGCTTTCTAAGCAGAGAGCAACTGGGCGGATGCCCACACGTGGGAGACAAGCACGCACTGCTCAGCTGCATGCAGGGCTGGGCCAGGGCGCTGTGGGGCTGAACTGGTGAGCAGGGGTCCTGCTGCCCAGCCCAGGGAGGACAGTGACCACCACGTGAAGTGGTAGGAGATCAGTGAAGACAGTGTCACCACCTCCTCCTCTTCAGCGACCTCCATAAGGCCTGGTGCCAAGGGCCCCAGAGCAACTTCCCGACTCGTCCACTTCCCAGGGGTAATTGTACTAGCAGAAGCTGTGTTCGCCAGAGAGTAGCTCCCCAGATGTCCCTGCATCACTCAGTTCCTCACTGCTGTCATCCCCGTGGAGGGTAAGAGTGATTACAGTTTGCAAGACCGTTTCTGAAACAGCAGATGGATATCAATTATGCCCAAAGAAATCTGTGACCTAGATACAGTGTGCTCATGTTTTCCCCACATTCTTCGTCACTTGTCCTCTCCACTCAGCTGCTCATCTGGTGACTCTGTTCTTTGAGAAGAAATTGGAGGGTGGGGATAGCAGCCAGGAACCAGCCAAGGTGATAGCTCTAAATTCCAGGGCCCTGGGCAGAATTTTGGAAAGAAACCGCTGAATCTGCTGGTCCCAGCATGTACCAAGCTGGGGGGCAGGGGGGGGA
>NW_006799780.1:496258-498392 GCF_000442215.2 Lipotes vexillifer
GCGGGCCTCTCACTGTTGTGGCCTCTCCCATTGCGGAGCACAGGCTCCGGACGCGCAGGCTCAGCGGCCATGTCTCACAGGCCCAGCCGCTCCGCGGCATGTGGGATCTTCTCGGACCGGGGCACGAACCCGTGTTCCCTGCATCGGCAGGCGGACTCTCAACCACTGCACCACCAGGGAAGCCCGTGCCCGAGGCTTTTAACTTAATTTATTCTTCAGTTAGACCAGAAGCGGCCCCAAGCTAGAGCATTGGTTAATAGTGGCAGTTATCTGTTAATAATATCTGGACGCGAGAGATCGAATTGCTTCTTTGTAGAGCTGTGACTAATAGAAGCCACAGTCTATTGAATGGAGTTCTAGTTAATTTTTATTCTTTTTTTCGGAGTTTTTTCTTATTTCATGGGTGGTAGGTGATGAATAAGGCCCATTGGAGGCTGGCACTAGCAGATAAAAGCTTCTTGCTCTTTTTCTGCTGAAGAATTTCTTCTGATTTCCCAGAGGGCCCGGAGTGCTGGGATGGCAATTGAATGAACACATTGCTGCTCAGGAGGGAAGCACCTATTCCGGGGGCATTTGGGGCTGGGGGGCGGGTCAGCACCCCCATTGGAGAGCGCTCGCCCAGGGCACGTTTCCTCTGTGTCCCAACAAGCGTTCCTGCGAGGCACACAGCACCCTGCCCTGACCTTTAACCACTTCCCGTTCACAGTATGTCAACCCAGCCTTCGAAAGGATGATGGGCTACCACAAAGGTGAGCTCCTGGGGAAAGAACTCGCCGAGCTGCCCAAAAGTGACAAGAACCGGGCGGACCTTCTTGACACCATCAACACCTGCATCAAGAAGGGCAAGGTAAAAAAAAAAAATAGAGAAGGGCAAGGTGGGTGAAACCAAAGCAGTCCACAAACCCTTCCCCAATGCATTTTTTCTTCTGTGAGTTTTTATGTCGCGTCTTTAGCATTGGCTTCTTTAATAACGTTCCAATTAAGTGAAAAATCCTTTATGTTTGCAAGATGAGTTAACATTTGAGTTAATTTTGGATAGCAAGCGAACCTGGTGCTTATCCTGATGGTATGGAATCTGGTGATCTTGTGTAAGGAAATTTCTTCCTTCACATGAATGAATCTCACCTGTCATGGCTGGAATTTCATACCTATCTCTGAGGAGAGCTATTCTATATTTTTTAGCTTATCCAGTGTTTGGGGGACGAAGAGCATTTAATATCAGTATTTACATGTCTTACAGGCCCAGTTTTCGGTCAGTTTTCCTTTTTCTGCTCTCTTTACCCATCACAGTTCAGTTTGTCCAGCGACCTCCACTGCATCCCAGCAGATGAAGGCAGTGGTGCAGTTGCAGTGGGCATCTCTCCACAAGCCTTCCTTTCCAGCGGAGCATTGCTCTCATAGCTGGAACTGCCTGGGCATTTTCTTTTAATCATTCAGATGCTTTCTCTGATGTGAATTAGTTAGATAAGCATTGTACTTATTTAATGGAGGACCAGTTTATAGAAATAAAATGTTTGGCTTATATATCATGGCCAAAATTAGTAAAAGAAAAGAACACTGGGGCAGTGAGACTGAAAAGGAAACAGGACATTGTCAAGTCCCCCAAAAAATCTGCCTGAAGAGTACTGCCACACATCTAGTGACCCCAACATGCATACCAGTTAGCCATCCTGTGTGAGTGTGCAGGCAAGAAAAGGCTGCAAAGAGTCTCAGGTCTAATTCAACCACTTCCTCCCAGAAATAGTGGAGGTGCCACAGGCTCCCCCTTGAGGTCACCGGGCTCTTTATCCTAGCCGGTTCCTCAGGGTCGGGCCACAGCAAATCTTCACACTCCCCTTTGTCTCATCCATGGAAACTGCCAGGAGCCAGATTAAGCCCAGAGAAGGCTTGGCTGGAGGCCCAATAGGATAGTAGAAGGATGATGGGCTTCAAGGAAAGTTAAGAGATAAATTTATAACCACATTTTTCACTTTCTCACGTGGGCACATTAGTCAGCATCTCTGAGCCTCTCTTAACCTATCTGCAAATGAAGGGTGATAATATCAAGCTCACAGGTTGTTGTAAAGATCTCGAGAAAGACCTCAGAAGAACCCCTTGACCTGGTGCCCCTACACCCACAGGGCTGAGAGCAGGA
>NW_006799780.1:498438-524842 GCF_000442215.2 Lipotes vexillifer
GCCCCTACCCCCACAGGGCTGAGAGCAGGAATGGCACCCACTGCTCAAGTGTCCCAGAACCGGGAGGGGCAGCCCCTGGTGGTGGGCTCATTGCTCTGGTGGGCTCTGTGCACTGTGACGATGAGCCTTACGTAGTCACCGTCACGGTGGGTGCAACCGTGGAGCGGTGTTTTGTGGGATGTAACAAAAGCAAGTGGGAACTTCATGGCAGAACTTGAGGAGACCCTCTGTAGGAGCCATCAAACGCCTGGACAGAAGGATTTTAAGAGCTCTCTTTATGTAGGAGTGGCAGGGGGTTTACTATGCCAGACGGAAATCCGGCGACAGCATCCAACAGCATGTGAAGATCACTCCAGTGATTGGCCAAGGAGGGTGAGCGCCAACTCTTAAACTCTATTGTTTTGAGGGGCCCCTGTGGGCGTTGGGTTTGTATATGGAAATGCAAATACAGTAGGGTTGGGTCTGTACGTAGTACCTGCCGAGGACACCTCCATGTGGCCGGCAGCAGCCCCAAAACAGCACAGGCTCTTCTTCTGCTTGTGGGCTTTATGAAGCATCACCCTGACTGTCCACTTCCGCCTGATTGTCTGTGGGTCCATTGTCCCCACGCCGCAAGGAGCTCAGTTTCTAGGCCTTTCCCTGTCATCACAAAGACCACAGAACAGCAGGGCTCACTGCCTCAGCCCCACCTGGGAGCCGAGCTTCTCTCCTTGAGGCACCGGCTCTGTGATGATTCTCTCCAGTCCTCGGGGCTTGTTCCACAAGGAAGAGAGAACCCTGGGGGTCATGGTTAGGAGAAAAAGGTGTCTGACCAGAAGCTGAGACATCTGATTCCATGTGAATCTCAGGTTACCAGAGGAGCCTGTTCATTTGCAGAGAGATAAGGAAAATGCTCTATTCCATTTCCTTCTCCCAGTTACATTTTGTGAGAAGGTTTATGGAGCCAAACAGGACCCCCTAACAGTATATCACTGAGGAGCCTTTGTAAACAAGCCTGAAGGTCAACCAGCCAGCTTCATAGTACAGGTTTACAAGGGACACACGCTGTTGGGTGATGCTTTGGAAAAAGAAAAGGAGCAGTTATGGTGCGAATAACCAGAAAAAGAGAGCCCTGTCTGTGACTCTTATTGTGTGGTTAGAAAACGTTCTGTAGTCAGCAAAGTGTCTGTAGGTTGTTTCCGCTCCGATTTTACTTATTTGTTCGTTTCAAAACTGTTCCCCCCTCCGTTCAGAATCCACTGTCTCATGTTTCCTGCCACTTTGCTTCGCTCCGCATGGTGGGGACACTGGTAGCCCTGACCAGGGGTTTCGAGCGCACAGAGAGAGGCCCCCAAATCCCTCCTGAGTGCACAGGCTTCCGCGTGGCTATTTCCACCAGCGGTCAGAGCTCTGAGGCCACGATGGCAATCACATTATTATTTCCAGCCATCATCCTTAGACTGTCTTCTCAAGCTAAGATTCACTGTGTGTGTGACCAGAATTATTAGGTAACAAGGTGGAGGAGACTGAGTTATTGTTTGGTTATTTCTGTCAGAATGAGTTTTTCTGATCTTTCTGATTTGACAGATAAGAGCAAGAAGTTCTAGAGCCCAGAGACAGTGTTATTTTTTTTCCCCCAATATTTTCCCCCAGTGAGCTGTCAAAGGAAATTCTTAACTAAAAGTAGGGAAATTTTACCTCTTCCTATTTAGTGATGCTCACTACAGAATAACCAGGACTCTTCAGAGTCCTCCAGAGAAAACTGAACCAAAGAGGAAGACAGACAGAGACAGAGAAACAGAAGCAGAGATACAGAGAGAAGAGACTCATTACTATAAAATCTAACATAGTCCTCTGTAATTCTAGCTTCACTCAGTAGAAAATCTACCTTGAGCTGATCGTTGTGCAGGACTAAGGCACCTGTTGTCTTTTCCTGGTGTCCTTGTGGTAATGAGCAACACCACAGGCTGTTTTGGGATTCTGTCCATGATCTTAAAACAAGAGGGTTTTTCTGTGCCTGAAAAATGCCATCATTTATGATGATGTGAAAGAATGTGGAATATTAAATGTAAAAACAACAACCATGAACTTTGGTCATTGTCCAAATGAGTCTTTGCCTTCTACATAAGCTATAAAAGTATTAGTGTCGGCAGAATTAAATCCCATTTTAATTTAAAGTCTGGAGTAGCATTTCATCCTGTCACTGATGCTATCTAGGAGCCAGGCCTCAGGAGTTGGTTAGAAAATGAAGTACCCGTTAGGAAAGTGTTTCTGAGCCAGTTGTGATTAAAAGGGAAGCCCAGTTTCTGAAGGCATGTGTGGGCTGTGTGTGGAAAAAAAAAAATTCATCTTTTATAGACTGTGTTTTGTCAGAATTTAAAATCTGCCCTAGAATGGACCCTGGAGTTTTACTTGAAGAGGATTCTGTTGACGTTTTCATTTGCTAATTTGTTGAATCATCTCATATCTGACTCACTAATAACTGATTATTTATGTTATTAGGAAAATTAGGCATTTTGTCTCGCTCAAGAAACTGTGTTGTACCACTGACAAAAATAAGCAGGTATGGTATTCAGTTTGCTTCATTTGCTTTGTCAGCTTGACCATGCGTTCGTTACATTCTCACCATGGTTCTCTACTTGTCTTTCTCCGTATCTTACTGCAGTTGCCAATTAAGAAGCTTTATGGCAAAATTAGGCCCTTAGACAAATAGTAAAAGAAAAAATTCCCCAGCGAGCCTATATACTTTATTAGTAACGCATGTCAGTTATGATTTAGCTTGTGACTGCAGCTCAGGACCAATATATTTTATGAGAGCATAAAATTTTTCCTCCAAATAAAAAATGTTCTAATTTGCTACCTTAATTTCTTAAGTGAAAAGTATATATACATTTGAGCATTTCACCCCTATAATTTCATGTCAAAAACAAAAATCATTTATAATTAGTACTATGATTTTTATCATGCAGAACAATATATTTGAGTGTTTTCTGAAGTAACAGAATTTTAGGAAGTTGCTGTATTTAAGAACTTTTTTAGGTAGTTTTATCACAGAGAACAACAACGGTATTGTTTTTTTTTCACATCCTTATTGGAGTATAATTGCTTTACAATGTTGTGTTAGTTTCTGCTGTACAACAAAGTGAATCAGCTAAATGTATGCATATATCTCCATATCCCCTCCATCTTGCGTCTCCCTCCCACCCTCCCTATCCCACCCCTCTAGGTGGTCACAAAGCTGATCTCCCTGTGCTATGCGGCTGCTTCCCACTAGCTATCTATTTTACATTTTGTAGTGTATATATGTCAATGCTACTCTCTCACTTCGTCCCAGATTCCCCTTCCCCCTCCCCATGTCCTCAAGTCCATTCTCTACGTCTGTGTCTTTATTCCAATCCTGCCCCTAGGTTCATCAGAACCTTTTTTTTTTTAGATTCCATATATATGTGTTAGCACACGGTATTTGTTTTTCTCTTTCTGACTTACTTCACTCTGTATGACAGACTCTAGGTCCAACCACCTCACTACAAATAACTCAATTTCGTTTCTTTTTAAGGCTGAATAATATTTCATTGTATATATGTGCCACATCTCCTTTATCCATTCATCTGTCGATGGACACTGAGGTTGCTTCCATGTCCTGGCTATTGTAAATAGTGCCTCAATGAACATTGTGATACATGACTCTAGGAATTACAGTTTTCTCGGGGTATATGCCCAGTAGTGGGATTGCTGGGTCACATGGTAGTTCTATTTTTAGTTTTTTAAGGAACCTCCATACTGTTCTCCATAGTGGCTGTATCAATTTACATTCCCACCAACAGTGCAAGAGGGTTCCCTTTTCTCCACACCTTCTCCAGCGTTTATTGTTTGTAGACTTTTTGATGATGGGCATTCTGACCGGTGTGAGGTGATACCTCACTGTAATTTTGATTTGCATTTCTCTAATGATTAGTGATGTTGAGCATCCTTTCATGTGTTTGTTGGCGATCTGTATATCTTCTTTGGAGAACTGTCTATTTAGGTCTTCTGCCCATTTTTGGATTGGGTTGTTTGTCTTTTTGTTATTGAGCTGCATGGGCTGCTTATATATTTTGGAGATTAATCCTTTGTCCGTTGATTCGTTTGCAAATGTTTTCTCCCATTCTGAGGGTTGTCTTTTCATCTTGTTTATGGTTTCCTTTGCTGTGCAAAAGATTTTAAGTTTCATTAGGTCCCATTTATTTATTTTTATTTCCATTTCTCTAGGAGGTGGGTCAAAAAGTATCTTGCTGTGATATTTTTTCTTTTTGGTTTATACTTTAGTACTGGATTGTGTGTATTTTCACTTCATGCTTTAAAGTTTGTTGATTAAAAAGTATTCAACAAACATAATTACCAATGATCTTTTAATACAAATCTATTTTATTTAGGTATAATTGATGTGCCATATTATGTGTTTCAGAAGTGCAACATAGTTATTCACAATTTTTAAAGGTTGTACTCCATTTATAGTTATTATAAAATGTTGTCTATATTCCCTGTGTTATATATCTGTGTAGCTTATTCATTTTAGACATAGTAGTTTACACCTCTTAATTCCCTGCCCAATTTTTCCTCTCCCCCTTTCCCTCTCCCCTCTGGTAACCACTAGTTCTCTATATCTGAGTCTGTTTCTTTTTTGTTCATTCATTCATTTTATTTTTTAGATTACACATATAAGTGATATCATACAGTCTTTCTCTGTCTGACTTATTTCACTTAGCATGATACCCTCCAAGTCCATCCATGTTGTTGCAAATGGCAAAATGCCATTCTTTCTTATGGCTGAGTAGTATTCCATTGTGTGTGTGTGTGTGTGTGTGTGTGTACCTCCAGTGATCTGTTTTTGACTATCTATCAAACATGGCCTTTGACTTAGATGAAGATTTTAAAAGAAGGGACAGTGTCTCTCAGGGATATGAAGGGCTTCAGGGCATAATCCATTTTAGTGTAACATGTCAGAGGCTTGGGAAGTGGTGTGGGATCAGGAGGAAGCCTGGCCAGGCAAGGAAGTAAGCTGGAGCATGGTAGACCCAAGATGCCTGGGCTCCTCCCAGTGAGAAGGCAGCTCCAGAGGAGAGGAGACTCAGTGCAGTGAGCTTCCAGCTGGTGCCTCAGCCCATCGAAGGTATCCATGTCCATCTGCTTTTTTTTTTTTTTTTTGCGGTACGCGGGCCTCTCACTGCTGTGGCCTCTCCCATCGCGGAGCACAGGCTCAGCGGCCATGGCTCACGGGCCCATCCGCTCCGCGGCATGTGGGATCCTCCCGGACCGGGGCACGAACCCGTGTCCCCTGCATTGGCAGGCGGACTCCCAACCACCATCTGCTTTTTTAAAAAAAAAAAATGACTCAGTATTTGTATAGACTGTGAAATGATCACCACGGTAAGTCTAGTTAACATCCATCGCCATATGTAGTTACAGTTTTTTTTTGAGAACTTTTAGTATCTACTCTTAGCAAATTTCAAATATGCAGCATAGCATTATTGACTATAGTCCATGCTGTACAGTACATCCTCAGGACTTATCCATTATAACTGGAAGTTTGTACTTTTTGACCCCCTGCATCCCTTTTTTAAAATTAATTAATTAATTTATTTATTTATTTATTTTTGGCTTCCTTGGGTCTTTGTTGCTGTGCGCGGGCTTTCTCTAGTCGTGGCGAGCGGGGGCTACTCTTTGTTGCGGTGCGTGGGTTTCTCATTGTGGTGGCTTCTCTTGTTGCAGAGCATGGGCTCTAGGCATGCGGGCTTCAGTTGTTGTGGCTCGCAGGCTCTAGAGAGCAGGCTTAGCAGTTGTGGCGCACGGGCTTAGTTGCTCCGCGGCACATGGGATCTTCCCGGACCAGGGCTCGAACCCTTGTCCCCTGCGTTGGCAGGCGGATTCTTAACCACTGCGCCACCAGGGAAGTCTCCTGCATCCCTTTTACCTAACCCCCCCACCCCCACCTCTGGCAACCACCGATCTGTTGTCTGAGTTTGAGGGTTTTTTTAGATTCCACGTATTAGTGATAGCATATGGTATTTGCCTTTCTCTATCTGATTTATTTCACTTACTGTAATGCCCTCAAGGGCCATCCATGTTGTTGCAAATGGCAAGATTTCCTTCTTTCTTATGGCTAAATAATATTTCATTGTATGTGTATATACCACATTTTCTTTATCCATTCAGCCATCCATGGTTGTTTCCATGTCTTGGCTATTGTAAATAATGCTGCAGTGAGTATGGGGTTGCATATATATTTTAGAGTTAGTGATTTTATTTCCTTTCGATAAATACCCAAAAGTGGAATTTCTGGATCATATGGTAGTTCCATTTTTAACTTTTTGAAGAACTTCCATGCTGTTTCCCATAGTGGCTGCACCAGTTTACGTTCCCACCAACAGTGCACAAGTGTTCCCTTTTGTCTACGTCCTTGACAACACTTGTTATTTTTTTTTACTTTTTGATAATAGCCATGTTAACAGGTGTGAGTTTGTATCTCACTGTGGTTTTGATTTGTATTTCCCTGAAAGCTAGTGATGTTGAACACCTATTTGTATACCTGTTGGCCATCTGTTTGTCTTCTTTAGAAAACTATCTATTTAGCCTCCACCCATTTTTTTTATTGGGTTGTTTTTTTTTTTGCTGTTGAGTTGTATGAGTTCTTTATATTTTTTTAGATGCTAACTCCCTTATCAGTCATATGATATGCAAATATTTTCTCCTATTTGGTAGGATATCCTTTCATTTTGTTGGTGGTTTTCTTTGCTATGCAAAGCATTTTAGTTTTATGTAGTCCCAGTTGTTTATATTTGGTTTTGTTGCCTTTGCTTTTGGTGTCAGAAAATCACTGCAAGACCAATATCAAGGAGCTTATCCCCTATGGTGTCTTCTAGGAATTTCATGATTTCAGATTTTAAGTTCAAGACTTTAATCCATTTTGAGTAGATTTTTGTGTACAGTGTAAGATAGTGATCCAGTTTCATTCTTTTCCATGTGGGTATTTTTTTTTTAACATCTTTATTGGAGTATAATTGCTTTACAATGGTGTGTTAGTTTCTGCTTTATAACAAAGTGAATCAGTTATACATATACATATGTTCCCATATCTCTTCCCTCTTGCGTCTCCCTCCCTCCCACCCTCCCTATCCCACCCCTCCAGGCGGTCACAAAGCACCGAGCTGATCTCCCTGTGCTATGCGGCTGCTTCCCACTAGCTATCTACCTTACGTTTGGTAGTGTATATATGTCCATGCCTCTCTCTCGCTTGGTCACAGCTCACCCTTCCCCCTCCCCATACCCCAAGTCCATTCTCCAGTAGGTCTGTGTCTTTATTCCTGTTTTACCCCTAGGTTCTTCATAACATTTTTTTTTCTAAATTCCATATATATGTGTTAGCATACGGTATTTGTCTTTCTCTTTCTGACTTACTTCACTCTGTATGACAGACTCTAGGTCTATCCACCTCATTACAAATAGCTCAATTTCGTTTCTTTTTATGGCTGAGTAATATTCCATTGTATATATGTGCCACATCTTCTTTATCCATTCATCCGACGACGGGCACTTAGGTTGTTTCCATCTCCGGGCTATTGTAAATAGAGCTGCAATGAACATTTTGGTACATGACTCTTTCTGAATTCTGGTTTCCTCAGGGTATATACCTAGTAGTGGGATTGCTGGGTCATATGGTAGTTCTATTTGTAGTTTTTTAAGGAACCTCCATACTGTTCTCCATAGTGGCTGAACCAATTCACATTCCCACCAGCAGTGCAAGAGTGTTCCCTTTTCTCCACACCCTCTCCAGCATTTATTGTTTCTAGATTTTTTGATGATGGCCATTCTGACTGGTGTGAGATGATATCTCATTGTAGTTTTGATTTGCATTTCTCTAATGATTAATGATGTTGAGCATTCTTTCATGTGTTTGTTGGCAGTCTGTATATCTTCTTTGGAGAAATGTCTATTTAGGTCTTCTGCCCATTTTTGGATTGGGTTGTTTATTTTTTTGTTATTGAGCTGCATGAGCTGCCTGTAAATTTTGGAGATTAATCCTTTGTCAGTTGATTCATTTGCAAATATTTTCTCCCATTCTGAGGGTTGTCTTTTGGTCTTGTTTATGGTTTCCTTTGCTGTGCAAAAGCTTTGAAGTTTCATTAGGTCCCATTTGTTTATTTTTGTTTTTATCTCCATTACTCTAGGAGATGGGTCAAGAAGGATCTTGCTGTGATTTATGTCATGGAGTGTTCTGCCTATGTTTTCCTCTAAGAGTTTGATAGTTTCTGGCCTTACATTTAGGTCTTTAATCCATTTTGAGCTTATTTTTGTGTATGGTGTTAGGGAGTGATCTAATCTCATACTTTTACCATGTGGCTATTTTTTAAAAATTTATTAATTTATGTATTTTTGGCTGCATCAGGTCTTCGTTGCTGCACACAGGCTTTCTCTAGTTGCGGTAGTTGCGGCGAGCGGGGGCTACTCTTCGTTGTGGTGCGTGGGCTTCTCATTGCAGTGGCTTCTCTTGTTGCAGAGCACGGGCTCTAGGCGTGCAGGCTTCAGTAGTTGTGGCCCGTGGGCTCAGTAGTTGTGACTTGCAGACTCTAGAGCGCAGGATCAGTAGTTGTGGCACATGGGCTTAGTTGCTCTGCGGCATGTGGGATCTTCCCGGACCAAGGATGGAACCCGTGTCCCCTGCATTGGTAGGTGGACTCCCAACCACTGCACCACCAGGGAAGCCCTCCATGTAGCTATTTAATCCAACACCATTTACTGAAGAAACTATTCTTTCCACCTTGTATATTCTTGGCTCCTTTGTCACAAATTAATTGACATATATATGTGAGTTTATGTCTGGACTCTCTATTGATCTACATCATTAGATACATTGAACTATCTATGCAGATAAATATGTGTCTGTTTTTATGCCAATACCATACTGTCTTGATTACTATAGATTTGTAACATAGTTTGAAATTGGGGAGTGTGATACCTCCAACTTTGTTCTTCTTTCTTAAGAATATTGGAAAAATATTCTAGAATAGCAAAAGGAATCATGTACTTTTTTGTAAGATTTAGTTCAACATAAAATGCCTCCTTCAGCACTGAGTGTTTCGTCTGGAATCAGGAAATTTTCACTTAATAACATAAACTCATGCAGAGAGGCAAGTCCTTGGAGACCTCTGGGAAAGGAGGGGAACTGACTTTCACAGGAAAAAAATTCTCCCAACAGCAAAGTTTAGACATCACAGGAGGAAGAATGAGGTCCACGTGAGAGGTGACATGGGTAGCGGGAGAATCACATGACATTCTGATGGCTTTTTAGAGACAAACTAGTGAACCCAAGCAGTGCAAACCAACTGCTATGGGCTGTGAAGCCACAGTGCAGGACCCAGGCCCACTTGGGCTTCACGCCCATCCAGAAATGAGTCGAGTATAGTCCACGTCCAAAACCAAGCAGAGCCTCCCCCACCAGCCTAGCCTTGCTCCTCCTCCTGCCTCGCTTTCCTGTTTAGTGAATGGACCCCGTCTCCTGTCACCATTTCCCTGCAGCTCCATGTGCCCAAATTCTACCAGCCTTCCATGGTCCAGCCCAAGAAACATCAAGTTCCATCTCCCTCCTCGAGCCCCCAAAGTACCTTCTTTGCTGTGTATCACGCCCACCGTCGTGATGGCTACTTGTGTGCCTCACTGCCCTCTCCTCTCCAGCAGCGTCCCTGGGCTGTGCTTGTCTTTGTGAGCCCATGCTGCCTGGTGCGTAGTAGGCCCTCAAGCTGTTGGTGAGCTGGAGTGGACTTGAATGTCTCGGTCCTGGCCTCCTGCCACCTGTACACTCTTCCTGCTTCACAGGGAGAGCGGGCGAGTCCTTAGCACAGGACTCAGGGATGCAGAAGAAGAGGGGCCACCTCCTCTTTTCTGGGGCTCTAAATAGAAATGTCTTTATTGCCGTAAATTAGCTGCTGTTCTGAGAAGGGTGGAAATGCAGGGCTCAGATATCCTGAGCCATTGACGTCACCTAATCGTGCTGCACTGGCCTAGAGAGACACTTAGATTTTCCAATAACAAAGAATTTTTATATCTCTGGCCAGCCACACTGTTTTTCCTTCTCATTAAAGGAGGCTGAAGTGAATGGTGATGGGTCTGTGATGGGAAGGGCTCCCTAGAGGGTGGGAGCAGCCCGTCTGCAGGTGGTTGTAGTGGCGCTGCTTTCTGGGGTTTAGCCCTGAAGTCAAAATCCACCCATGGGTTTGCATTTTAACAAGGAATGAAATTGGAAGCCAGGCTGCTGTCTGCTGGTGGTGCTTTTCATCAGCAAAGATCTTTTTTCCTACGTGAACCCTGTAGCTTTTTGCCAAAAGGCTGGAAATGCCCTGCGAGGTTAGTCTGCCGTAAACATTGTCACCCCCTGCAGCACTCACACATTTTCTCCCCAGATGTGTATTAAACACCTGTTCCGTGCTGGCGCCAGGGACACGAAGTCTCTGCCCCAGAAGCTGTGGGGCCACAGACAAATAAACAGGACATATTTCTAGAGCACAGTGTTGGGAGGTGTGAAACAGGTGCTGCAGAAGCACAGGACGCAGGACTGAAGGAGGCTGGCTAGGATATTTTTAGGTGTCATCTAGGACAAAGGGCAACAAGCTACAACCTACAGGCCAAATGTGGTCTGTTTTGTAAATAAAGTTTTATTGGCTCACAGCCACATTCTTTTTTACGTAGCACCTGAGGCTGCTTTCATTCTACAACAGCAGGGTTGAGCAGGTACAACAGAGACCATGTGGCCAGCAAAGCCTAAAATATGTACTCTCTGGCCCTTTACAGAAAAAATTTGCCAACCTCATTTCTAAAAGATCATTTTCTTTCTTGAATTTCCCACTTTCTTAGGTCAGAGACCATCTGCCCCGCCCTCTGGAAGGCCTCTCCCGCCTCCATGCATGCACATACTTCTTTGAACACCCTTTGCCTTCCTGGCATCCCCTGCACCCTGGTTCAGAGCCTGTCACAACCCCTTTATACCAGTGTGAGAACTTAGTTCCCCTGAGGCTTTGCCTTTTCATGAGGTCCAGGTCAAAATCCAAATGCATGGCTGAAACTCAAATTTCAGACATCTGCAAGCACCGTCCAGGAGTTGGCCTCACATAGGGGAAGGAGGCTTCCAGGATCCCAGCTTTAAACCAGCTCCTCCTAAGCTGGCCTGGTCCAAGGAGAGGGGATCTCCCCACTGCCACCCCCGTAGTGACCACCCCCAGCCCAGTTGCAGTACAGCCCCCATTCTCACTTCTCCAAGCCTTGGCCATTAGAATATGGGGAGCACAGCACTCTCAAAAGCCAGCAGCCAGTGGCAGGCTTGGAGCCCTGGAGCGAGTGTGGGGTTGCAGCTGGTGGTGTCCATCGTACTGTATCATCTGGTCTCTGTTCTCATGGTGGGGGGTGGGGGGTGACACACAGGCCACGGAGAAGCCTCAGGGAGATGCACGTGTCTCGTGTCCAGTAAGAGGAAGTCGTTCTCTTGTGAAGTCAGGAAGCACAGCGCACCCAATGAGCAGCTCCCGAAAATATTCCCTTGGTCAGTGGGGTTATAGCAGGAGAAGGTCATAGCCAGGCTCAGAGGAAGTGGTCTGCTTTCTGACTAATCAGCGTTCCAGGACAAAAGCTGGTTGAGAGCAGACTGAGACGAATCTGACCTGGATTTTGCACAGGGCTTTCCAGAGCTAGACAACAGAGGTTCCTGCCTTTGGAATTTCATTGACCACCACCTCACCCTCATGACAGGAAGGTTGTTTCAGCCCTGGGAAATAGGAAGGACATAATCTCTGAATGAAGAATAGCTATTTAACATGAATCAGTTTGCCTTAGTTGAAACCTTGTTTCTATCAGTGAAAACCTATGTAAGCGTCGTCACAGCCTGACATCAGTATGGGGACAGGCATTTGGAAGTCACTGCTTTAAAAGCAGTTTCACGCTTGTAACTTATTTGGGGATAGAAGAGGCAGAAATAGGGGCTGAGTTGGCCAAATTTGCAGTAATGAAACTTTGCTTTGAGATAAGCTTTTTAGGGTTCATAATACTATGCCATTTTATACAAGGGACTTGCGCGTGCGTGGATTTTGATATCCATGAGAGCAGAGGACAACTAGGAGGGTGGTCCTAGAACCAATCCCCCATGAATAACAAGGAATGACTATATTTTGTTTTATAGTAAACTATTTAATCTTGAAATTGTTGTAAAGATTAGGGAAAAAGAGAACTTTACTGTAATAATAATGCTTAAGACAAAACCTGTCAGAAGTGCCTAAAACAAGATACAAGGACATAGAGTGTCAGGGAATAAGAAGGGGGAAGGAACAGGTCTTTAGTTTTGTGAAGGCTTCAAGTAGGGAAGGAGGGACTGGGTCCTGAAGGCAAAAGCAGTGGAAAGTTTTAAGGGATCCGATTAGGCTCAATATAGGAAAGAATTATTAGAATTGACCAAAGTTTGTAGCCTTATCGGATAGTGAGTTCACCACCACGGGAGGTAATCAAATAGCAGTAGAGTGAGCTTTCAGTGGGAAAAGCTGTCTAGGGAGGTCACTCATTGGCCAGAGGTTAGACTAGATCAGTGGTTCTCCAAGTGTGGTTCCCTGGAGCAGCAGTGGCCCCAGGAATTTGTTAGAATTACAAAACCAGACTACAGAATCAGAAATTGAGGGGGGGGGGGCCTGGGCAGTCTTTTTTAATAAGCCTTCCAAGTGCTTCTAATTCACTCTGAAGTTTAAGAGATACTGGATAAGATGAATGACTTCAAGACTCTGATAATGTGAATTTGTAATATTGGTTCATGAGCAGAGGCTGTTCCTGGTTTAATATAGTCAGGGATGCTTGTTTTCACTTCTGGCCCTCCAGCTTTCCCCTCCTGAGCATGAGGCCCCTGACCCAGGCTGCTCAGAATGTTGTGTTGCAGAGGACCCCCAGCTCTGCCCCAGGCATGTCCAGCTTGTGCCCTAGACCTGCACGTCCCAGATGGAAATGTGGCTCAACAAACGGCAATGTGCTCCAAGTGTGAACCACGTGCTAGATTTCAGAGACTTAGTATGAAAAAGAATGTAAATTAGCTTATTAAAAATATCTCAGTCTCATGTTGATAACATGTTGAAATGATAACATCTCGCACATATTGTACTTAAAATATTAATTTCACCTGTTTCTTGTCACTTTAATGCAGCTACTAGAATATTTAAAATTATGTATGTGGCTTGCATTTGTGGCTCTCACATTATTTCTGTTGGGGGTCTAGCCCTTGCCTTCCAGGCCAAATCTTACCCCAAATCCAGCTCTTTGCGCCCTTTCGCAGGCGATAGAGGGGCTCAAAGAGCTACACATACAGTCTAGCTTCTGTCAATGAGTCGACTGCAGACTTACTGAGCCTCCCAGGAGAGGAGGCTGTAACCCAGGCCCCTAGAAGTGCTTTTCTCTTCCATGATGGGTGCTTAAGCAGACGTTCAGGGACCATTTTTGTTCAGGGAGGTGTGGGGGGCACCTTCCATTAGTTCTCCAACTGCAGCAGAAAGTTAGCTGTCACTTTCTAGAGCTATCGGGTGGACAGTGGGAGCTCTGGGCACCACGCCCTCCCACCCACTGCCCCTGTGGCCCTTGCAGTCCCACCCCAGACCGGCCTTCTCTTGGGTGAGTCTCGCCCCTCGCTGCCCCTAGGCCTCGACTCTCCCCACGTTTGCCAGGGTCAGCTCCCCCTCATCTTTTCCTTCCCAGCAGGTGGCTTGGCTGATAGCCCTCTTCGTGATTTGGGGGCCTCCCCACAGCGTGCACAGAATAGGGGCCTTAATGCTCAGAGAGCTTCATCCCACTGCATTCTCGGTAAAACAGGAAGAGCATGGCTGTTGTGGGCAACCAGGAGAGAAAGATGGGTAGAATCACTTACTGGTTTCTATTCATTGCTGATCCCTGGTGATGAAAACAAGTTTTCAGTGTATCCTAAATTCCCAATATTTGGGATGTGTCACATGGGGGTTTTGCTTCGTTTTGTTTTTTTATTTCTTGTGTTAACATATAAAAAGTATCCATAGAAACAAGGTGGGGAGAATTTTTTCTGTAGCCTCAATACATTTATTACTGATGCCACTTTGTATTTCTAACACCATTATAATTCTGCATCCTAAAAATACATTCTGCAGGTTTCTGATCTATCTAGAACCTCAGCATCTAACTAATTCAACTTGGATTTTGTTAGCGTGTCAATTTTATCCTCACTTTTACTTAATACTGCATTACATGGAAAATATATCAAATGATCCAAATGTGCTCAAAGATGTGCTTCTCCTGCCCATAAGTACACACAATTACAGAGTCGTTGGGAAGATTGTCTAACCCATTTCTCCCCCCCAAAATAGGTAATATATGTCATTTAAAAATGATTATTGTCTAGATTATCTATGTCACATGTTTTTGAATGATGTAGACCCTTTGCAGCTTCCTCGTCCTTCAGGACTCAGTCCAGCTTCTTTTCCCTCCAAGAATCTCCCCAAGCCTGCCCGCCATCTCTCTCCCCACCAGTGAAGGTGACGGTGACACTGTTTTTCTGCATCGTCCATTCCACTGTTAATCTTATGCTGCTTTGGGTAAGTTCTCACTTCCGGCCACTGTGTGTACCCAGTAGATAACAGGAAAATATTTTGAAAGCTAATTTTTATTCCCTAATTCAGTAACCCTTGGAAGGCATAAGAGATCAAAGATACAGCTCTGTCTAGTCCCAAATTATTATTACATGTAGAGTTTTCATCTGTATGTAGCCAATATACATATCACATGCCGTTGCAAAGAGTATTTGCTGTGTTCTCCCAAGGTGCACGTCCAAGTGTGACTTCCTGAAGTGGGAGAAAAAGGACACTGCAACTGAAAACATGACTTCAGTTTGCACTGAAAGTGGCTATTCATGTTTAGAGATGTATTTTATCTAATCAGTGTATTACCACGGTACTGAGTTTGTACATATGTACTTTACTCACAGTAGGTGCCCCAAATATTTGTTGATAGATTTGGTAAAGCCACTAAGTAAACAACATTTTTCCATTTAGCTTTAGTACATATTTACACGGAGCTATTTAAAGAAAGGGCTCCAATATTGCAAAACCACAATTTTTCCTGAGAAACCACGTTTGAGCAGCCCAACCCTGAGCAGATGGGAATGGAGTACCTGCGGGGTGTCTGAGCGGAAGACAACTAGGAGGTCCCAGCAGGGAACAGGCCCGCACGCTGAGAATTCAGCGATGCGATTACATGTGTGAGAAAGTCTCAGCTCACAGGAGAGAGAGGCGACCGCAGGCCTGGTGCTGCTGGCAGCTGTTGTAGCTGGGCACGACAAACTTCATGAGACCCCACACGTCTGAAGCTGAGAGAGCCACCTAGCCGACAAGGGAGGGGACTGACTGAGAACATTCTGGGCGCGTGTACCTACCCTGAGCCCCGTGGGGAAGGAGGCTGCCTCGTTTCAGGTAGACACACGTGCTCTGCCGCTCATGGCTAGCAGGGCGGCAGGCCTCGGGTTGTCTGCCCTGCGCGGGGGTGGGATTCCTCTGTCCCGGCTGGTCTCTTCTCCTGTTCTCTCCGCCACGGTGTAGGTATTTATAAGGCACCTGACCTGTGGTGGGGACAGCTAGGAGGCGGAGAATGGGAAAAACAGAGGGGAAGGCACTCAAAGTCCTGAACCTGAAATCACGTTTCCCTTTCCTGCCTGCTCACCTGTAACGGGCTGCCCCGATGGCAAGGCCCTGCTCAGGTGAGCCTCAGGACGGGAGGCCTAAACATGAAGAAAAATTCGTTTGACTTAAGAAAAGTGAAATAGGTTTGCTGATGAACGGTAAACAGACATAGCTGAGCTGTTTCTTAAAAATTAACGTTCGCTCTTTACCTCTGACACGTTTAAGACAACTAAGATTTAAAGAGGAGATTCTATGTTGGCCTTTGGGAAGGAGGAGCTCCCCACCCCCCAAATTTAACTAAAATTCCAAAGGTTGTATTTTTGTATGATTTGTGTCATTCAGACTATTGAAAGATATTCTGTTCACTGTGGAGGCTTAAAATAATTCAGCACAAGAAGCTTTTATATTACCTTAGAGCTGATTTAGGTTAAAGTTTTACTTATTTACCTATTTTTATGCAATTTATGGGAATTAGCAATTGATAGGAAAGTTTTCTTTTCCCAAAGCAGCAGTTGGTGTCTGTCTCCTCAGAAGGAATTAATTCAGTTCACATTGAGAACTTTTCAGGCTGGGGCATGTGCTCGGCGTAAGCTGGGCATTCATTCCTCTATTCATGAAGCAGCAATTGCCTTCCAGCACTTTGGCCCAGTGGAAGACACAAGGGTGGATGAGAATGAGGTCACCACGTTTTACCCCATATCGGCTTGGCTAATGGGACCACCCATTCCACTCAACCTCGCCCCCGCGCCCCCCCCAAACCTGGGAACCACCTTCAGCAATCTTGCTTTCCTAATCCCCCTGCATCCTCAGAGCCACTTAGTTCTGAAGATTGTGTCTTCCTATCAACGCTTGACTTCATGGCCTTTTCTCCAGCCCCGTCCCACTTCATTTCATCCCATGGCGGCCTCTGGCTGTCCTGCACTAGCCTCCTAACTGCTGCAGGCTCTTGAGAGCTCACTGTTTAATTTTCTGGAGTTTTGTGAGGCATTATTAAAATTAAATTATAGAAGCACGCAATTATATAAATTTTTAAATAGGTAATAAGGACTCAAAATCTACAACTTACCGTGTTACTACATTTTACTGTTAACTATGCTGTTGAGGTTACTTAACATTTGTTTTATCTGCATGGTGGAAATACAATATAAAGTTGTGTTGCACACGCATCTTCCCAACCCCCCGTGTTCAGTGACATGTTGGTAGCTTCAAAGAGCCATGGTGGAAATCAGATGGAGGAAATCAGCAAATGCTACAAATTCGGACTTTTTTTTTTTTTTTAATAAAACACAGTTTATTATTTTTAAGTGCTCTTCTTAATATTATTGTGGTGAAAACAGAGAACCGCCTCCCCCTCCAAACATTGTTTAATTTAATATTTATGTATTTGTTAGCTGCTCACATCTTAAAATTCTTTCTACAACATCATAAACCCATGGAAAATTCTGAACAGAGAAATTCATTGTAGGAAAAATGTTCAGGCAAGGCATGGTTTACATGGATAAAAATCAAAAAATTTAAATCCACATTTGTGACTTAGTCTAGATCACAATTCATCTCCGTTGGCTCAGACTTTTTTTTTGGCTCAGACTTTTTAAAACTGAGGAATTATTGACATAGAACACCGTATTCGTTTTAAATGTACAGCATAGTGATTTGATACATGTACATTGCAAAATGATCAACACAGTAAGTTTAGTTAACATCCATCACGACACAGTTAGAAATATTTTTTTGTTTTGCTGAGAAAATTTAAGCTCTACAATCTTAGCACCTTTCAAATACACGATACAGTATTGTTAATTATAGTCACCATGCTGTACATACATCCCCAGGACTTATTTATCTCATAACTGAACGCTTGTATCTTTTGATCACCTTTACCCATTTCATCCACCTCTCAATCCCCCACCTCTGGCAACCACCAATATGTTCTCTGTATCTATGAGCTCAGGTTTTTTGTTTTTAGATTCCACATATAAGTGATATCTTATAGTATTTGTCTTTCTCTGACTTATTTCACCTATCATGAAACACCATCAAGGTCCATGTTATTGCAAATGGCAGGATTTCCTTTTTTATAGTTGAATAATAATCCATTGTATATATAAACCGCATTTTCTTTATCCATTCATTCATCAGTGGACACCTAGGTTGCTTCCATGTCTTGACTATTGTAAATAATGCTGCAGTGAACATGAGGGTGCATCTCTCTTTTCAAGATAGTGATTTCATTTCCTTTGGATAAATACCCAGAAGTGGAATTGCTGGATCATATGATAGTTCCATTTTTAATATTTTGAGGAGCCTCCATACTGTTTTCCACAGTGCTTGTACCAGTTTACACTCTCACCAGCAGCGCACAAGGGTTCCCTTTTCATCCTTGCCAACACTTGATATTTCTTGTAGTTTTGATAATAGCCATTCTAATAGGTATGAGTTGATATCTTGTTGTGGTTTTGATTTGCATTTACCTGATGATTAGTGATGTTGAGCACCTCTTTGTGTACTGGTTGGCCATCTGTGGGTATTCTTTGGAAAAAATGTCTATTCATATCTTCCGCTCATTTTTTAATCAGGTTTTGTGGGGGGGGGGGATTTTTGCTATTGAGTTGTATGAGTTCTTTATGTATTTGTAGATATTAACTCCCTTATCAGGATCATGATTTGCAAATATTTTCTCCCATTCAATAGGTTGCCTTTTCATTTTGTTGATGGTTTCCTTTGCTATGCAGAAGCTTTTTAGTTTGATGTAGTCCCACTTGTTTTTTTTTTGCTTGTTGCTTTTGCTTTTGGTGTCAAATTCAAAAAGTCATTCCTAGGATCAAGGAGCTTGTCCCCTATGTTTTCTTTTAGGAATTCTTTCATTTCAGATCTTACGTTCAAGTATTTCATCTATTTTGATTTGATTTTTATGTGTGGTGTAAGACAGTGGTCTAGTTTCATTCTTTTGTATGTGACTATCCAGTTTTCCAGTACCATTTATTGAAGAGACTATCTTTTCCCCATTGTGTGTTCTTGGATCCCTTGTTGTACATAAATTGCCCATATATGTATAGGTTTATTTCTGGGCTTTCTGTTCCATTTATCTATGTGTCTGTTTTTATGCCAGTACGATACTGTTTTGAATACTCTAGCTTTGTAATACAGTTTGAAATCAGGAAGCATGATGCCTCCAGCATTGTTCTTCTTTCTCAAGGTTTCTCTGGCTACTCAGGGTCTTTTGTGGTTCCATACAAATTTTAGAATTGTTTGTTATATTTCTGTGAAAAATGCCATTGGAATTTTATAGGGATTGCATCAAATCTCTAGATTGCTTTGGGTACAAAGGACATTTTAACAGTATTAAGTCTTCCAGTTCATGAGCATGGAATATCTTTCCACTTATTTGTGCCTTCCTCAGTCTCTTTCATCAGTGTTTTATAGGTCTCAGGGTACAAGCCTTCCAACTCCTTGGTTTAATTTATTTCTTTGTATTTTAGTGCAACAGTAAATGGGATTTTTAAAATTTTCTCTTTCTGATAGTTCATCATTAGTGTACAGAAACACAACTGATTTTGTATATTGATTTTGTATCCTTCAACTTTACTGAATTTGTTTATTCTAACAAATTAGAAGTCTTTTAGGCTTTTCTACATATAAGATCATGTCATCCAAAAATGGAGACAGTTTTACTTCTTTCTTTCCAGTTTGATGACTTTTATTTTTCTTTGCTAATTTGTCTGGCTTGAACTTCCAGTACTGTGTTGAATAAAAGTGGCAAGTGTGGACATCCTTGTCTTGTTCCCAATCATAGAGGAAAAGCTTTCAGTTTCTCGCCACTGAGTATGATGTTTGCTGTAGGCTTGTCATATATGGCCTATATTATGTTGAGGTACATTCCCTCTATACCCACTTTATTAGGAGTTTTTTTTTTTTTTTGCTGACCGCGGGCCTCTCACTGCTGTGGCCTCTCCCGCCGCGGAGCACAGGCTCCGGACGCGCAGGCTCAGCGGCCATGGCTCACGGGGGCAGCCGCTCCGCGGCATGTGGGATCCTCCCGGACCGGGGCACGAACCCCTGTCCCCTGCATCGGCAGGCGGACTCCCAACCACTGCACCACCAGGGAAGCCCAGGAGGTTTTTTATGGTGAAAAATTTTATATTTAGAATTAGTCTGGATTCAGTTTAGATGATCCCAGTTTTGTTGGCAACAAAAGTTCGGAGCCAGTCAAACAAATGCCTTCTTCGCTTCATCAGCCCAGATCAGGGCATTGATCTTGGCTATGTCAGTGTCATGGAGTTTCTTCACAGCCTGTTTGGTGTTTTTCGGCCTTGAAAACTGCAATAAACACGAATGTGGTGTTGTCGTCTGTCTTCCTCATGGCTCACTGGGTGGTCAGGGGGAACTTGATAATGATATAGTAAAAGCTTGTTTCTCCTGGAGGTGTTCTTCCAAGGATACCTGAGCTGCTTTCAGAGCTACAGTGTTTTAGGCACTGGAAGCTGGGTGACGTATATTGTTCTTTTGTGGCTGGGAATGACTTTTAGCACTGCTTTCTTAGCCTTCAGAGTCTTGGCTTTGGGAGAGACAGGGTCTTCCTTCTTCGCTTTTGGTGTCATCTTTCTGAAAAGTTATTGAGAGCTTTTATCATGAATGGATGTTGAATTTTGTCAAGCACTTTTTCTGCATCTATTGAGATGATCATATGATTTTTTATCTTTCGTTTATGTGGTGTAGCACATTCATTGATTTGCACATGTTGAACCATCCTTGCATCCCAGTGATAAATTTCACTTTATTATGGTGTGTAATCCTTTAAATATACTGTGGAATTTGGTTTGGTAATATTTTGTTGAGAATTTTTGCATCTCTGTTCATCACGGATGTTGGCCTGTAGTTCTTTTTGTTAGTGTCTTTGTCCGGCTTTGGTATCAGGGTAGTGATGGCCTCATAAAATGAGTTTGGGAGTGTTCCTTCCTCCTCGAATTTTTGGAAGTTTGAGAAGGACTGGCACTAAATTTTCTTTAAATGTTTGCTAAAATTTACCAATGAAGCTATCTGCTCCTGGGCTTTTCTTTGTTGGGAGGTTTTTGACTTACTGATTACATCTCCTCCCTAGTAATTTGTCTGCTCAGATTTTCTATTTCTTCATGATATAGTCTTGGTAAGTTGTGTGTTTCTAGGAATGTATTCATTTTTTCTAGGTTGTCCAATTTTTTGGCATATAATTGTTTATAGTAGTCTCTTATGATCCTTTGTATTTCTGCGGTATCAGCTGTAATGTCTCCTCCTTCATTTCTGATTTTATTTGAGTCCTCTCTCTTCTTTTCTTGTTGAGTCTAGCTAAAGATTTGACTGTTTTATCTCTTTAAAAAGCAAACAGTTCTTAGTTTCATTGATCTTTTCTGTTGTCACAGTCTCTATTTCATTTATTTCTGCTCAGATCTTTATTTCCTTCCTTCTACTAACTTTGAGCTTACTTTGTTTTTCTATTTCCTTGAGGTATAAAGATAAGTTGTTTGAGATTTTTCTAGTTTCTTAATGTAGGTGTTTATCTCTATGAACTTCCCTCTTAGAAGTGCTTTTTCTGCATCCCATGAGTTTTGGTATGTTGTATTTCCACTTTTATTTGTCTCAAGATATTTTTAAATTCCCTTTTTTTCTTTGACCATTGGTTGTTCAGTAGATGGTATTTAATCTCCATATATTTGTGAATTTTCCAGTTTTCTTTTTTTTTCTTTTTTTTTTCTTTTTTGTTTTTTTGCGGTACGTGGGCCTCTCACGGTTGTGCCCTCTCCTGTTGCGGAGCACAGGCTCCGGACGCACAGGCTCAGCGGCCATGGCTCATGGGCCCAGCCGCTCTGCGGCACGTGGGATCCTCCTGGACCGGGGCACGAACCCGTGTCCCCTACATCGGCAGGCAGACTCTCAACCACTGCGCCACCAGGCAAGCCCTCAATTTTTTTTGTAATTAATTTCTAGTTTCATACAGTTATGGCTGGAAAAGATGCTTGATTTGATTTCAGTCGTCTTAAATGTATTAAGACTTGTTTTGTGGCCTAATATATGATATGTCCTGGAGAATGTTCTATGTGCACTTAAAAAGAATATGTATCCTGCTGCTTTTGGACGGAATGTTCTGTGAATATCTGAAGTCCATCTGGCCTAATGCGTAGTTTAAGTCTATTGTTTCCTTATTGATTTTCTGGGTGATCGATCCATTGATGAAAGTGTGGTATTCAAGTCCCCTGCTATTCTTGTATTGCTGTCAATTTCTCCCTTTAGGTCTGTTAATATTTGCTTTATGTATTTACATGCTCCTTCTTAGGTGTACAAATATTTACAAGTGTTATATCCTCTTGTTGGATTGACCCCTTTATCATTATATAATGACCTTCTTTGTCTCCTATTACACTTTTTGTCTTAAAGTCTATTTTGTCAGATATAAGTATAGCTACTCCAGGTTTCTTTTGGTTTCCATTTGCATGGAATATCTTTTTCCATCCTTTCACTTTCAGTCTGTGTTCTTAAAGCTGAAGTGAATCTTTTGTAGACAGCGTATAGTTGGGTCTTGTTTTTTATCCATTCGGCCACTTTGTCTTTTGATTGGAGAATTTAGTCCATTATATTTAAAGTAATTATTGATAAGTATGGACCTACCACCATTTTGTTCATTGTTTTGGGGCTGTTTTATAATTCCTTTGTTTCTTTCTTCTTCTTTTGGTCTCTTCCATTGTGATTTGTTGCTTTTCATGGTGGTATAAGTAGATTCCTTTCTGTTTATCTTTTGTGTTAGGTTAGCCTTGTGGTTACCGTGAGGCTTGCATAAAGCATCTTATAACAGTCTGTTTTAAGTTGATACACTGAAGTTTAAATGCATTCTAAAGCCCTCAGTTTTTAATTTTATGTTTTTGATGTCACAGTTTGCATCTTTTAAAAATATTACTATCTTTATATATTCTTTCTATCCCCCTCTACTCCTTTTTTGGGTCTCATACAGTCTCCACTTTCCAAGGCAAATCTTTTACCTGTCCGCTTAATTCTATCCCATGACCAAATACCCCGACCACTCTTTCCCATATTTTTATTTTTAGTTCATAGTTTCTTCTGAAAGCCTACCAAACATGGTGTGGGTTCTCCATATGCCCCCAATATTTCATTGTTTAAATCTTGCAAAACTATCTCACCTCTGCCTTTCCTTGAAAAACTTCTTTGCTGCCTTTACCCCTGATATCCAACATCTCATCATTTGACTTCTGCCTCAGACTCTATAGACGATGCCCTCTCAGAGCTCACCAGTGACCTCCCAAGGATCAGGTCCAAAGACTTTTTCATTGTACTTCCTTACCTTGGTGAATCCCCTGCTCTCTTTGAAACTCCTCCTTTGGTTTGCACAGCATGCTACTGCCCCAGTCATCCCTCCCAACCCTTCCCTTGTTTGCCTTCTTCTTCCTCCTTGTACATCCCCTAAATTATTCTTCAGAGGTATCACCCATTCCTTCCATTTTGGCCAAGGAAGGGGAGTTTGGGAAGGCTTTTGGGACCTCAGCAAGTGACAGCGTAAAAAGCTGTTGCATACTCAAGCTTGATCCAGACTTGCAGAGACATTCTGGGGGATCTGTGGTGGGTGGGGCAGGTCAGCCTATATTTGCAGATAGTAAAGATACTTAGAGTCAGGTGGCTGCTAACTTTGGGGTTCTGGGTGCCCCACCCACTTGTGAACAAGACCCAGCCACTAGGTAGAAATTCTGGAGAGCAGGGTTTGGGTGCTTCAGTGGGTATAGGGGCCTAGCTACAGCTGGCAAGTGTTTCCAGGTTCTAGTCAAGCAGGCTGTGGGCTGAGCAGGTAAATAGAGGGGAAACAAGAATCCACTGTAGAATTATGCTCCTAGTATATGCATCATGGTCTTAATCGGGATTAGCTTAGAGACTGGGCAGGATGACTTAGGCAGTTCCTGGACTCAGCAACATCGCTTATACCATGAACTTCAGTGCTGTCAACTTCATATAGGTGATCCTAGCCCTGGTCTGCCTGCCTGTCTGTCTCTTTCTCTTTCCTTCCATCTCTCTTTCTCAAACCTGCAGAAAAGTTGTAAGAATGGTAAAAAGAACCTCTTTTTTTCCTTGACTATTTGAAAGTAAGTTGGTAACATGATGCACCATTGACTCTGAATACTTTTATTTGTATTTTCTACAAACAAAGACCCTTTTATACATAACCAGAAGACCATCATCCAAACCAGGAAATTAACAGCCATACATTACTACCGTTTAACTCTCAGACTCCATTTGAGTTTTACTTTTTTCCCCACTAAAGTCTTCTGTAGAAAGAGGGTCTAGTTTAGAATCAGTCATGTCTCTTGATCTCCTTTAGACTGGAGTAGTTCCTCAGTCTTTCCTTAACTTTCACAATCTTGACAGTTTTGAGGATAACGAGTCCAACTGTTTGTATAATATCCCTCAGTTTTAGTAAACATTAGTAAAAAAAAAAAAAAAACATATACTAATGTTTCCTCGTGATTAGATTTAAGTTATACATCTTTGCTAAGAATATTCCAGAAGTGATGTGGACTACTAAAAGGCATGAGATTTGAATTTGCTCCATTACTGGTGATGTTAATTTTGATCACTAGATTAAGGTAGTATCTCTCAGGCTTCTCCACGGTAAAGTTACTTTTCTCCTCTTTATAGTTAATGAATATTTTATGGGAAGTTACTTTGGGATTTTGTAAATATCATGTTAATCATCAGACTTTCAATTTATTTGTTAGTTTATGTGAGTATGGACTCATGGATTCCTATTTTATTCAATGGGTTTTAATCTATTTTTTAATGATCTCACTGACTCTATTTTCTTTCCCATATTCTATAATCACCCAATACATTATTATTATTATTACTTTAAGCAAAAAGTTATGTTTTGTTTTATCTATTTCTGTATTCCAAATGTCAGAGATAGAAAGGGCTTAAATAAAGTCCATGCTTTCCAACATCCTTATTTACAAGCAAACAGCAATAAAACCCTGAAACCCAGAGATATTGGATGACTTCCAAGGTCATAGAATTGATGAGATAATCCAAGGCTCTGATCCCAAACCAGCGCCTATTCTATTACACTGTGGTCCCTTGGGCTCTACCACTCACTGTCTGTGCGTCCATGAGTAACCTAATCACATTCTCTGTACCCCAATTTTCTCATCTGTTTAACAGGGACATAATGAGCACCTCACTCTTTGGGCTCATATGAGGATCAAATGAGATAATTCATGTGAAGTGCCTAGTGCAGTGTCTGGCTCACAGTAAATATTCAATAAATAAGAACTCTCATTATTATTGCAGATCTTCCTTGACTTATGATGGGGTTACGTCCCAATAAACCCATCATAAGTTGAAAAGACATTTAATACTCCTAGCCTACCAAACATTGTCGCTTACCCTAACTTATCTTAAACATGCTCAGAACACTTATATTAGCCTACAGCTGGGCAAAATTATCCAACACAAAGCATAATTTATAATCAAGTATTGAATATCTCATGTAACTTATTGAATACGTACTGAAACTGAAAAACAAAATGGTTTTATGGGTACAGAATGGTTCTCAGAGTATTGGTTGTTTACCATGGTGATTGTGAGGCTCACTGCTGCCTGCAGCATCACGAGAGAGTATCATACCATGTATTGCTAGCCTGGGAAAAGATCAAAATTCAAAATTCGAACTACAGTTTCTACTGAAAGTGTATCACTTTTGCTCCATTGTAAAGTTGGAAAATCATAAGTCAAACCATAATATGTCGGGTACCATCTGTACTAACGTTATGATTAACATTTCTGTCTTACATGTGAAGAAACTAAGTATAGGACCCTTGAATATACTTGACAAAGAGAACAAGATTTTTTTTCTCTTTATTTTCTTTTTACTTTTTGACCCCCAACCCCCACCACTGGCTCTGTAGTATAAGCTTGTTTTGTTTTGTTTTTTAAATCCCACATAGAAGAGAGATTTTACATTATTTCTCTTTCTCTGCCTGACTTATTTCACTTAGTATAATGCCCTCAAAGCCTATCCGTGTTGTTGAAAATGGCAAGATTTCATTCTTTTTTCTGGCTGAATAATATTCCATTGTGTATGTATACCACAATTTTTTATCCATTCATCCATCGGTGGACACTTAGGTTGTTTCCATGTACTGCTATTGTAACTAATGCTGCAATGAACATGGAGATGCATATATATTTTCTAGTTGGTGATTTCATTTCCTTTGGATAAATACCCAGAAGTGGAATTGTTAGATTATATGGTAGTTCTATTTTTAACTTTTTGAGAAATCTCCATACTGTTTTCCATACTGGCTGTACCTATTTACATTCCCATCAACAGTACGTAAGTGTTCCCTTTTCTCCATATTCTCACCAACACTTGTTGTTTCTTTACTTTTTGATAACAGCCATCCTTACAGATGTGAGATTATATCTCATAGTGGTTTTTTTTTTTTTAACATCTTTATTGGGGTATAATTGCTTTACAATGGTGTGTTAGTTTCTGCTTTATAACAGAGTGAATCAGTTATACATATACATATGTTCCCATATCTCTTCCCTCTTTGTCTCCCTCCCTCCCACCCTCCCTATCCCACCCCTCCAGACAGCCACAAAGAACCAAGCCGGTTTCCCTGTGCCATGCGGCTGCTTCCCACTGGCTATCTACCTTACGTTTGTTAGTATATATATGTCCATGTCTCTCTCTCACCCTA
>NW_006799780.1:525647-533613 GCF_000442215.2 Lipotes vexillifer
TTTTGTGGTACGCGGGCCTCTCACTGCTGTGGCCTCTCCCGTTGCGGAGCACAGGCTCAGTGGCCATGGCTCACGGGCCCAGCTGCTCCGTGGCATGTGGGATCCTTCTGGACTGGGGCACGAACCCATGTTCCCTGCATTGGCAGGCGGACTCTCAACCACTGCGCCACCGGGGAAGCCCTCTGCCCATTTTTAAATTGGATTATTTGGTTTTTTGCTATTAAGTTATATGTGTTCTTTTTCTGTTTTGGATATTAACCTTTTATCAGATATGACTTGCAAATATTTTCTCCCATACAGTAGGTTGTCATTTCATTTTGTTGATGGTTTCCTTTGCTGTGCAGAAGCTTTTAGTTTGCTGCAGTCCATCTTGTTTACTTATGCTTTTGTTGCTTTTGCTTTTGGTGTCAGATTTTTAAAAAATCATCACCAAGGCCAGTGTCAGGGAGCTTACTTCCTATGTTTTCTTCTAGGAGTTTTATGGTTTCAGGTCTGAAGTTCAAGTCCTCAATCCATTTGAGTTGATTTTTGTGTATGGTGTAAAATAGTGGTCAAGGTTTATTCTTCTGCATGTGGCTGTTTAGCGTCCTTTTATCTTGTGTATTTATTAACGAATTATTGTATTATAGTTATTTTACTACTTTTGTCTTTTATAAGTGATTATCACCTTTACAACATTAGTTTTTTGAGATTTATACTTTGTTTTCCTGTTACTAATTAGTGATTTTTTGTTTCACCTTAAAGAAATGTCTTTAACATTTATTCTAAGCCCAGTCTAGTGGTTATGAACTCCTTCAGCTTTTGCTTGTGTGTAAAACTCTTTATGTCTCCTTCAATTCTGAAGGACAGCTTTGCCAGGTAGAGAATTCTCGGTTGACACTTTTTTTCTTTCAGCACTTTGAATATATCATGCCGCTCCCTTTTGGCCTGCAAAGTTTCTGATGAAAAATTTGCTTTCGGTCTTATGGGAGTCCCCTTGTACAAAACGAGTTGTTTTTCTCTTGCTGCTTTTAAGATTGACCCCTTGCCTTTAACTTTTGACAATTTAATTATAATGGGTCTTGGTGTAGGTCTGTTTGGATTCATCTTCTTTGGAACTTTCGGGGCTTCACGGATCTGGATATCTGTTTCCTTCCCTAAGTTAGTGAAGTTTTCAGCCATTATTTCTTCAACTAAGTTTTCTGCCCCTTTCTCTCTTCTCTTTCTGGGATTCCTATAATGCAAATATTGGTTGTGCCTTAAGTCCCTTAAACTATCTTCACTCCTTTTCATTCTTTTTTCTTTTTGCTGCTCTGAGTGGGTGAATTCCACTGCCCTCTCTTTGAATTCACTGATCCTTTCTTCTGCTCCATCTAGGCTGCTGTTGAAACTACTCTTTTGGACTTTTCAGTGCAATTATCTATTCTTCAGCTCTGTGATTTCTGTTTGGTACTTATTTATATTCTCTCTTTATTGAAATTCTCACTGTGTTCAGACATTGTTCTCCTGATCTCAGTAAACACATTTATGACTGTTATTTTGAAATCTTTGTTAGGTAAATCACTTATATCCACTTAATTAAGGTCTTTTTCTGAGGTTTTATCTTGTTCTTTCATTTGGAACATGTTCCTCTGTTTCTTCATTTTACTTGATTCTCTGTATTGGTTTCTCTGTGTTAGATAAAACAGTTTGATGAAACTTAGCTCTAGCTCTTGGTTGTCTCTCATACCTTTGTGATTGTTCAGGCAGGCTACTTTGTTTTAGTGGCTCCTAGTAGTTGAAGGTGTGCCAAGACCTGTCAGTGTCCCAAAGGAGAGGATCCCGTCAGAACCTGGATGGAGGCTGACTGGAAGTGGGACCTTCAGGCAGCAGCTCTTAAAGTATGGAAATATAGCTCTTAAAGGGTAGGACTGGGTATTTCTCTGTGCTGCCTCTGTGCTGTGCCCTTGGGGGATAGCCTATTAAGAACTATTTTTCTGTTTGTTGCAGTGCTGTGGAACCTGGGAAAGAAGCCCTGCTGGCCACCAGAGCCAGGCAATCAAGGGGGGACTCCTAGCTGGCAGCCACAAAAATCAGGGTGCCATGTACGTGCACAAGCTCCTTTCAGGGAGCTACCAGCAGCATGAGGCAAAGGGAGAGTGCAGAAATGGCATCTGTGGCCTCCCAATCTCTGGGTAGTATTGCAGTTTGTCCCTAGATGTGTGTTAAATTAGAAGCCTGCCCTTCAGGTCAAAGCTTTAAGGTAGGGCTTCCCTGGTGACGCAGTGGTTGAGAGCCCGCCTGCCGATGCAGGGGACGCGGGTTCGTGCCCCGGTCCGGGAAGATCCCACGTGCCGCGGAGCGGCTGGGCCCGCGAGCCGTGGCCGCCGAGCCTGCGCGTCCAGAGCCTGCGCTCCGCAACGGGAGAGGCCACAACAGTGAGAGGCCCGCGTACAGCCAAAGAGGCCTCTGGGACAACATTAAACGCAACAACATTCGCATTATAGGGGTCCCAGAGGAGAAGAGAGAGAGAAAGGACCCGAGAAAATATTTGAAGAGATTATAGTTGAAAACTTCCCTAACATGGAAAAGGAAATAGCCACCCAAGTACAGGAAGCACAGCGACTCCCGTACAGGATAAACCCAAGGAGAAACATGTCAAGACATATAGGAATCAAATTGACAAAAATTAAAGACAAAAATTATTGAAAGCAACAAGGGAAAAACGACAACATACAAGGGAACTCCCATAAGGTTAACAGCTGATTTCTCAGCAGAAACTCTACAAGCCAGAAGGGAGTGGCACGATATACTTAAAGTGATGAAAGGGAAGAACCTACAACCAAGGTTATGCTACCCGGCAAGGATCTCATTCAGATTCGTTGGAGAAATCAAAAGCTTTAAGGAGGGCTTCCCTGGTGGCACAGTGGTTGAGATTCTGCCTGCTAATGCAGGGGACATGGGTTCGTGCCCTGGTCCGGGAGGATCCCACAGCGGCTAGGCCTGTGGGCCATGGCCGCTGAGCCTGCACGTCTGGAGCCTGTGCTCCGCAACGGAAGAGGCCTCAACAGTGAGAGGCCTGCGTACCGCAAAAAAAAAAAAAAAAAAAGCTTTAAGGTAAACAAATAGGCCTCTTTCACAGAAAGACTGGGTGAATTTCAGTTTGCTGTCTCTGCACTGGGCCCTGGGGTTTAGCCTTGCTGAGTCCACATGAGCCCTTTAAGAACTATTAGTTTCCTATAGCCTTCAGCTCTCATGGACACAAGCCCTGTTAGCTTTCAAAGCTAGATGTTTGGGGGTTCCATATCTCAGGTGGAAATCTTAAGAGTTGGGGTGCCAGATGTGGTGTCCAAACCCTTTGCTTCTCAAGAGAAGCTGGGAATTTCCACCTGTGTGTCGCCATGTGCTGCAGGTGGGGTTTATGTCAAGATGGTTTCTCAGCCTCTCCTCCCCACTTCAGTGCGGGATTTTTCTCACTCACTGTGTGTGTAGGAGTTGCTCAGCTAGTTTCTGGATTTCTTTCAGAGGGAATTGTTTCCTATGTTGTTGTAGATTTGGTGTGTCTGTGAGTTCAGGACCCTCCTATGTCACCGTCTTGAACCTAAAAATTTCCAGAATTTATTTTTTGGATGATTTTCTAGATTTAAGAAAGTGAGAGAGAAAGTGTTACTAATATAGAGTAAATTTAAATATGCATCAAGTCTGTAGCAGTTTCATTGTGAATAGTGCCAAAAAAAATTGAAGAAATATCCCTCCAGTATTCAAAAACTATTACATGAATCAACAAAGAAGTTACTCACATCACTGATGAGTGAGCAGGACTCCTATGCACCTGGTATTTTACTTTCATCTTCCTGCTCAATGTGAAAGTATCCACTCCCATTCGTGTCGAAACTCCACTCATTTATCCATTGCAACCATAGTTAGGCTACCCAGACAAGAATTCAGCAAAAAAATCAACAGAAGTATTTTTTGAGGACTTCCCTGGTGGCGCAGTGGTTAATAACCAACCTGCCAATGCAGGGGACACGGGTTCGAGCCCTGGTCCGGGAAGATCCCACATGCCGCGAAGCAACTAAGCCCGTGTGCCACAACTACTGAGCCTGCGCTCTAGAGCCCACGAGCCACAACTACTGAACCCTCACACCTAGAGCCAGTGCTCTGCAGCAAGAGAAGCCACCGCGATGAGAAGCCTGCGCACCACAGTGAAGAGTAGCCCCGCTCACAGCAACCAGAGAAAGCCCCGCTCAGCAACGAAGACCCAACACAGCCAAAGATAGAAAGATAGATAGATAGATTAATTAATTAATTAATTTTTAAAAGGTATTTTGTGAGAATCAACTGACTGAAGAGAACTTATGGAGATGAGTATTTTATATTTTAGTATTATTTAGAAACTGTGTGCTGCACATCCTTTATAGAAAGTTGGCAATTTTTTTTTCCTTAAAAGGCCAGATGGTAAATATTTTAGACTTTACAGTCTCTGTTGCCACTACTCTTCTCAGCTCTGCCACTGGAAAACAGCCATAGGTGATATGTAAATGAATGGGCAAGGCTGTGTGCTATAAGATTATATTTACAAAACCAGATGACTAGCCCCTGGACCATAGTTTACTTACCTCTGCTTTTTCTCAGTAAAATTTATAATAAACGTAGGTATGGATATGTATGCATTTTTCAGCAAGTCAGTTGTCAAACCTTTACCACACGCAATGGTTATCATCCCAACCAGTCCACAGTCCTCATTCTAAAGGGCTCCCCAGTGGCTTCGCATGGTCTGAAAAACAATCGTCAAGAATCTTTTAGGAGCAAACAAAGCCCTCTGTGCTCCTGCGTGCTCTCCACCTCTTTCACCGCCCCTTGGTTCCAGCCACACCAGGCTCTTATTAGTTCCCTAAACACACCAGGCTTTTTCATGCCCCTGGGCGTTGCACTCACTTCTCTCTCTGTTTAGCCTGCTCTTCCTTTCTCCTGTCCTCCTGAAGGACTCTTGCTCACCTGGCCCAGGTCAAGTTTTTCCTCTGTGCTATTCGCCTGGCCATTTTCTCCTGCTCTCGCCTACTCAGTGCATTTAGCACTTTCCACACTAGACCCCGCTCATCAAGGGCAGCTCCCGTCCCAGTGTCCTGCCTTCCGATCTCCCGCTGATGCTACTGAACTCACTCAGTAAATTCTTGATCAGTGGAGCTTGTCAAGGATCTTATGTTTTAAGAGTCATAATAAGGTATATCGTGTATGGAAGACTTTGTATCCCTTACTCTGCCAGTGTTTTTCGTACATTAACTCCTATAATCCTCACTGCAACTCATGAGGGTAGATATGATGATCCCCATTTTACAAATGAGGAAACTGAGGCTTGGAGTGGTTGCACATAGGTGATACGTGACAGAACCAGGATGCACACCCTAGAGTAGTTAGCAATAAGGTTATAAAAGAAATACAAGTGCATAATATGGGCAGTCACATGAGAGAAAGGCTACTCTTACCTGGTAACCTGGGGGGACAGCTTCATGGAGGAGGTGTTGACTGAGGCTGGATAGAATCTATCCTTGTGGGAGAAGCAGACCATGGAGAAGCAAAAAGGTAACCAGAGGCAAGAGAAGCAAGAATGGTCAGGTTTGGCCTGCCCCCTTGATGTGGTGTAGACCAGAGCAGGTGGTGCTGAGGCAGCCTCTCATCTGCCCACCTGCCTTTGTGTGGCTTCATCTGACAGTCCATACCCTCTTCTAGGTGCTTCAGGCTCTGGAGCCATCCTGATGGGTGTTTAGATCGAAGTAAATTATACCATGTGTTCTGTGCCGCAATCCAACTGCCACGTACCGATGAAATCAAGTTTATGTGTGCATTTGATGTGCCGTGAAAGGAAGTTACATCAGGGCAGTTTGGGGGTCCGTGTAGGATAAGAAGGTAAGGTAGCAAATTGTCCGCGGAGGAGCCTTGGGACTCTCTTAGGAAAAGCTGGAACCTGGTATCTCCACTGCTTGTGAAGGTTATTGGAGCTCCAGGGCTGGATACTTGTTAGGCATGTGGTAACGTTGGCAGTTCTAACTGCACTGCTTCAGAATTCACTTTCCCATCATATTTTGGACATATGCAGCCAATCAAAACTTAATACCCGGGACTTCCCTGGTGGTCTGGTGTCTAAGACTCCATGTTCCCAATGCAGGGGGCCTGGGTTCAATCCCTGGTCAGGGAACTAGATCCCACGTGCCGCAACTAAGAGTTCACATGCCGCAACTAAAAGATCCCACATGGCAACAATGATCCTGCATGCCGCGACTAAGACCAGCGCAGCCAAATAAATTCAAAACAAAAACAAACTTAATACCCAACCATAATGCCATCAGCTCCTTTGCCTAAAAGGTCATTTGTTTCAACTATAGTCAAAGCAGAGTTTTTCTCTGAGGATTTTATTCCAGCTTCTGGACCTTCACGGATGTGGCGCCTCTTTTAAATAATTTCTAAGGAGAAGATTCCAGTGAGTATGCCCTCCTGTAGTGCCATTGCTGGAAAAAGAAGCAAGGAGGAGGAAGAACTTGGCCTGTTTTCCATTAGATTTGCTCTGCCCCATTTTGGAGAAATCTGACTCTTGCAGAAATCTGACTCTGGTTTGAAGGCTGAGCTTCTGGTGTGATTTCAGAGCCCAGCTCCAGGAGACTGAAGAAAGCATGCATTTACTCATCTTCATGACCACCCCATCCCGAAACTTAGAATCACAATGTAAGGAGTGGGGTCAATAAAACTTTTCCTTATTAGTTTCATCAAACAAGATGGCTGTGGACGGGGGACTGAACAGGTATGACATACGTACCCAGGGGCAAGAGGGGAGGAACTGAACGGCCCCTCTCAGCCCGGTGCCATTTATATACCACGGGTGCTAGTTGAGTTCTTTCATTCTGAGCTTGAACCAGAGCTACAGTACGATGCAGAAAAACCACAGGTGCAGCCCGCTCCCAGGTGGCTTTGAGTCTAGGAGAGGTTGGTCAGGTTTCTGATCATTAGAACTATCAAAGTGAATTTAAGTGCCTAAGCACAGAGCATTGGCAGGTTCAGAACAAGCAGAGGGTAATCCATAAGGAACGCCGGACCATGGATATCCCTACAGGAGGAATGTTACAGCTACCCACCGGCACTGGAGAACAGCAGCACCTGTAAGCACTCATACTAAACGGTGAGGAACGTGGAAAAGTGAGATTAATGCAATGGTTCTCAGCCTTGGCTGCATGTTGGAATTACCTGCAGAGTTTACAAAAAAAAAAAAAAAAAAAAAAGGATGCCTGAACCCCAGGGGCTCTGATGGAATGGGTCTGGGGTATAGACTGGGCATGAGGGTTTCTAAGAGCTCTGCAGGGGATTGTAATGTACTTGTCAAGGTCAAGAACCACCAGGCTACAGAGTGGTTTGGATCTGGTGTGACCGGTTAGGTGCATCTAGGGAAGTTTCCTGCTGGACGTTTTATAGGGGGATAGGAGTGTGGTTTGAAAAAAAAAAAAAAAAATACAGTGATGCCTGAACCCCAGGGGCTCTGATGGAATGGGTCTGGGGTATAGACTGGGCATGAGGGTTTCTAAGAGCTCTGCAGGGGATTGTAATGTACTTGTCAAGGTCAAGAACCACCAGGCTACAGAGTGGTTTGGATCTGGTGTGACCGGTTAGGTGCATCTAGGGAAGTTTCCTGCTGGACGTTTTATAGGGGGATAGGAGTGTGGTTTGACCAGAGGGTCATGGAAGGGCAGGCCAAGAGGATGGCCTATGTGTAATTCACACAGGGAGGGCCAGGCCACAGTGGAACTGCCAGGGGTGGGACCAAGTCTTCATCATCTTTGTATGTCCCTCCTGGGCCTGGGCACACAGAAAATGTCTGTGGAATGGCTGTTTGCATCCTGTGGGAAGGAAGCCTCGTTGTCTGGGTAGCAGTGAAGTTCTTATGTGGGCTTGTCCACAGGCTTCAGATGGACTAGGGAGCACAGGGCACAGCATGGACGCAGAGTTCCAGCAAGTCAGCAGG
>NW_006799780.1:533623-579437 GCF_000442215.2 Lipotes vexillifer
GGAAGAGCTTCTCAGACAGGCACTGGCCCTAGAGAAGGCTGATGGAGAAAACCACTGTCCCTGCTGTCTTGAGAGCACTATGGAGGTAGAGACCCTACCTGTCTTCACAGCAAGCACCTGTTCTAGAGCCTGGTACACGGAGCAGGGACAGGGGTGCTCCCAGAATGGACAGGTGATGTTCTGGGCAGTAGTCCCCCCACCTAGGATTGGTCCCAGGCACAGGAGCTTCTCTATCTGCAGGGCCTGCCCCAAAGGCACACTTGACTTCCTTATTATAGGCACACTTGGGATGTATGCAATAGAAATTAATTCCACGGTCTATGTCCCAAGCCCTGTGATCTGTTTCAACTGACAGTATTCTTTTTTTTCCATTTCTCTTCCACATTAATTTTTCATGGCTAGGAGATCTGGTAGGGGAAGTAATGGTGTATATGGGATTCATTTAGTTTTCTGTTTCAATGTAAATGTGAGAAATTCACCCAGTACCCTTTAGGCCATGACAATGACTATTTTTTTAAAAAGTCATTTTCAGTAGCTCATCGATCTTATGGCTCTACAAGGCTGAAACTCCAAGTCTTGTTTCCTGGTCACTGTGAGCCCCCTGCTGAGACTGCCCCCTTTAGCCACAGAGCACAAGGCTCCATGTAAGCGTCCAAGTAAGGGGTACCATCCAGATCACGTTTCAGGATCACACAGTGGTGCTGAAGGTCCCGTGCTCCCCCGGGAGGAGCCTGAGACACGTGCTGCAGGGTAGGTCTCAGCTCTCAGGAGCTGTTGCCCTGGGGAGGTGGCCTGTGCCGATTAGCAAGGCTCAGGCGGAGAGCTGTCTGCTTCCGAGGAGGTCATTACCCCTCACCGTGGTCCTGCCTCTCCCTCTGGGCCTGAGAACCTCAGCACCTGTGCTTGAGGAGCGTATTGCTGCAGAAACACAGCCTTTCCAGGCCAGTTGGCGGGAAGTGGGGAGGCTGGGCCAGCACCTGTACATGTTGCCTTACCTTACCTTTAGATAAATCAGTTAATACTCAGAGGGAATTGTTTCCGTGATTGCTCCAGAGTTGTTTTCTGTATTAGGAATTTAAAGTGACGTTAAAACTATATCATCTTTAAAATATCAAGATTGGGGGCTTCAGGGTTCTAGGCTTTGCTCGTGACTGGCAGTCTCCTGGTGGCCAGCAAGGGTCCGTCGGTGCAGGTGTGCAGCGTCAGGCCCAGAGCAGGCCGGAAGCTGATGGGGACCAGGGGAATCCAGGCCCTCTGGGGCCTCTTGACTCGTCAGCTTCTATTGGAGCAGGAGGGTAAACTGCTAGGAAAAAAAGACCTTTCAGAAGTGGTTTTTAGACAATATTGACTGCTATTTGTGAACTTACAAAGGAGAGGGCGTGTTGAAATTTGACTTCCCAAGAAAACACAAAACAGGTGTCTTTCCTAAAAAGGGAAGGGAAAGGAGGACAGGAAAAAAACTTGCCTCATTTTGTTCAGAATGAATCTCTTCCTTATGCAGCTGCTGAAGGTGAGCCAGAGTTCTGATGTACTTTCTGGGATGAGGTCTGTGTTCCTCTTGGTTCAGTGGTGCAGAGAGCGGGTGTCACCCCTTGTGGAGTGCACTGTGCAGAAGAGCTACCCTGTCTGTGGTTGATTGAATCTCTGGCCCAAAGCACACTTTCCAGCTAGTCTTGTTGGCAGTACCCTGACCTTTAATTCTGGAAATACCAGTGGTAGCCCGGGGAGTTTTACGTTTTGCTAAGGTTGTAACAACACTGAGTCACAGGCCTAAGTGAGTCATCTGTGTGTCTTTTCATTCATGAGCTGGCTCCCTTGGCTGTCCCTCTGGAATGCGATTGTCACCTCCAACTCATCGGCAGGGGCCAGTGAAGCTGGCGTGGCCTTTGCGAACTAATATTCCCCCACGGGAGGATAGGGTTCCTCACGTGTGAAAATAATTTGATTCCCTGAAGAAATCTTGACCTTTAGCATGCCATTTTCTGCAGCAGCCTTTAGAGAAGAAAGCACAATTTCAGGACGGTCTTTCAGGTCCAACTCTCTTCTTCCTCCAAAAGGACATTCACTTTCTCCACTGAGTTGAAGCTACTCCTTCTCTCCCTAACCATCCTGCACCCCCTGCCAGGTTCATCTTCCCAAGATGCCAGTAGGATCATTCAGTTCTACCTTAAAAGCTTGCAGTGGCTCTCTGTTGCCTGTAAGGGCTGTCAAGGTGATACCGTTCCAGAACTTGGCCCCTTGTCACTCCTGTGACATGATTTTCCCCTGGAGCCTACGCTCTAGAAGGCTCAGCTTCTTGGCGCCCTTTTTTGTTCTGGTTCCAAAGTGCCAGTTACATATTCAGAGGCAGATACAGGAATCCAGTTGTCCCCTTCATAGTGGCCTCTGGCCTTTCTGGGCCGTGGCTGTACTTCCTGATGCATCACACAGCCCAGCCCTTGGTCAGGTTCTGTCCAGCTACACTTATCACCCCAAGCAGCTTTCATTTTCTTCTCCATCCTGATTCCTCCTTCCTTGAAGGGCTTTATGCAGTGCAAGGTAGGTGACTGATACATTCAGATTAAATTAGGTTGTCTGAAGTTATTCATACTTAAGTTACCAGCATCATATCTTACGAGTTAATCACTGGAAAGGGACTTGATGAGATACCCAGAAGGAAAAAGACACCCTCTGTTCTATTCTAGTTTTATTAAGTCAAGTAAACAATACTCAGATATAGGAAAACAAAGAAAAGTAAAGGGGCGTGGGTAGACTCCATCTTAAAGACGCATGGAGAAAAGATGGGCATAAGAGTTGTTTTGACCAAAGAATGATCCGTATTCTCTGACAAATGAGGTATTGTGGGGGGTGAGACAGAAAGGGGAGCAAAGAATGGCTCCAAATAGGTGGCCAGGGCTTTGGCCGGGGCATTCGTGGACAACCACAAATTCAGAGGTGGGAAGGGAGGTCACGGGGCACCAGATGGAGGCCTCTGCTGGACAAGAGAAGCAAGGAGGACGGGGTGTGCTGGGCTGAGGATCTGGGGGCTGGTAGATTTGCAGAGGAGAGAGGAATCCAGGGTGATTCCACAGTGACCCACTACACCTGAAAATGATGAAGCACAATACAGTAGTCCCCCCTTATCCATGGTTTCACTTTCCATGGTTACAGTTACCTGCAGTCAACCATAGTCCAAAAATATTAAATGGAAAATTTCAGAAATAAACAATTCGTAAGTTTCCTTTTTTTTTTGCATTGAATTATAGTTGATTTACAATGTTGTATTAGTTTCTGGTATACAGCAAAGTGATATATATATATATATATATATATATATGTATACATTTATATATTCAGTTATACATATATATATTCTTTTTCATCTTCTTTTCCATTATGGTTGATTACAGGATATTGAATAGAGTTCCCTGTGCTATACAGTAGGAGCTTGTTGTTTATCTATTTTATATATAGTAGTTTGTATCTCCTAATCCCAAACTCCTTTTTTATCCCTCCCCAACCCCCTTTCCCCTTTGGTAGACAGAACTTTGTTTTCTATGTCTGTGAGTCTGTTTCTGTTTCATAAGTGAGTTTATTTGATTTCACATATAAGTGATATCATATACTATTTGTCTTTCTCTTTCTGACTTACATCACTTAGTATGATAATCTCTAGGCCCATCCATGTTGCTGCAAATGACATTATCTCATTCTTTTTAATGGCTGAGTAATATTCCTTTGTATATACGTACCACATCTTCTCTATCCATTCATCTGTCGATGGACATTTAGGTTCCTTCCATGTCTTGGATACTGTGAATAGTGCTGCTGTGAACATCGGGGTGCATGTATCTTTTCGAATTAGAGTTTTCTCTGGATATATGCCCAGGAGTAGGATTATTGAATCATATGGCAACTCTATTTTTTGTTTTTTGAAGAAACTCCATACAGTTTTCCATAGTGGCTGCACCAATTTACATTCCCACCAACAGTGTAGGAGGGTTCCCTTTTCTCTACACCCTCTTCAGCATTTGTTGTTTATAGACTTTTTAATGATGGCCATTCTGACCAGTGTGAGGTGGTACCTCATTGTAGTTTTTTTTTTTTTGTGGTACGCGGGCCTCTCACTGTTGTGGCCTCTCCCATTGTGGAGCACAGGCTCCGGACGCGCAGGCTCAGCAGCCGTGGCTCACGGGCCTAGCCGCTCCGCGGCATGTGGGATCTTCCCGGACCGGGGCACGAACCCGTGTCCCCTGCATCGGCAGGCGGATTCTCAACCACTGCGCCACCGGGGAAGCCCCCCATTGTAGTTTTGATTTTCATTTCTCTAATAACTAGAAATGTTGAGCACCTTTTCATGTCCCTATTGGCCATCTGTATGTCTTCTTTGGAGAAATGTCTGTTAGGTCTTCTGTCCATTTTTTGATTGTGTTGTTTGTTTTTTTATTATTGAGTTGTATGTCTGTTTTGGAAATTAAGCCCTTGTTGGTTGCATCATTTGCAAATATTTTCTCCCAGTCTGTAGGTTGTTTTTTCATTTTGTTTATGGTTTCCTTTGCTGTGAAAAAGCTTTTATTGTGACTATATATTATCCAGTCTTACATTTAGGTTTTTCATCCATTTTGAATTTATTTTTGTATATAGTGTTAGAGAATGTTCTAGTTTGATTCTTTTACATGTAGTAGTCCAATTTTCCCAGAACCACTTATTGAAGACACTGTCTTTTCTCCATTGTATATTCTTGCATCCTTTGTCATAGATTGACCATAAGTGTGTGGATTTATTTCTGGGTTCTCTGTCCTATTGCATTGATCTATATGTCTGTTCTTGTGCCAGTACCATACTGTTTTGATGACTGTAGCTTTGTAGTATAGTCTGAAGTCTGGAAGCAAGCTTTCTCCAGCTCTGTTCTTCTTTCTCAAAATTGTTTTGGCTTATTTGGGGTCTCTTGTGTTTCCATACAGATTTTTTAAATTTTGGTTCCCGTTCTGTGAAAAATGCCAATGTTAATTTGATAGGGATTGCACTGAATCTGTAGAATGCCTTGCATAGTATGGTCATTTTAATGATATTAATTCTTCCAATCCAAGAACATGTTGTATCTTTCCATCTGTTTGTGTCATCTTCAGTTTCTTTCAGCAGCATCTTATTGTTTTCAGAGTACAGGTCTTTTGCCTCCTCAGGTAGGTTTATTTCTAGGTATTTTAATCTTTTTGATGTGATGGTAAATGGGATTGTTTCCTTAATTTCTCTTTCTGTTAGTTCATTGTTAGTGTATAGAAATGCAACAGATTTCTGTATATTAATTTTGTATCCAGAGACTTTATCAAATTCGTTGATGAGCTCTAGTAGTTTTCTGGTAGCATCTTTAGGATTTTCTATGTGGGGCATCATGTCATCTGCAAACAGTGACAGTTTTATTTCTTTTCCAATTTGGATTCCCTGTGGCTAGGACTTCCAAAACTATGTTGACTACAAGTGATGAGAGTGGGCATCCTTGTCTTGTTCCTGATCATAGACGGAATGTTTTCAGCTTTTCACCATTGAGTATGATGTTAACTGTGGATTTGTCATGTATGGCCTTTATTATGTTGAGGTATGATCCCTCTGTGCCTACTTTCTGGAGAGGTTTTATCATCAGTGGATGCTGGATTTTATCAAAAGCTTTTTCTGCATCTATTGAGATGATCATATGGTTTTTATTCTTCACTTGGTTAATGTGGTGTATCACATTGATTGCTTTGCGGATATTGAAAAATCCTTGCATCCCTGGGATAAATCCTGCTTGATCATGGTGTATGATCCTTTTAATGTATTGTTGGATTTGTTTTGCTACTGTTTTGTTGAGGATTTTTGCATCTAGGTTCATCAGGGATATTGGCTTGTACTTTTCTTTTTTGTGATATCTTTGTCTGTTTTTGGTATCAGGGTGATGGTGGCCTCATAGAATGAGTTTGGAAGTATTCCTCCCTCTGCAATTTTTTGGAATGGTTTTAGGAGGATAGATGTTAACTCTTCTCTAAATGTTTGGTAGAAATCACCTGTGAAGCCATCTGGTCCTGGACTTTTGTTTGCTGGGAGTTTTAAAAATATTAATTCAATTCCAGTACTGGTAATTGGTCTGTTCATATTTTCTATGTTTTCCTGATTTGGTCTTGGGAGATTATACCTTTCTAAGAATTTGCCCATTTCTTCTAGATTGTCCATTTTATTGGTGTATAGTTGCTCATAGTAGTCTCTTATGATCCTTTGTATTTCTGTGGTGTCAGTTATAACTTCTTTTTTATTTCTGATTTTATTGATTTGGGCCCTTTGCCTTTTTTTCTTGATGAAAAAAAAGGCTAGAGGTTTATCAGTTTTGTTTATCTTTTCAGAGAACCAGCTTTTAGTTTCATTGACCTTTTCTATTATTTCCTATTATTTTTTTAGTCTCTTTCATTTATTTTTGCTCTGATCTTTATGATGTCTTTCCTTCTACTAACTTAGGGTTTTGTTTGTTCTTCTTTTTCTGGTTGCTTCAGGTGTGAGGTCAAATGGTTTATTTGAGATTTTTCTTGTTTCCTGAGGTAAGCTTGTATCCCAAAAACTTCTCTCTTAGAACTGATTTTGCTGCATTCCATAGGTTTTGGATAGTTGTGTTTTCATTAGCACTTGTCTCTAGGTATTTTTTGATTTCCTCTTTGATTTCTTCAGTGATCCATTAGTTGTTTAGTAGCATATTGTTTAGACTCCACATGTTTGTGTTTTTTTGCAGTTTTTTTCTTGTAGTTCATTTCTAACCTCATAGTGTTGTGGTTGGAAAAGATGCTTGATGTGATTTCAGTTTTCTTAAATTTACTGAGGCTTGCTTTGTGGCCCAGGATGTGATCTATCCTGGAGAATGTCCCATGTGCACTTGAAAAGAATGTGTATTCTGCTGCTCTCGGATGGAAGCAATATCAATTAAGTCCATCTGCTCCAATGTGTCATTTAAGGTCTGTGTTTCCTTATTGATTTTCTGTCTGGATGACCCATTCATTGAGGTAAGTGGGGTGTTAAAAGTTCCCCACTATTATTGTGTTACTGTCAATTTCTCCTTTTTTTAAAAAAAATTTCTCCTTTTATGTCTGTTAACAATTGCCTTGTATATTGAGGTGCTCCTTTGTTGGGTTGCATATATATTTACATTTGTATTATCTTCTTCTTGGATTGATCCTTTGATCATTATGTAGTGTCCTTCTTTGGCTCTTGTGACAGTCTTTATTTTCAAGTCTATCAGACTTGAAGTCTGATAGACTATCAGACTTCTATCAGACAAAAGTCTGATATACGTATTGCTACTCCAGCTTTCTTTTGATTTCCATTTGTGTGGAATACCTGAAACCCTCAGTTTCAGTCCGCATGTGTCTCTAGATCTGAAGTGAATCTCTTGTAGGCAGCATATATACGGGTCCTGTTTTTGTATCCATTCAGGAAGTCTCTGTCTTTGGGTTGGAGCATTTAGTCTGTTTACATTTCAGGTAAATATCAATATGTATGTTTCTATTGCTATTTTATCGATTGTTTTGGATTTGTTTTTATAGAGTGTTCTTCCCCTTTTCTTCCTTTGTTCTCTTGTGATTTTGATGTTTAGTGTTATGTTTGGATTCCTTTTTCTTTTTTGTGTGTATGTCTATTATAGATTTTATTTTGCAGTTACCATGAGGTTTTTCTATAGCAGTATATGTATGTGTGCTTGTTTGAAGTTGCTGATCTCTTAGTTTCAAATGCTTTTAAAATACTCTGCATTTGTGCTCTCCTCCCCTCATGATTACTGTTTTGATACCACATTTTACATCTAATTGTTTTGTGTACCCCTTAACTGCTTATTGTGGATACAGATGATTTTACTGCTTTTGTCGTTTAACCTCCCTACTAGCTTTGTATGTGGATGATTTCCTACCTTTATTGTATATTTGCCTTTACCAGTAAGCTTTCCCATTTTGTAATTTTCTTGTTTCTAGTTGTGGCCTTTTCTTTTCCACCTAGAGAAGTTCTTCAGCATTTGTTGTAAAGCTGGTTTGGTGCTGTTGAATTCTTTTAGCTTTTGCTTGTCTGTAAAACTTTTGATTTCTCCATCAAATCTGAATAAGAGCCTTGCTAGGTTGAGTAGTATTTTTTTTTCAATGATAATATAGTTTTAATAATAATAACCCAAAATAGAAAGTCTATATGTGGCTTTTTACTAAAAATTTGTTTTCATGAAATTAGTTCTGTAACTAGAATGGTTTTATATACATATGGATTGGAATTTTACAAATGCGATATATCATATTTGAAATCTGTAAGTTTTCTAGACTCTTGTTTATACACTTAGACAGTATATGTTCACCATTACCTTGTGCAATATATTCATCCAAATTATAATTAAAAGATCATAAAATCACCTTTTATTGATTAAAAAGGGGTCTTAACACTGCAAATACCAATCAGAAAAGCTGAGTAAAAATGTTTGTTAGTCATGCCAGGGTTTCTCCCACGGGTTGTGTTGCGCACATGGCAGTACAAGGATACCCCCTCTAAGAACAATGAGAGAAGCCAGATAAAACACAAAGTTCTAAGTTTGAAGTCATCACAGAGCTGCTGAGACAACCAGGAATTGAGAGGCCAAGAGGCTGGGGAGAAGGGAACTCAGGAGAGATGAGCCTACTTCTTTGACCTGTTTTTCGCCTTGGGGGATTTGCTGGTTTCTTTTTTTTTTTCTCACACACACACACACACACACACACACACACACACACACACACACACCTCTTATTTTTACAAGAGATAAATAAACTGACACCAAGCATTGTAAGTGGATGTAGGTCGAGTATTCTTGTTTGTAGATTTTTCTCTTTCATCACTTCAAGTGTATCATGCCACTCTCTTCTGGCCTGCAGAGTTTTTGCTGAAAAGTCAGCTGATAGCCTTATGGGAGTTCTCTTGTATGTTGTTTGTTGCTTTTCCCTTGTTGCTTTTATTTTTTTTTAATATTTATTTATTTAGGCTGCGCCAGGTCTTAGCTGGGGCATGCGGGATCTTTGTTGCGGCATGTGGGATCTTTAGTTGCAGCATGTGGGCTTGTAGTTGTGGCCAGGGATCAAACCTGGGCCCCCTGCATTGGGAGTGTGGAGTCTTACCCACTGGACCACCAGGGAAGTCCCTCCCTCGTTGCTTTTAATGTTCTCTCTTTGTTTTTGTCATTTTGATTACGGTGTGTCTTGGTGTGTTCCTCTGTGGGTTAATCTTGTATGGGACGCTACACTTCCCAGACTTGGGTGACTGTTTCCTTTCACAGGTTAGGGAAATTTTCAGCTATTATCTCTTAAAATATTTCCTCACGCCCTTTCTCTCTCTCTTCTCCTTCTGGGGCCCCTATAATATGGATGTTAGGGCACTTGATGTCATCCCAGAGGTCTCTTAAACTGTCCTCATTTCTTTTCATTCTTTTTTCCTTTTTCTGCTCTGTGGTAGTGATTTCTACTATTCTGTCTTCCAGCTCACTGACTCGTTCTTCTGCTTCATTTAACCTACTATTGATTCCATCTTGTGTATTTTTCATTTCTCTTATTGTATTCTTCAATTCTGTTTGGTTGTTCTTTATATTTTCTAATTCTTTGTTAAAAATTTCAGATTTCTCACTCTGTGTATCCATTCTTCTCCCAAGTTCTTTGACCATCTTTACTGTCATTACTCTGAACTCTTTCTCGGAAAGATTGCCTCATCTTTACTGTCATTATTCTGAACTCTTTCTTGGATAGGTTGCCTATCTCCATGTCACTTTCTTCTGGGGTTTTGTCTTGTTCCTTCGTCTGAAACATATTCCTCTGTTGTCTCATTTTGTTTAAATTTTTATTTCTATTTTTGTGTATGTGGTAGGTTGGTTACATTTCTCGACCTCGGAGAAGCGACCCTCTGTAGGAGACATCCTGTGCATCCCAGCAGTGCACTCTCCTCTCATCACCAAGGGCCAGGGGCCAGCTGGTCCCAGGGTAATGTCTGGCCTGCATTTGCAGATTCAGTCTGCAGGCTGCAGGACCATAGTTTTATTGCTTCTGATGTCCGCCCCATGGTGGGTGAGACTGGTCTAGAGGCTTGTGCAGGCTTCCTTGTGAGAGGGGCTGGTGCCTGCCCACTGGTGGCTGGAGCTGGTTCTTGGCCCTCTGGTGGGCAGGGCCATGTCTAGGGACATGTCTAGAGGGCTCAGAAGTCTTTAGGCAGCCTGCTTGCTTATGGGTGGGGCTGTGTCCCCACCCAGTTAGTTGTTTGTCCTGAGGCATCCCAACACTGGAGCCTACGTGCTGTTGGGTTGGGCCATGACTTGGTGCTAATGACCCAAGCAAGATGTCAGCCTCCAAGAGAGTCTATGCAGATGAATACTCCCAATATACCTGCCACCAGTGTCTATGTCCCCTGGGTGAGCCACAGCTGTCCCCTGCCTCCCCAGGAGACCCTCCAAGACCAGCAGGTAGGTCTGGCCCAGGCCTCTATGAAATTACTGCTTTTGCCCTTGGTCCTGGTGCAACATGAGATTTTGTGTGCACCCTTTAAGAGTGGAGTCTCTATTTCCCCCAATCCTGTGTAGCTCCTGCAATCAAGCCCTGCTGGCCTTCAAAGCCAAATGCTCTGGGGGCTCCTCTTCCCAGTACCGGACTCCTGGGCTCAGGGGCATGACATGGGACTCAGAACTCTCACTTCTGTGGGAGAACCTGTCTAATATAATTATTCTCCAGTTTGTGGGTCACCACGCAGGGCGGGGGCAGGGGGAGGTGAGGTATGGGACTTGATTATCCCGAGTCCACCCCTCCTATTGGTCTCACTGTGGTTCCTTCTTTTGTCTTTAGTTGTGGAAGATCTTTTCTGGTAGGTTTCAGACTTTTTCAGTGATGGTTGTTATGCAGATTGTTGTGATTTGGGTGTGCTTGTAGAGGAGGTGAGCTTAGGATCCTTCTATTCCACCATCTTGGCTGCTCTCTCTCTGTTTCTGTTTTGTTATATTCATTCGTTTTGCTTTTTAGATTCCATGTATAAGTGATTACATACAGTATTTTTCTCTGACTTATTTCACTAAGCATAATACCCTCCAAGTCCATCCATGTTTTTGCAAATGGCAGAATTGCATTCTTTTTATGACTAATATTCCATAGTAGGTATGTATGTATGTATATATGTGTGTGTGTGTGTGTGTGTGTGTGTGTGTGTGTGTGTGTGTGTGTGTATACCACATTTTCCTTATCCATTCATCTGTTGATGGACATAGATTGCTTCCATATCTTGACTGTTATAAATAAAGCTGCTATGAACATTGGGGTGCATATATTTCTTCAAATTAGTGTTTTTATTTTCTTCAGATAAATACATAGGAGTGCAATTGCTGGATCATATGATAGTTCTATTTTTAATTTTTTGATGAATCTCCATACTGTTTTCCACAGTGGCTGCACTAATTTACGTTCCCACCGACAACCCTAGCATACTAGGGTTCATTCCATTTTCTCCACATCCTTACCAACATTTGTTGTTTGTTGGCTTTTTGATGATTAACCATTCTGACAGATGTGAAGTGATATCTCACTGTGGTTTTGATTTGCATTTCCTTGATGATTAGTGATGTTGAGCATCTTTTCATATGCCTGTTGGCCATCCATGTATCTTCTTTGGAAAAATGTTTGTTCAGGTCTTTTGACCACTAAATTGGACTGTTTATTTTTTTCATATTGAGTTGTATGAGCTGTTTATATATTTTGGATATTAACCTCTTACCAGTCATATCATTTGCAATTATTTTCTCCCATTCAGTATGTTGTCTTTTCATTTTGTCAGTGGTTTCTTTTGCTGTACAAAAGCTTTTAAGTTTAATTAGGTTCCATTTGTTTATTTTTCCTTTTGTTTTCTTTGCCTGAGGAGACAGAGATAAAAAAATATTGCTACAACTTACATCAAAAGGTGTTCTGGATACATTTCATTTCTTTTTCTTGCCTTATAGCAGTGAATTGAGTCCTCATCACAGTGTTGAATAGAAGTGATAAGGCAGACATTCTTGCCTCATAGCTAATTCTGGGGGGAGAGCATCATTAAATATGATGTTAACTATAAGTTTTTTGTATCTAATACTAGATCAAGGAAGTTTTTTCTATTATTAGTCTGCTGAGAGTTTTTTTTTTTAATCAGGAGTGAATATTGGGTTTTGTCAAGTGTTTTGCTTTTTTTTAAAAAATCTATTGAGATGCCTTTTTTTCCCATTTAGTCTGTTAATATGGTGAATTTTATTGACTTTCAAATGTTAAATCAACCTTCACTTCTTGGCATAAATGCCATTTGTTGTATTATCCTTTTTACACCTTGTTAGATTTGATTTGCTAACATGTTAAGAATTTTTGCATCTATGTTCATGTGGTATATCAGTTTCTAGTTTTCTTTTCTTGTAATGTCTTTGTCTAGTTTTGGAACCAGTGCAGTGTTGGCCTCATAGAATAAGTGGGGAAATATTTCCTCCTCTTTGTTTTTCTGGAAGAGGTTGAGAATTGGCGTTATTTATTCCCTAAATATTTCACAGAATTCCTCATCTGGGCCTGAAACTTTTGGTTTCACTGATTTTATCTATTTGTGTGTGTGTGTGTGTTCTATTCTACCGATTGCTGCTTTGATCTTTATTATTTCCTTTCTTCTGCTTACTTCAGGTTTACTTGCTGTTCTTTTTCTGATTTCTTTAGAAGCTGAGGTTATTTTTTCTAACATAAATATTTACTGCTATAAATTTCCCTCTAAGTATTGCTTCAGTGCATCCCCAAATTTTGGTATGTTGTTGTTTGGGAGGTCCCAAGACCGCCCATATGTTTGGAGATTCACTAAAAAGCCTCAGGGACACAGAGGCAGTTGTACTCATGGCTATAGTTTATTACAACAATCATAAAAGGGAAAAGATATCAGGCAGAGTCTGGAGGAAAACAGGCATAGGCTTCCAGTGTTCTGCCCTTCCTTTCCCCAGATGATGTCACACAGAGCAAGCTCCTTTCTGTAGCAGCAGAATGCAACAATATGTGTGTAGTATTTCACCCCTGTACTCAAAGTCCAAGGCTTTTACTGGGAGCTGGTCCCAGTAGCACAAGAGCCAGCCACAAATATCAAAATTCCTATCTCCCAGAAGGAAAGCAGGTGTCATACCCCAAATGGGCTGAACAGTCTTATCATTGTGGGGAACATTCCAAAAGTCAAGTTCACAGACACCAGCCAACGGCCAACCCTGAAAACAGGCTCCTCTGAAGATTACAACCTCAGACCTGCTCTCTAAACTCTTTCTTGCACTGCATATTTTCATTTTCATTTAGTTCAAAATGCTTTCCAATTTCCCTTTTGATTTCTACTTTGGTCCATGGGGCTATCCAGAGGTATGGTTTTTAGTTTCCAAATATTTGGGGATTTTACAGATACTTTTCTATTATTGGTTTTTAATTTAACTCTATGTGGTCAGAGAACATACTTTTTGTGATTTGAATCCATTTAAGTTTTTTGAAACTTGTTTTTGTGGTCAGATCAATATCCACCTTAGTCAGCATTTCAAGTTCATTTGAAAACAATGTGTGTTCTTTTGTTGGGTAGTGTTCTATAAATGCCAATTAGGTCAAAGCGGTTGATTGTGTTCTTCATATTTTATATATTTTTACTAATTTTGTCTAGTTCTATCAGGTTCTGAAAGAACAGTGTTAAGATCCTCAACTGTCATTATGGGCTTGTCTCTTTCTTTAATTCTATCAATTCTTATTTCATGTGTTTTGAAGCTCCATTGTTAAGTAATATACATTTATGATTATTATATCTTTCTGATGAATTGACCCTTTTATCATTATGAAAAGTTCCTCTTTATATCTTTTTTTAATAAATTTATTTATTTATTTTTGGCTGTGTTGGGTCTTCGTTGCTGTGCGCGGGCTTTCTCTAGTTGCCATGAGCGGGGGCTACTCTTCATTGTGGTGCACAGGTTTCTCATTGAGGTGGCTTCTCTTGTTGCAGAGAATGGGCTCTAGGCGTGCAGGCTTCAGTAGTTGTGGTGCGAGGGCTCAGTAGTTGTGGCTTGCAGGCTCTAGAGCACAAGCTCAGTAGTTGTGGCATATGGGCTTAGTTGCTCTGCAGCATGTGGGATCTTCCCAGAACAGGGCTTGAACCCATGTCCCCTGCATTGGCAGGCGGATTCGCAACCACTGTGCCACCAGGGAAGTCCCTCCTCTTTATATCTGATAATACTCTTTATCTTCAAATCTATTATATTTTTTATATTAATATAGCCACTGCAGCCTTATGTTTATTAGTTTGAATGATGTACCTTTTCCCATCCATTTACTTTCAATGTGTATGTCTATTTAAGGTACATTTCTTATAGACGGCATATAGTTAGATTTTGATTTTTTATCAATTCTAACAATCTCTATTTTAATTGGAGTGTTTAATCCATTAACATTTGATGTAATTATTCATATGGTTGGATTCAGGTCTGCCATTTTATCATTTGCTTTTTGTTTGTCCTTCTGTTTTGTTTTTATTTCTCTGTTCCTTATACAGGTCTTCTTTTAGATTATTTGGATAATTTTTTAAGTGCTGTTTTATCTATTGGCTTTTTGTTAAATCTCTTTTCATTTTTTGATAGTTGCTCTAGGAATTATCATATATATCCTTAACTTTACACAAGCTACTTAAGCTAATATTGTACCATTCACGAGAAACATAGCAACCTAGCAACTATAAGTTCCACTTACCACTCTCCTTCCTATTCTGTATGCTGTAGTTTTCATATATATTACATCTATATACATTACAAACCCCAAAAGACAATGATGTGATTCTGCCTTAAACACGTGTACTAAAGAAATTAAGAGAAACTTTTTACCTAAGTATTTGCCATTTCTGAGTGTTGAAGATTGATGAGAAGGCAGCGTGCAAGTTCTTCTGTCCTTCACCCTATCTCTTCCCAGTTCTGTGCCCTTGGGTAAAGCTCACCACTTGGCCTGAGTGCCTCCCTCTATGACATGTCAATAGCTGTTTTAACTGCCTACAGGCTGTGGACTGAACTAGACAGTCTCTCCCACATACACCTCAACTCTAGGGTGTCTTATTCTTGAGAGGTTGCTCTCTTGATATGGATGTTTTGACACTGAAACTGTTCTCAGTGGACAAAGCAGTTTCCTTACTAGGAGCTTTCAAAACAGTTGCCACATACGTGACATTTTAGATGCTGTGCTGTTGCCTCTGATGTAGCCACTAAGGAAGCTCCAGCTGTGTCTCTAGGCCCCTCTACTGACAGATTTCTTGATAGGGTGATGAACAGTGCCCTACACTTGGACTGCAGTGCCTTCTGTCCTGAAGCAGACCCACCTGCACAGTGTCACGGTGGGTAGTTTCATCTCTTGAGGAAGCCTGGGGGCCCAAGGGTATGTGTGCTACTGTGAGAACCTTCTGGTGATGAAGGTTCCACATGAACAGCCCCAGGCACAGAGGGTCAGGTTAGACAGGTAGACCAGCCTAAATGATCCCAAATAAGTTGTTACCTGGACAGGACCAAGACTGTAACAAAAAGTATTTAAAATTTAAATCTATGTGGGTGTCCAGCTGCTTTTCAGACAGGAATTTCAGATATGTTTTTCTTGTACATTTTAAGCATTAATAGTACTGGAGTCTGTAAAACTGAAAGGTTAGAGGAAGTAACACTCCGTTTAGAGTGAGAATGTATCTCATGACTCTATTTGATGCCATCTGTTCCTATCTCCCTTCCATCAGCCAGGCCTCCCCAGAAAATTAAATCGCTCTGTATTATCCTCTTGCAGCTAGCCTGTCATCACAGAACTCCACTCATAGCCATTACTGACTTGAAGGAAAAGTTACAATTACAGCCTTCCAGTAATGTTGCTCCTGCTTGGACTTAATTGGCATTTTTATTGTGTTTGGAAGGGAGAAAACTGTCCATGCCATATGGAAGTTGTATACTTTTTAAAAAAAATTTTTGAATGCTACTTGATTCATCCATCTTGTTACCCTTTATCAGGGTGGAGAGGTGGTGTTTAATACCCCTCTGTGCCTTCATTCCTAAAGGAGCATTTCCAGACCAAATTAAGTTAATGTTCTCACTTACTAGGTATTTCTTAACAGGTGGCATCAGCCCCTAGACGTGCAGCTTAGGACCAGAAATGGCTGTAGTGTTCCATGCAGTGACACAGAAGTGGGAGACGTAGGCAGTGCAGAGCTGTGCAGAGATCCCCTGAGAATTAGGAGACAGCAATGGCTGCTGGGAGCTGTGTCACACACTGCTGAACATAGGCCCACCCATCTGACACACGGGGAAACTACACTCAGAAGGGGACTGGCCTGCCAGATCCACTAGCTGCTAGCTGGTCAGTGTGACTCCTACAGCCTCTCCAGCTGACGCAGTGCTGCCTACCCCCTTCCCCAGCACCATCAGCCTGACTGAGTAGCAGATCACTCATCTCTAAAACCAGGGTTTTGTCTGGGTCTGCTTTCATTCTCTGTTAAAGGAAGTCCTCAGCTTCTTCAGCAGAAGAAAGGGGCCAGGTATGAGGAGCTCCAGACCTCTACCCACCCGCTGCTGTTCCAACTGAAGTCACTCTGCTTTACCTGTTTTATATTTTGGGAGAGTTAATTCAAAGAAAGCCTTCTGCAGCTAAACCCTGGTGTGGTGCTACCCCTGTCCAGTGTGATCAGTGCCAGAGCTGGAGGTGACTGAGTCATTATCATTGTCAATACGTGCTACTTACCTGCCCTGTCCGCATCCACAAGCCCTACCCAGGCTTCTCAATCTCCCCCACCAAACCTAATCCTCCAACCAGGCCTGATTCCTCCCTGCTGAAGCCAGGGCATTTCAGGGGCCGAGGATGGGCACATCACTTATGACTGTTTCCCCTGCTTCACTCCTAAACTTTGATTATTTCCATATTCAGGCACCACCTGACCTATTCATATTTAATTTTTCTTTAGAAGGAGTCACTTTAAAAAAGATTTTTTTTTATTGAAGTCGAGTTAATTTACAGTGCTGTGCCAATCTCTGCTGTACAGCAAAGTGACTCAGTTATACACATAGAGACTTTCTTTTTTATCTTCTTTTCCATTATGTTTTATCACAGGATATTGAATATAGTTCCCTGTGCTATGCAGTAGGACCTTGTTGTTTATCCATACTATATATAATAGTTTACATCTGCTAATCCCACACTCCCAATCTATCCCTCCCCCACCTCCACCTTGGCAACCACAGGTCTGTCCTCTATGTCTGTGAGTCTGTTTCTGTTTTGTTGATAGGTTCATCTGTGCCATATTTTAGGTTCCACATATAGGTGATATCATATGGTATTTGTCTTTCTGACTTACTTCACTTAGTATGGTAATCTCTAGTTGCATCCATGTTGCTGCAAATGGCATTATTTCATTCTTTTTTATGGCTGAGTAGTATTCCATTGTATATATGTACCACATCTTCTTTATCCATTCATCTGTCGATGGACATTTAGGTTGTTTCCATGTTTTGGCTATCATGAATAGTGCTTCTATTAAAATAGGGGTGCATGTATCTTTTTGAATTATAGTTTTCTCTGGGTATATGCCCAGGAGCGGGATTGCTGGGTCATATGGTAATTCTATTTTTAGTTTTCTGAGGAACCTCCATACTGTTTTCCACAGTAGCTGCACCAACTTACATTCCCACCAACAGTGTAGGAGGGTTCCCTTTTCTCCACACCCTCTCCAGCGTTTGTTATTTGCAGACTTTTTAATGATGGCCATCCTGACCACTGTGAGGTGGTACCTCATTGTAGTTTTGATTTTCATTTCTCTAATAATTAGTGTTGTTGAGCATCTTTTCATGTACCTGCTGGCCATCTGTATGTCTTCTTGGGAGAAATGTCTATTAAGGTCTTCTGCCCATTTTTCAATTGGGTTGTTTGTTTTTTTGTTGTTGAGTTGTATGAGCTGTTTGTATATTTTGGAGTTAAGCCTTTGTCAGTTGCATCATTTGCAAATATTTTCTTCCATTCCGTGGCTTGTCTTTTTTTTCTTTTCTTTCTTTTTTTTTTTTTTAAGGTTTCCTTTGCTGTGTAAAAGCTTGTAAATTTGATTAGGTCCCATTTGATTATTTTTGTTTTTATTTCTGTTGCCTTAGGAGTTGACCTAAGAAAACGTTGGTACAATTTATGTCAGAGAATATTTTGCCTGTGCTCTCTTCTAGGAGTTTATGGTGTCATGTCTTATGTTTAAGTCGTTAAGCCATTTTGAGTTTATTTTTGTGCATGGTGTGAGGGTGTGTTCTAACTTTACTGATTCACATGCATCTGTCCAACTTTCCCAGCACCACTTGCTGAAGAGACGATTTTTTCCCCCATTTTATATCCTTGCCTCCTTTTTCAAAGATTAATTGACCATAGGTGTGTGGGTGTATTTCTGAGCTTTGTATTCTGCTCCATTGATTCGTATGTCTGTTTTTATACCAGTATCACACTGTTTTGATTACTGTAGCTTTGTAGTATTGTCTGAAGTCCAGGAGAGTTATGCCTCCTGCTTTGTTTTTTTCCTCAGGATTGCTTTGGCAATTCTGGGTCTTTTATGGTTCAATATAAATTTTTAGATTATTTGTTCTAGTTCTGTGAAAAATGCCATGGGTAATTTGATAGGGATCGTATTAAATCTGTAGGTTGCTTTGGGTAGTGTGGCCATTTTAACAATGTTAATTCTTCCAATCCAAGAGCATGGAATATCTTTCCATTTCTTTGAATTGTCTTTAATTTCCTTTATTAATGTTTTATGGTTCTCCAGCGTATAAGTCTTTCACCTCCTTGGTCAGGTTTATTCCTAGGTATTTTATTTTTTGGTGCTATTTTAAAAGGTATTGTTTTTTTATGTTCCCTTTCTGACATTTCATTGTTAGTGTAAAGAAATGCAACTGATTTTTTATGTTAATCTTGTATCCTGCTACTTTGCTGAATTCATTTATTAGATCTAGTAGTTTTTGTGTGGAGTCCTTAGGGTTTTCTATATATAGTATTGTGTCATCTGCATAGAGTGACAGTTTTACCTCTTCCAAGAAGGAGTCACTTTTAAAACTTTATATCACCACAGTAATCGCTACCATAAAATGGAATACCACAATAGTTAGCCATAATGAAAGGTTAACAGTAAAATAGATGTAGTAGAAAAAACCCCACAGTGTTAGTAAATCTAGAAAGCTATGGCTGTTGGTTGAAAGTTTGGAGACTGAGCCCCCTCTCCTTGGAAAGTGGTAGGTGTTAAAGACCCACCAACCTGAGGCTTTCTCCTTGATAAACCCAGAAGGCTTGGAAAAACATTAAAGGACAAACGACTTGAATATATGATTCCAGGTTATTTAGCATCCAGTTTTGGAATGCCCTTAACTTACTTTTTAACCCCTCAGCATCATACCCTTTGTGAAATGCTATCTTGGCACTTTTGAACCAGCTTCCTGAAACTATCTGTTTTGTTTTCTGTCACATGCCCAGTGTCTAGAACATTACCTAGACACATAGTACACGCTCAACACAGAGTGAATAAGTTCATTGTGACAGGCCTTGTTTTTTGTCCCCTATTAGTAAATCCCTTGAGAGCAGGGACTAGGTCCTAACCACCTTTGTGTCACAGGCCCAATAAATATTTCTTGAATTGAATTAGAAGATGAGGTATCAATTAGAGATGCCCTTTTTCTCCTGGGGGTGATTGTTCACAAAATGTAAGCAAAGATTCTAATGAACAGCATTTTCAGAACCTCAGGACACACAATGATAACGCTGTTTTACAACTCTGTCCTCTCATTACTAATTTCTCCTTTGTGCTGTCCCACCTCTGGGTAGCTTTCAAAGGGCCTGATTTATTAAGCAAAGGTCCTGCTGATTGCTTCTATCTTATGCTAATCTCAGTGCAAGCGAAGTCTGGGTGTCATTAAGCAGTTTAATGAATCTCTGTCGAGTGCTGGGGTAACAGGAGTGAGAAAATGTTAGATCATTGCAGTTCCCTCATTCTCTTGACAAAACCTAGCAGGCATCTGAGTTTACACAATAAAACATTTAGCCAAAGTGCCATCAGTCATGGATAGTTCTTTGAGAGCAAGAAACTTTAAGCAAAATGAAATTTCTTTCATATAAGTTTACATATAAGTTTTATATATGTTTCTCTTTGTCACTGAGCAGTGAGGGGACACAGGCTAGAGGAATGATGGCATAGAAGTGAGAAACAGAAATGTGCTGCTTATGTGTCTACCTTAAAGGAAATGATTTCTGTAAACTAAAATCCATCCTGAAATAGCAAGCAGTGCTGCATCTAGATTCTCAACAAACAGGATACATCTATGAAAGAGCAGGCCGAGGGAACCAGCATTACCTGGGCACCCACTATTTGCTAGGCCAGTGGTTCTCGAAGTATGGCCACTGGATCAGCAGCCTCAGCCTTACGGAACTTGTTAGAAATGCAACTTCTCAGGCCCTGACCTACACCTAACCTACTGAAACAGAAATTGTGGGGGCCCAGCACAACAGATGTGTGGTTTTGTGTGTGTGTGTGTGTGTTTGATTTTTATTCTTTTTTGGCTGTGCCTCACGGCATGTGGGATTTTAGCTCTCCATCCAGGGATCGAACCCGTACCCCCTGCAGCGGAAGCACGGAGCCTTAACCACTGGACCGCCAGGGAAGTCCCAGCAGTGTGGTTTTAACCAGCCTTCTATGTGATTCTGACGTAAAAGACCAGCCTGAGAGCTAGTAGGCTAGGCATTTTGTACACATTATTTCATTTCATCCTCTTAAGATCCTAAAAAGTAGGCATTGGCCCCCATTTACCCGTAAGGAAACTGAGACTCAGTGAAGTTCATAAGTTTACACAACTAAAAATGGAGATATCAGAAGATCTGTTGGCAATCCTATGATTTTTCAGCTTGAATCAGTGTTTCTCAAACTGTAATGTGTAATCAAATCACTTAGAGATTACATGTTAAAATGCAGATTCTGATTCAGAGTCTGGAGTGAGCCTGAGAGTGGGTGGAGTTAACAAGCTCCAGGTGTTGCCAGTGCTGCTGGTGCAGAGCATTCTGAGTGGGGAGGCATCAGGAATGGCAGCGTGGTCCCCAGACCTGCAGCCCTGGCCTCACCTGGGAAATTGTTAGAGATCCAATTCTAGGCAGAAGTTTGAGAATCACTATCATATTTCCATATTAGAAAACTCAGTATTTGCCAGGTATGAAGCAAAGTGGTGCTTACATGGTAGGTATTTGAAAGCAATTAAAAGAGAAGCTGGACAAGGGATAAAAGATAAAAAAAAAAAAAAAACATCTAAGCCTGAATGGTCGCTTGCATTAAGTGTTTTCCCATGAGATAAGCATACAAAAATGATTATCACTGGGCTACATCATGAGGGTCCTTCTCTGTGTAAAGGCTTTTGCAAGTGCATGTTGAATGTAGGGCCAGTGGACACTAGTAAAAGTAAGAGAAATTTTGACCAAGGGATACCAGCCATATCTGAACAGGCTAGATCGGAGATTGCACAAAAGGTTGTTTAAGTTTTTCCAAGAAAATACCTTACAGCACAGGAGATATTTATTTTAAGCAAATTAACAACAAAAAAAAGCAGCTTGAGATCCTTCTTTTTAATCTTGTGTAATCTTAAATATTCATATGCATTTTCATTTACATCAAACCAATGCATGTTGCTTTGATATAAGTAACATTTTAAATTACCATCAAGATAAAAGAGCAGAGATGGGGCTTCCCTGGTGGCGCGGTGGTTGGGAGTCCGCCTGCCAATGCGGGGGACAAGGGTTCGTGCCCCGGTCCAGGAAGATCCCATATGCCGCGGAGCAGCTGGGCCCGTGAGCCATGGCCGATGAGCCTGCGCGTCCGGAGCCTGTGCTCCGCAACGGGAGAGGCCACAACAGTGAGAGGCCTGCGTACCGCAAAAAAAAAAAAAAAAAAAAAGAGCAGAGATGATGTTATTTTGAGTCTGTAAGGCTCATAAAATTAACCAAAGTGCGGAGATCTGACACGGAGCATCAAGATTGGCATCCAGGCAACTTCTCCTCTGTCTTGGTGCTATAGTATTTTGAGAAACCAGACTCAGTACGTGAGTACGACAACAACTTGTCCATGGCTTTGGGAGCTTACGTAAAGGTAACCATTGAGGACAGGGATCCAGAATGTTGCATGAGGAGTTTTCTTTCAGTGTTTGGAGAACACTGTTGGTATTTGTTTGCTGTTTGGGAATTTTGAGAAGTGTATCTTCAAGTGGTTTTTGAAAATAGAGCAGATAGAAAGGATCTTTGATCTATGCATCAGATATTCATACCTTCTGAGGAAATACTCATCAAAGTATCTTCAGTAAAGAAAGATGATCAAAGAAATTCTGTATTAGACCACTCACACTATCATTTTCCTTGCATGTAAATGAAGGGAGGGTCTCGAATGACTCAGTTCCCATAATCAAATTTCTCATCCAGCGTTCAAACTCCACTGCATTACTGAAGTCTTGTCATTATACATGAAAGCGTTTAGTTTTGTCATGAAGTTTTTGGTCAAGAATGTTCACTCTTAAAGATTGCTTACGCTGATTCTTTAAGAGAATAGTGCTTTTCTTCATCTTAACCAGGTTTTTACCCCTTTTCATCATATTTGAGGTGGGGAAGACGCAAAAAACAAGCAAACAATACCAAGCCAAAGGTTGAAAACTCTGATCAAAGCCAGCACTCTTCTGTATAATCAAGAAATATTTCAAAGTCACTTATCATTCCTTTACAAATGTATGTATAGATATGAACATTTTGTTTTCTAAATAATATCTACTGGGTTTTATCACTGCATTGATTACAATGAGAAAACAGAATCTCTCAGAGGCGCAGCAACTGGTTCAGGGACGAGGGTGCACTCAGGTGTTTGATAGCCTTGATTTCTCACCATCACACCAGCTCTTTTGCTTGTCATAGATTTGACGCTATCAGAGCACATGGATTTTTTTTTTTTTATCACTACTGTATTTGCTTTTTTAAAAAAAACCACTCATTTTATGGAAAACTTCCTTATCAGTATTCTACCATGAAATGCTTTAGAGACATCCGTATTAAGTATAATCAACAAAGACCAATATGATGGTCAAATCATTAACAACAGTGTTTTCACCACAAGCTATAAGGTAAAGAACCTGGTTAACCTCAGTCTCTTACGGACTCATATTTACTGAACTTCTGTGTGCAAGTACTATGTTAGCACTCAGTATACAAAGGTAATCAAGTGAGACACAGCTCCTGCTAAAAGTAGGACTTACAGTTGGGAAGGATAACAAACAATCAAATAAGTACAAAGTTATGAACTGTAAAAAAATGCAATAAAGGAAAAGTCCATTGAGAACATATGACACTAGGACTTAACCTCGTGAGGGACTGGGATGGGCAGGAAATACCTGGGAAGGCTTCCCTGAGAAACCACCGTTCAGCTAAGATCTGCAGGATAAATAGGCAAAAGGAAGAGAATGGGTTGGGAAGCTTTCTGGGCAAGAGTCACATGTGCAAAGGCTCTGAGGTAGTAAAGAACATGGAAAAATTAGAGGGATGGCAGTGTGGCCTGCAAGCTGAAAGCCCAGGACAGAGTAGCAGAGGTCAGTGGTGCATCTGGGGAGCTGGCAGGGGCCAGGCTGAGCACAGCCTCATAGCCAGGTTGTCAAATGGGGCTGACCCTGGGACCAATTGGGAAGTGTGAGTTTTAAGCAGGAGAATGACAGGATTAAATGTACAGTTTTGCAAGATTACACTCATTGAAAAGTTGAGAATGGATTAGGTTGCGAGGATTATTGCCGAGGTTAGAGTTAGACGAGAGCTGATGGTAGCCTTGTACTCTGACAATGGAGAGAAATGGGTAATCCCAGAGGTATTTAGAAGTGAGATTTTACAGGATTTGATGGTGGACTAGCCATGAGGATGAGAGAAAAGGAAGCATCACGGATGACCCCCAGGCTCACATACTGGGAACCTGGTGATTTTAATTACGACTGATGCCTCGTATGACTGTCATTCTGTGATGACAAAAGCAGATTCAGATATTTCTACCAAATGCTATTCACACTCTCCCAAGGCGATTCTGAAATGAATGTTGAAGGAGGTATCTAGTATTTATTTGCTTGTTAGCTTGTTATTGTTGTGATCCTGGCCTTGACTTATTATTTTTTTAACATCTTTATTGGAGTATAACTGCTTTACAATGGTGGTTAGTTTCCACTTTATAACAAATTGAATCAGCTATACATATACATATATCCCCATAACCCTTCCCTGTAGCGTCTCCCTCCCACCCTCCCTATCCCACCCCTCTAGGTGGTCACAAAGCACGGAGCTGATCTCCCTGTGCTATGCAGCTGTTTCCTGCTATCTATTTTACATTTGGTAGTGTATATATGTCCATGCCACTCTCTCACTACATCCTAGCTTACCCTTCCCCCTCCCTGTGTCCTCAAGTCCATTCGCAACGTCTGCGTCTTTATTCCTATTCTGCCCCTAGGTTCTTCAGAACCAATTTTTTTTTGATTCCATATATAGGTGTTAGCGTACAGTATTTGTTTTTCTCTTTCTGACTTACTTCACTCTGTATAACAGACTCTAGGTCCATCCACCTCACTACAAATAACTCAATTTCATTTCTTTTTATAGCTGAGTAATATTCCATTGTATATATGTGCCACATCTTCTTTATCCATTCATATGTCCATGGACACTTAGGTTGCTTCAGTGTCCTGGCTATTGTAAATAGGGCTTCAGTGAACATTGTGGTACATGACTCTTTTTGAATTATGGTTTTCTCAGGGTATATGCCCACTAGTGGGGTTGCTGGGTCGTATAGTAGTTCTATTTTTAGTTTTTTAAGGAACCTCCATACGGTTCGCCATAGTGCCTGTATCAATTTACATTCCCACCAACAGTGCAAGAGGGTTCCCTTTTCTCCACACCCTCTCCAGCAGTTATTATTTGTAGATTTTTTGATGATGGCCATTCTAACTGGTGTGAGGTGATACCTCATTATAGTTTTGATTTGCATTTCTCTAATAATTAGTGATGTTGAGCACCCTTTCATGTATTTGTTGGCAATCTGTATATCTTCTTTGGAGAAATGTCTATTTAGGTCTTCTGCCCATTTTTGGATTGGGTTGTTTGTTATTTTGTTATTGAGCTGCATGAACTGCTTGTATATTTTGGAGATTAATCCTTTGTCACTTGCTTCATTTGCAAATATTTTCTCCCATTCTGAGGGTTGTCTCTTCGTCTTGTTTATAGTTTCCTTTGCTGTGCAAAAGCTTTGAAGTTTCATTAGGTCCCATTTGTTTATTTTTGTTTTTATTTCCATTTCTCTAGGAGGTAGGTCAAAAAGGTTCTTGCTGTGATTTATGTCAGAGTGTTCTGCCTATGTTTTCTTATAAGAGTTTTATAGTGTGTGGCCTTACATTTAGGCCTTTAATCCATTTTGAGTTTATTTTTGTGTATGCTGTTAGGGAGTGTTCTAATTTCATTCTTTCACATGTAGCTGTCCAGTTTTCCCAGCACCACTTATTGGAGAGGCTGTCTTTTCTCCGTTGTATATTCTTGCCTCCTTTATCAAAGATGAGGTGAACATACGTGCGTAGGTTTCTCTCTGGGCTTTCTATCCTGTTCCATTGATCTGTATGTCTGTTTTTGTGCCAGTACCATACTGTCTTGATTACTGTAGCTTTGTAGTATGGTCTGAAGTCAGGGAGCCTGATTCCTCCAGCTCCATTTTTCCTTCTCACGATTGCTTTGGCTATTCGGGGTCTTTTGTGTTTCCATACAAATTGTGAAATTTTTTGTTCTAGTTCTGTGAAAAATGCCATTGTTTAGTTTGATGGGGATTGCATTGAATCTGTAGATTGCTTTGGGTACTGTAGTCATTTTCACAATGTTGATTCTTCCAATCCAAGAACATGGTATATCTCTCCATCTGTATTTATCACCTTTAATATCTTTCATCAGTGTCTTATAGTTTTCTGCATAGAGGTTTTTTGTCTCCTTAGGTGGATTTATTCCTAGGTATTTTATTCTTTTTGTTGCAGTAGTAAATGGGAGTGTTTCCTTAATTTATCTTTCAGATTTTTCATCATTAGTGTATAGGAATGCAAGAGATTTCTGTGCATTAATTTTGTATCCTGCTACTTTACCAAATCATTCGTTACCTATAGTGGTTTTCTGGTAGCGTCTTTAGGATTCTCTATGTATAGTATCATGTCATCTGCAAACAGTGACAGCTTTACTTATTCTCTGATTTGGATTTCTTTTATTTTTTTTTCTTCTCTGATTGCTGTGGCTAAAACTTCCAAAACTATGTTGAATATGAGTGGTGAGAGTGGGCAACCTTGTCTTGTTCCTGGTCTTAGTGGAAATGGTTTCTGTTTTTTACCATTGAGAATGATGATGGCTGTGGGTTTGTAATATATGGCCTTTATTATGTTGAGGAAACTTCCCTCTATGCCTACTTTCTCGAGGGTTATCATAAATTGGCGTTGAATTTTGTTGAAAGCTTTTTCTGCATCTGTTGAGATGATCATATGGGTTTTATCCTTCAATTTGTTAGTATGGTGTATCACATTAATTGATTTGCATATATTGAAGAATCCTTGCATTCCTGGGATAAACCCCACTTGATCATGGTGTATGATCCTTTTAATGTGCTGTTGGATTCTGTTTGCTAGTATTTTGTTGAGGATTTTTGCATCTATGTTCATCAGTGATATTGGCCTGTAGTTCTCTTCTTTTGTGAACATCTTTCTCTGGTTTTGGTATCAGGGTGATGGTGGCCTCGTCGAATGAGTTTGGGAGTGTTCCTCCCTCTGCTGTATTTTGGGAGAGTTTGAGAAGGGTAGGTGTTAGCTCTTCTCTAAATGTTTGATAGAATTCGCCTGTGAAGCCATCTGGTTCTGGGCTTTTATTTGCTGGAAGATTTTTGATCACAGTCTCAATTTCATTGCTTTTGATTGGTCTGTTTATATTTTCTATTTCTTCTTGGTTCAGTCTTGAAAGGTTGTGCTTTTCTAAGAATTTGTCCATTTCTTCCAGGTTGTCCATTTTATTGGCATATAGTTGCTTGTAGTAATCTCTCATGATCCTTTGTATTTCTGCAGTGTCTGTTTTTACTTCTGCTTTTTCATCTAATTCTATTGATTTGAGTCTTCTCCCTTTTTTTCTTGATGAGTCTGGCTAATGGTTTATCAATTTTGTTCATCTTCTCAAAGAACCAGCTTTTAGTTTTATTGATCTTTGCTATTGTTTCCTTCATTTCTTTTTCATTTATTTCTGATCTGATCTTTATGGTTTCTTTCCTTATGCTAACTTTAGGGGTTCTTTTGTTCTTGTTTCTCTAATTTCTTTAGGTGTAAGTTTAGGTTGTTTATTTGAGACATTTCTTGTTTCTTGAGGTAGGGTTGTATTGCTATAAACTTCCCTCTTAGAACTGCTTTTGCTGCATCCCATAGGTTTTGGGTCGTCGTGTCTCCATTGTCTTTTGTTTCTAGGTATTTTTTTATTTCCTCAGTGATCTCTTGCTTATTAAGTAGTGTATTGTTTAGCCTCCATGTGTTTGTATTTTTTACATATTTTTTCCCTGCAATTGATATCTAGTCTCATAGTGTTGTGGTCAGAAAAGATACTTGATACGATTTCAATTTTCTTAAATTTACCAAGGCTTGATTTGTGCCCCAGGATATGATCTATCCTAGAGAATGTTCCACGAGCACTTGAGAAGAAAGTGTATTCTGTTGTTTTTGGATGGAATGTCCCATAAATATCTGTTAAGTCCATCTTGTTTAATGTATCATTTGAAGCTTGTGTTTCCTTATTTTCATTTTGGATAATCTGTCCATTGGTGAAAGTGGGGTGTTAAGGTTTCATAGTATGATTGTGTTACTCTTAATTTCCCCTTTTATGGCTGTTAGCATTAGCCTTATTTATTGTGTGCTATGTTGGGTGCATATATATTTACAATTGTTATATCTTCTTCCTGGATCGATCCCTTGATCATCAGGTAGTTCCTTCTTTGTCTCTTGTAATAGTCTTTGTTTTAAAGTCTATTTTGTCTGATATGAGAATTGCTACTCCATTTTTCTTTTTGATTTCCATTTGCATGGAATATCTTTTTCATCCCCTCACTTTCAGTCTGTATGTGTCCCTAGGTCTGAAGTGGGTCTCTTGTAGACAGCATATATACAGGTCTTGTTTTTGTATCCATTCAGCCAGTGTGTGTCTTTTGGTTGGAGCATTTAATCCATTTATCTTTAAGGTAGTTATTGATATGTGTGTTCCTACTACCATTTTCTTAATTGTTTGGGGTTTGTTATTGTAGGTCTTTTCCTTCTCTTGTGTTTCCTGCCTAGAGACATTCCTTTAGCATTTGTTGTAAAGCTGGTTTGGTGGTGCTGAACTCTCTTAACTTTTTTTTTTTTTTTAATGTATCTTTTTCTGCTCTTTTTTTTTTTTTGATTTATTTAATCTATTATTTTTTTTATTTTTGGCTGCGTTGGGTCTTTGTGTGGTGCACGGGCTTCTCACTGAGGTGGCTTCTCTTGTTGCGGAGCACGGGCTCCAGGCACGTGGACTTCAGCAATTGTGGCCTGTGGGCTTCAGTAGTTGTGGCTCACAGGCTCCAGAGCGCAGGCTCAGCAGCCGTGACACACAGGCCCAGTCGCTCCGCAGCATGTGGGATCCTCCCGGACCCGGGCTCGAACGCGTGTCCCCTGCATTGGCAGGCGGACCCCCAACCACTGCGCCACCAGGGAAGTCCCTCTCTTAACTTTTGCTTGTCTGTAAAGGTTTTAATTTCTCCTCGAATCTGAATGAGATCCTTGCTGGGGAGAGTAATCTTGGTTGTAGGTTTTTCCCTTTCATCACTTTAAATATGTCCTGACACTCCCTTCTGGCTTGCAGAGTTTCTGCTGAAAGATCAGCTGTTAACCTTATGGGGATTCCCTTGTATGTTACTTGTTGGGTCATAGGGTAGGCATATGTTTAATTTTGTAAGAAACTACCAGACCTTTCTCATAGTGTCTGTACCACTTTATACACCCTCCAACATGTGAGAGTTCCACTTGTTCCACATACTTGACAGAATTTCTTTTTTAGACATTCTGGTGGATGTGTAAAGAAAATATCATCTTAAAATTCTTTAAGAGGAAAACAATCAAATGACCCTGAAATCACACATACACGCACGTGTACACACACACACCCAGAATTCGTAGTGCTTTTGAGCCAAGCAGAATCAGGTATCTGTACACAAAGCATTTAGCACAAGGACAGTTAACACTTGTGGGAACCTATAGTATTTTAAGGAATTAAAAGATTGGAATTATGATTTTTTTCCCCCCAAAAAACAGGCTGTAAGCTTCCAAGGCCTTGCTAAGAAATTCCAGCTTTGAGCTCTGGCAAGAGTGGCACAGGCAAGGCCAGCAGTATTCACATTGCAGAACCTTAGTGCTAAAGCCTGGGGGACACATGATATCAGAATTCTTAGTCATTACTGTACGCATTTCCATTACAAAAGGGAAAACAAAAACACTACACTCTGGAGAGACTGGCTGACATGTAACCATTGAATTATGATTTCTTTGCTTTAGCATGCATGTGAAAAATCCTATCGATAGCAGAGATTCAGACCCTCCCCAAAATTACAAAGAAAATTGTATTCAGACACATGCCCTTCACTGAACCCAGGGATATTGCCCTCAGACCCCAGTTTAACAAGCTTGCGCCGGGGCTTCCCTTCTGGGGCCTGACTGTAGAGAGCAACGTGACAAAGAGAAGTGGTTTTAGATGGAGAGAGCCGGGTTTGAAATTGGGATCTGCTGCGTGCTGGCTGTGCGGTTCAGACAAGCCCCTCAACTTCTCGAAACCTCAGCTTCTGCATCTGTCAGAAGGAATGACAACCTTTCCTCCTTTCGAGGGTGCTGTAATGACTAGATTGTAAATGTAGAGCTGCTAGCACCGTGCAAACATGGAAGAGATGGCTGCTTTGGTTACAGGAGAAGTGGTTCCTCCTCTCTTCCTGCCCACAGGCCTCTCCTGGCTGCCCACCAGAGAGTGCCAAACTACAGGACCACTCATTCTCTGTATTCCCTCAGTGAGCTTGACTGAGAATTATGAGGAAATAATTTTGGGGTTTTTGTTTTGGTTTTTTTGAGGTACGCGGGCCTCTCACTGCTGTGGCCTCTCCCATTGCGGATGGAGCACAGGCTCCGGACGCACAGGCTCAGCGGCCATGGCTCACGGGCCCAGCCGCTCCGCGGCACGTGGAATCTTCCTGGACCGGGGCGTGAACCCGTGTCCCCTGCATCAACAGGCGGACTCTCAACCACTGCGCCACCAGGGAAGCCCTGAGGAAATGATTTTAATAGAAGCATTCATACCAAGTTATAAATGATGGGTGGGTTTAGCCTTCCAAGAAGAAAATTGTAATTCTAAAAGAATTGTTTTCATTCAAATGAATCTTTGGTTGTAAAAGGAGGTATTTGGGAGAGGCAGGAAGATAACCTGAGTTGGAAGCTTCAGTAAAAACCTAGCACTGCGGGGGTGTGATGGGCAAACTGTCCTCAGGCACTGCTCTTACCACAGAGGATTGTGAAGGGAATTATGACCTGACACAGCCCTGCAGAACCTCTGCGTGCAAAGCAAGTGGTGATTGGTTGTTTGAGGAGTACTTTGAGTTTCTGCTGCTGTCCATAACGAAGAGCCCATCAGAGACAGATGAGCCAATTTAGGGGCACAGGTTTATGGGGATGCAGCGTGCTCAGCTCAGAAATCGCTGAATGCAACATCCTGTGTGGAGAAAGGCCAGAGCCACCTCAGCAGACGGACCCGGTACCTCTCCTCTCCCCTCCTCCCTGTCCCCTGTTCTCCCTTCAGGGGCAGGTGCACATTTCCGTCCCAAAGGCAGGGTTGGACTGTGCATCTACTGGACCTTGGGCTTCATCTAGTTCCATCGAGACTAGATGGAACACAAAGCCTACACTGACCTCCCAGGAGGCCCACAGTTCAATCAGCTGGCCTGCAGAAATCAACGAAAGACAAGAAAGTGGCTTTCTGTGTAATCTGGGGAGCCATGGGACTTTGTTCCTAAAGGAGAGATGTATTGTGATTCAAAGAGAAAAGCTAAGCATTTAAAGATCACTTGCTTTTGAGCTAAAGCTGACTGAGAAAAAGTTGTATTCATTTGGTTATCAGAAATTCATACTGCACTCAGTAGCTTTGTAGCAAATGATCTTTATTTGTAAAGGAAAAACATAAAACAGTTGTTCACAGAAGAAATAAAAAGTTCCCATAGTTACGGGATAAATAAGCCACAGCCCTTAGTCACATATAAGACCAAGATCTCACACAGGCTGGCCGTGTAATTTTTTCTGTAATTATGTGGAATGAACTGTGCAGAATAATTCATACAAAACCCCTGTTTTAACACTTCAGTTTTACATGATTATTTTTCAATGGTTCAGTCAAGCTGGAACATTTTATTGTATCTGAAATATATGGGACTTCTGGCTGTTACAGCTGATGCTGCTAAACCATACTAATCTTCCCCCCATAAACAGTCCTACATACTCATCTGTCTTGTTTTTCAGGTTAACTTATTCCATTCATTCAGTGCTTACAAATGTGTGATGGTTTGAGAAACTGGAAGTAGGTGGATTTAGCAGCAAAGCAGCATGATTATAATCATGATAAAGCTAGGTGTGCCCCAGTAACCGTGTCTTAGTTATAAACACCAGAAATGCAGAACCCCAAAGAAAGCATATTTATTATTTCTAATGTTAATAACTGCACTAAACACTTGACAGATATGTACTGAGCATTAGCACAAAAAAATTGATACTGAGAAAGAACTAGGTGCAAAATTGAATCTAAAGTTCAGACTTTACGAAGAAACATTTAGTAAATTGTCTGTAATTGAAGTGCATTTGAAGAGCTTTTGGGTAAGGTTTTTTAATATCCTAGGCTTAAATTCAGATTGCTTTTATATTACAGGAAAAATGATAACATGTCTGAAATATAAACAGAGTACATATAAAAATCTTAAATTTTGTTTTAAATTTTGGTTTTTTGTCTTTCTGCATTTCTGCAGACTGTCAAAATGAGAACAGCTGACTGGAGATCTAGATGTCTTGCTTAGAAAGTATATCCCTTGGGTATCTCCCTGCTGTCAGGCTCAGGCATTCTATAAGTGTCTGGATGTAACAGAGAATTTGTAGTATTATCAGCTGGTGTCCATCTTTCATCTGTTCATATTATCTGTGCAACTTCTTGTTTTCTTGAATTTTTCAGTTTTTAATGAAATTGTTTGGTTGGAGATGTAACTGATACCATATTTAAAATCTCTTTTTCTTGCTTTACCAAACTTCTGAACAACTTTAGATTCACAAGGTTCATCGTGACTCAGGAGATAATTCTCAAACAGGTGAGAATACTTCAATTTCGCTCTTACATACTCAGGCGGAATTTGTGGGTTCAAGTCTAGGAATCACTCTGAAGAAGTCTGGATTGACAGTCACCACCCCAGAACTTGGATTGCTGATATCTGAGTGCTGATACTGAAAGGTCTGAGAGCGAGGTTAAAAGCAGGATCCCTTAAAAAGCTTTGAATCTTCATTCATGGCACCCTTTTCTACTGAATGCCTTCTTCATCCTGGTTTCTTTTGCTGACTAGAAACCATGGAGCGCAAGATAAACTCAAAATAGAGAGGGGCCCGAAAGTCCAGGGGACACACATTATTATACCATAGTTAGTCTTCCCTTTCTTTGCAGCAGTCAGTGACTACATACAATTAGAAAATGTGAATGGGCCCTCGCCAGGCAGTCAGGAGCAGCAAATCACCATTTCAGCTGCCCACATCCTCTCATCATACCTTGAGCAAGACTCTCACTGTCTGACTCTTGGTTTCCTCTGCCATAAAAAGAGGAGGCCGAACCGAATGACTTCTACATTTGAAAGGTCTAGAATTCTTTGATCATTAGAGGGGAAAATCAGTCTGCTACCAAAGATTTAAAATTCTCGTTCCTGCACACACACCACACATTCTCTCCCTTGTTGGTGGCTTTCCCAGCCACTGAGGCATAAAATTGGACCCTGGGCTACTTACTTTAGTGCCTTTCCTGGATTCTAATATGGACCATATTTTCACCTACTCAGAAAGATTTCACTTGATCTTTGTGAGCTTCAGTTTCTTCATTTGTAAAATGAATTAACAATGCCTATGAGAATTAAAGGGGAAAATGTATATAATGTCTAGCAGTACCTGGCGTTTAACTGTTTGGTATCCTTCTCCCCTTCCCTCCACACTTGTTTCTCTGTCTCTCTCTTTCACAGATGTTTTAGTTTATTTCTTTAACCCAGTGAGAGTATTATTTTAACTTACTTAAGAGCCTCTGAGTGTCAAAAGCTGTTATAAGCATTTTCGTATCCTTCACAGTGCCCAGTATTGCCTTGCACATAATAGACACTCAATAAATATAAAACACTGATTAACGGAAACCCTCCCATCTTGGAAAGCATAAGTTCCACCATTTATTAACTCTTGGACCTTAAGCTACCCACATAATCTCTCCAAGTTTAAATTTCCTCATCAGTAAAATGGGGATTGCACTATGTAGCTTTCAGAATTGTAATGATTATGTAAGATAATTATACTTAAAATAAATAGTAAAGCACAATGTCTGGTGCATAGTAGGTACTCAGTAAGTGGTAGCTATTTTTTTTTTAATTGACGACACTGTATGCTTTTTTGCCACTGAGTACAGCTATTTGAATCTCTCTTACGCTTCTTTTCTCTGGTTTTAAAGTTCATTCCACAACAACTTTTGAGAGAATGAATAAATGAATTCTTTGATTTAAATGGCCTTTATTGAATAAATAATTTCTCCAAACTTTTAGTCTTTTCTATTGCTATAGATTTTCTTAATTTTAGCTGAGATAAAAGTCAGAAAGAATAAGCATTATCCATCTTTGAATAATTATTTCTAGTGAATGATTTAGAATTCAACCAGCCAGCCTGGGCTATAGCCTCCCTAGTTTAGTTTTATTTGGAAACTACATTTTGAGGAATTCTTGTGCTCTTTAATCCTGAATTTGATCTTAAATATTTAATAAGTTGGACTTAATTTGTTATCTGGTAAACAACTGTTAGGAATGTGTAAGATTATTACATTCCTAAATGTAATAGGCTAAATCCAATGTCTTGCAAGTGACCACTATTAGTTCCTCAGGGTTTGAAAGATGTAATATGATCTTAACAGTATAATTCTATAGGTATCTTATAAAAAAATACTGAAACTCAAATCCAAGGCTAAGAAAATTATTAAGGCAGGGTCTGAAAGAAAATTAGGCAAAGAGGTAGTAAAATAGTTTGTTAGGTGATTTAAGACAAGGTCTTATGGCTGTCTATGTTGTTCAGATTAACTTTATAATAGTTCTGCCTTCCACTTTATGCTGTATAAATATAATTCAAGTTTCGTTACTGATTTAACCTTTTTAAAATTGAATCAGATGTTTAATGACATTAAAGTAAATGGTTAAAAAGGTGATCTAGAGAAATATCTGACATATTATAAAGTGATAGCAAGTAGTAGAATAATATTATAACATGATCCCACGTTTGCTTAAAAAGAAGGTATACGTGCAGATGAACAAATGTAATTAATAAAAATAGGCAAACATGAACTTTATATTTACTATGTAGCAGGCACTGTTCTAAGTGTTATCTATGAATTAACTTGTTTACATCTCACAACAGCCTATGAATGAGATGCTATAACTATCCCCACTTTGCAGGTGTGGATACTGAGACACAGAGAAGGAACTTTCCCAAAGTTACACAGCTATTAGATGGCATAGTGGAGATTGGAGTTTTGGCAATTTGGCTCTGGAACTGGTTCTCTTAATTACTATGCTCTCTTGTACTTTTTTTTGGTGTCAGTAGACAATTCTTTAAAAAGCATTGCATCTTTTTTTCTTTCTTGGAATATGACCATTTATCAGTGTCTAAGAAAAGCATCCCCCTGCTGAAACCTGCACATCTGCCTCCTTTCTGCACAGTGAGGAGAAATTCTGTGTTATGGTTAAGTTTCTCTCCTTGCCCATGGGTTACTCCTACAAGAAGCAAATGCCCTGAAAATGCATTTTTCTGAAGCCACCTCTGCTGCCCTGACATTTTTATCCTTTGGTCCTCACTGGTAGCATGCACCGTTTGATTAGATCTCACATTAATGTGACAGCACATTTTGAGCATTAAATTCAAAGTCTGCAAAGACTTACACAGATTTTTTAAGTGTTTTTTTTTTTCCCCCCTCAGAAAACAAGGACAAAAGTGAGAGTTAAATTGTTAGAATTTGTTCGGATTAGAAAACTGCTTTTTCTTCTCTTCATTCCTGGGATCAACAGTCTGCATCATTTGATGAAATCATATCCTCAGGAGAACCTAGAAAACCATCAAGAGGTCTTTTACAGAGGGACCTAAAATTGGTCCAAATCAGTTTCTCAAACTCTACTCTCTGTGAATTTGACTAGTATTTTATTTCCTCAAATATCCCCATAAAAGCCTTCCCCACCCACTGAAATATATTGTCCTTCATGTCAAAATGAACCCCTCAAAATTTCCCCCAAGTTTTTTTTTTTTTTTTGGCCGTACGCGGGCCTCTTCACTGTTGTGGCCTCTCCCGTTGAGGAGCACAGGCTCCGGACGCACAGGCTCAGCGGCCATGGCTCACAGGCCCAGCCACTCTGCGGCATGTGGGATCTTCCCAGACTGGGGCACGAACCCCTGTGCCCTGCATCGGCAGGCGGACTCTCAACCACTGTGCCACCAGGGAAGCCCTCCCCCAAGTTTTAATGTTTACTTTCAAGAAGATATTTATTAATGGAACTAAGTAACCCTTAATAATAAGCTCCATTACAATGTAATGTGGTACCACAAGGAAAAGATGTCATTTTACAATTAATATGACTGATAATCCTGTGTGTGTTGATGATTTGAAGAGACAGTGGCTCACTATTTCTTAAAAATATTTTACAGTGCTTAAAAAGTAACCTTGTTTTCTTTGGAGAATGAGGGAAAAAATATGTCCAAACTTTGCCTGTGAATAAGCTTGAAAACTAATCACTCTCCATTACTAATCTGAAATCCTCAGAGTCTCATTCATTCAGACACAAGAACAGGAGGAAAGAGTCCATTGATGTGAAATCAATATCATCTCGAGGCAGTGATGGTAAGTTTTTCACATTTCCTTGACTCTAAAGTGTAGAAAATGACACAGGAATCTATTTAAGAATTCCTGAGCATATAAACAAAACCCCAAGGAATAGGATTACAACTAAACTGGCTTTTTTCCTGTAGATGGAAAAAACTTTAGGCCTTTTTATTCTTTTTTTTACTTTTTATAGTCTTTGCCTTCTCTGTGAAATGACTCCATGCTTGTTCCTTTATGGCCTAACGTGTGTTAGGCCACATAACCACTAGAGCAGCTCAGTTTCAATAGCTAGGTCACTCTTAGCTGCTATCCTTCAGGTCACAATGGGAAACCTGAGCCTGAGGGAAGTGGTTGAACTAGCAAGGACCAAAGACTCTAGGGATAAGATGTATAATTCATAGAGGAAGATGGATAGACCACAAGGCATGCAAGGGATTGGGACCAAGAACGTGAAGGAAGAAAATGGACTGAAATTTATCCCGATGGGCTGAGGGTGTAGATAGATGAAGAGGGTATCCATTTTAGAGGATAATGGATGAGGGCATTTCAGCTGGATTAGTTCAGTTTTCAGAATAGAGTTTGAGATGGGATCATCCATTATCTCTCCAAAGCATGGGAGAAGTGAAGGCTGAAGAGTATAGAAGGGCAGCAATGGTGGCTGCTCTGGCCGTGGAGATGGCTACAAAGATGGCTGACCGGCAGGCAGGCTCTGCTGACATCGGCTACATTAAGTCATCAGATCTATAACGTGCGAGTTCTGTTCCCTCCTGCCTGCCTCTCAGGGAGGGGTAGGAAGATCTGATGAGAACAATGCTTTTAAAATAAAGCTTCTACCTTTTGGATTTTGAACCACATGTAAAGATAGGACATTTTAGATGGAGAGAATAATGGGTGAAGGAATTTCAACGGGATTAGCTCAGTTTTTACAGATGAGAGCTAGACCCACCGTGGGCTCCTGGTGCTAAGAACCTAAAGTCTTAGGAGTGCCTGGCCCTAACTCAGAATGAGAGGGGCTCATTCTTCTGCCCACCCCACCCTGGCCACGGATCGTGCCTCCCCTCCTACACTGCAGTCATCCAGTTACCCGGCCTGTGGCTGAGGACTGAAAGTGACGGAACTGCCCAAGTTGGTCTTTTAGTGACTTACGGGAAAGTAACTCCTGGGGGATCATTAGGCTGTTGGGATGAGGCCTCCGGATCCCATCACGCTTCTCTGAAATCCCCCTGTGGACCTGAGACTCATAAAGCCTTCCTGTCATCAATGTTCCAGGCCATACCACCCTTTCCAGTCCCTGGCAAGTAGTGGCTGAGCTCTCAGCCTTTTAGGACTAAGAGATGGGTGAATTCATTGCTTTATGGGGAGCAGTGGAGGACAGTAGTCCTGTGGGAATCAGGCCCCCAAGTCCGTGCAGGGTTCCTTTGCTGCACTTAAGCGCAGCTGAGCCACCAGAACCAGATACAACTTTCTTGACTTCTCTCCAGCACCAAGCCTACAGAATCGTCGCTATCCATCCATGGCAAGGATCCATTCCATGACCATCGAGGCTCCCATCACAAAGGTGAGTAGCAGCTGCTGCCCCTACTCTGCAATCAGGGCCACTGAACACTAGGCTATATTCTGGAGATAAAGTGATGAATGGCATACTATTACCTATATCATGGAGTTTACAGTCTAGTAAAGGAAACAGACATTAAACAAATAAACACATAATAAATACGTAGTTATAAATTGCAATAACTGCCATAAAGGAAAACAACAGGTTTCTATGAGGGAAAATTAGGTTAGGGCCCTAGTCTGGTTGGGTGAGAGGGCTGGTCAGGGAGGGTCTCTCTGTAGAGGAAGTAATGTTTGAAGTGGGACCTGAAGGATACAAAGATGTTAGGAGAAGAGGATTCTAGGCAGCAGGCACAGCAAGGCATGAGCACTGAGGTGGGAAAAGGAGGGAATGGAGCAAATGAGGACCTGAAAGAACGTCAGGTGTGACTGGAGCTTGGAGAGCAGAGGGGACACGGAGTTGTGCCGGGCTCAGTTCATTCTGGCCAACAGAGCTGTAATAAGTTTATATTTTAGTTCATGTGCAACGGAAACCACTGAAGAGTTTAAAGTGGGGGACTGACATGACCAGATAACGTTTATTGAAAATAACACCAAGCTGCCATGCAGAGAATGGACTGGAGATGGCAAGAGTGAAAGAGAAGAGGACAGTTAGGGACCTTTTCCAGAATTCTAAGCAAGAAATTGTGTCAGCTGTGCTAGAATTACAGCAGTGGAGGTGGAGAGAAATGAGTAGGTCAGGAAATATTTGGGGGTAAATTCAGTTCGTCCTGATGATGAATTATACTGTCAGGTAGGGAGAGAATTGAGGGAAAGTGATATGTCAACCGGGGCCTCCCAGGGTTTTGGTGTGAGCACAAGATTAATAGAAGTGTTTTTTTCACGGCAGTGTAGAAACCAGAGGAGTACAGCTCTCGTCTTTCATTTTCTGTTAGGTTTACTTGCTTGCTTTGGGAAGAGGAGAGCAAGGTGTGAGTTTAGTTTTGGATGTGTAAGTAAGATATTCCAATAGATATGTCAAGCAGGCAACTGAATATATAAATCTGAAAGTCAAAAAGGAGTTCAGGGCTGGGATATAAATTTGAGAGTCCTGGGCATGTGGATCGTATGTGTCCAAAGTTATAGAAATGAAAGAGCTCATCTCTGAAAGGCCTGTGGAGTGAGAGGAAGGCCCAGCACTAGTCTCTGAGGAGCTGCAACCTGTAGAAGAGCTAAAGGAGAAGGATCAGCAAAGGAGCCTGAGAAAATGTAGTCCCTGAAGTAAGAGAAACACCGGCATAGGGTGGGATGAGAAGCATGCTTCAGTATAAAGAGGGTGGTGCCGTGAAAGCGCTGCTCATTTTGAACAGTAAGATGTGTTATCATCTGATTTATTTTGGATTCTAGGCGCATGAGTGAGTTTTGAGAAGAAGAATCCTAATGTCCTCAAATTGATTCTTTCTCTCTCTTTACTTCCTTAGGTTATAAATATAATCAATGCAGCCCAAGAAAACAGTCCTGTCACAGTAGCAGAAGCCTTGGACAGAGTTTTAGAAATTCTACGGACCACAGAACTGTACTCCCCTCAGCTGGGTACCAAAGATGAAGATCCCCACACCAGTGATCTCGTGGGAGGCCTGATGACTGTGAGTGATGAGGAAAAACCAGAAATGCAGGACAATGTTAAGTGCACTCCAGAGAACATATAACATGTAACATATAAACTGTCACCTTTAGGTGTAGAAATACCTGCTGTATGGGCTAACATGAGCATAACCAGAAGCAGTTGCAGGAGCACAAATGACTAATTTGTCCTCTGAATTTGTACTACAGGAAGGAGTAAATAGACAGTTGATTGAAGGCTAAATATCACAATGGAGCCCTTTTCTACTTCTTCCCCTTGACCTGGTGTAGCACTCCACTGAGGGTTATGGCTAGGCTTCCTTGGACCTCAGGTTCTTTATATAATGAAAGCGTTGGTACTTAGATGACGGCACTGGTTTCCAAAATCTTAGCTGTAGAATTCTTTCTTTAAATAAAACCTTTATAATAGAGTTCCCTTTATAATCAATAAAAGCAGAGTGGAGCTGCCGTGACTCAGTATGGGGAGGGGAGGAGGAGCCGCCCCCTGCCGGCACTCCAATACCACCATTTGTAACCACTAAAAGTAGCTTATTTCTAAGGAGTCCTCCTGTGCTAGTGTTTTTGCTGTGATCTACTTGGCTGTAATCATAATCTATCAGCAAGTGAAGAAAAATGAGAAAATTCAAATTATTCATTTGTGCTCCCTATTGGAGACTGAAGCTGGAAGAATTCTTTGGGAGAAAAACAAAGTCCAAGAGTCATCGAAGAGTTTTACTTTGAAGTTTTCTGTCTAGTCCTGCCACCAAATGCTGAGTGTTGACTGGCTTTCGGGTCCATCCTCCTTGTTCCTACTAAAGGTTTCTGGTGAGCCTGTAATTTGAGTGACCTCCTGATCCTTTTGAGCCCCTCGGCTGGCCTTGGTTGCCCCATCCCAATGCAGTGTAGACTTTAGTTCTAAAGAACACTGGCAAGGTGTGTTTGTGTGTTTGCCATCTGCAGCCAACGTGAATGGACTTAGAGATCATCATACTAAGTGAAGTAAGTCAGACAGAGAAAGACAAATACATCACTTATATATGGAATCTTAAAAAGTGATACAGATGAACTTATTTACAAAACAAAAGTAGACTCACAGACATAGAAAACAAACTTACGGTTACCAAAGGGGAAATGTTGGGGGGAGGGTGGATAAATTAGGAGTTTGGGATTAACAGATATACACTACTATATATAAAATAGATAAACAACAAGAACCTACTGTATAGCACAGGGAACTATATTCAATATCTTGTAATAATGGAAAAGAATCTGAAAAGGTGTATGTGTGTGTGTGTGTGTGTGTGTGTGTGTGTGTGTGTGTGTGTGTATATATATATATATTTATATATAAAATCTCCAAATCACTTTGTACCTGTAACTAACACAACATTGTAAATCAACAATACTGCAATTAAAAAAAAAAAATAGAACACTGCCAAGGGTCTGTCAGGAGGCTGGCCACTGCAGAGCTGCAGAACCATTGTGGTTCCTAGAACAAGTTATCTGCCCTCCTTTCCCCTGCTGCCATACCATGTTGGGCTTCCCCTCCAGGTAATGCTGTGAGGAACCAGTACAAGTTCCACCTGTTTTATGTAGCATTAGGGAAGAGAAGAAAGAAAGATTAAGAACAGAGGAGTTCCTTGTGATACCTGCCTTAGAGGCAGGACAGTTATGGCCATTGTTACTTATCAATTTATCCAGTTTTGACAATTAAGCTCTTGGCCTAAAGATCCAGAGAGTGACTTCAGGAGAGCCCTTCATTAATACTTTAAACCTTAGCACATACTTTCTGAGGATGACAAATAAGCAATTACAAATGGCTTTTAAGCAGAGGTCTAAATAATTAGGTACTCAGGGGTAGAAGGTAGAGGGCAGGAAAATGAGATGCAAGAACAGCTGGGGACTAAAGTTCACGAGCCTACTAAATGGCAGAACTCCCTTATGCTGGCCTTCCAAAGACCTCAAATCCAGAAACTTCCTTTAAAGGCTAACAGTGAAGCTCATGTTATAAGACAGAAACTACAGCTGGAAAAGAGTTAATTTAGATGTTAGTCAAAAATTAGCCCAACCTTTTAAAGGTTTTACATTAAATCATCCCCCAGATGTGGCCCATGGCTTTGGCTCCCCAGGACGCAAATCTAAGAGCACAAGAATAACACAGTCCTTGTGAGGGTAATTGGGGTCCTTTCAAATTAACATGCACCCGAAGCAAGATCACTTCTGTGATTTCATTATGTGGCTTCAATATGCAACAAGAGAAAGATGGCATGAGAACAGAGCTAACTCACAGCTCAGGTGTGAGACCCGAATGCAGTCATAGCCACTTAATTCTCAATTCTCCGTCTCCTGGGGCTAACAGCCTTGGAAAGGAGAGTATCCACTGTTTTGTAGCCATTGTTCTCGCTTGATTTTGAGCTTCAACTTGGAGTTCCAGATTGACTGGGTTATTCAGGATTCAAATCTCTTTGGCTAATAAAAGAAATGAGAGAGTAATGATAATGGCATATAAAGCATGCTTCTCATAGCATCTTTCTTTATTCCAGGATGGCTTGAGAAGGTTGTCAGGAAACGAGTATGTGTTCACTAAGAGTAAGTTGTCCTCTATCCACTTGTTACTGATAACCTGTCTCTGGCCTTTTGTCTCCCTCAGTGTTGTGATTATTGTTTGGGAAGGGCCTTGGTGATACTTCCTATTCGTCTCATTGGAGTTTAAGCATCTCTATGGTCTACATTTGAAAGCAGGTCTCCTAATATAAATTACTTCTCTGAGCGCTGTCAGAATAAGAATTGCAAATCTCTCTATATTTAAACAGTTAAACTGAATTATTTTTCTATTGGGGGGTCCTGAAGTTTAATAATGTAAGAGAACCCTGAAGGGAAAATCTTCTTACCCCTGGAAGTTCAAGACTTTCTTTCTAGCAGCAACCATGAAGATGACAAATGCTCAGCAGCACTCAAGATTCCACAATTACCCACCCTTCCTGCCCCGTCTGTTTGCTCAGATGTGCCCCAGAGTCACAGTCACCTTGGGATGCCAGTGACCATCAACGATGTCCCCCCTTCTATCGCTCAATTACTTGATAATGAGGAAAGCTGGGAGTTCAACATCTTTGAATTGGAAGCTGTGACACACAAAAGGTATGTGGCTTCTCTGGCTATAGGCAGAGGGAGGATTGATGGGACACACTCAAGACTTTCACATCTGGAAACTTTGAGGGAGATGTGAGTCCTTGCTACAAGTGACCTCCCAGGTTCTGGTTTTCATGCCATGCTGGAGGAGTGTCAAATGCGCAGAGAGACTGTGGCCCCTTGAGTGAGCTCCTTTATGGAGAAGAGAGTATTAGCGGGTAAGATGTAGGATCAGCCTGGTGATAATGAAGAAATACTGAGTGTCTTCTTCAGATCTACCCAGGTCATTCCTTTGTGCCAGTGAGCCAAGAGTTCTAAGTATTCTCAGCCCCAAACTTGTTGAAGTCCCACCTTACAAAATGAGTTTGAGAGCACTGTAGACTTTTCTTTTGATCCATCCTATAGGCAGGGGAAAGATTAGATAACACAGAAAGTCCTCTTCTATTACAGAAGTCCATTTTCTTCCAGGGGTGTTGGATATGAATGATAACTATAAATAAGTAACTTAATTCTAAATGACATGACTTTGCTGAACCCACACAAGCCATTCCTTTTGTCCTTAAGCTCAGTAACTTCTTCAGGGGACACGGGAAGTGCAAAGCTTATGTGGAAGCAGAGACGGAGAGGGACTGTCAGGGACCTCTCTCTTGGTTGTTAGAGCCACTGAAGGGCGGATGACTTAAGACAGTCTAGAAGTCCTTTGGATTAACCACCACAAGGCACCTAGTTTTAAAGAAGTGGCTGGTGAGGAGGAGATGCTGTATCACCTTCTGATTTGGAGACGACGTATTTTTATACCCCTGTGCCTACGAAGCATCAGGAAAGAAATGACTCAATTTCCCAGTAGCTTCAAAGAAAGCAGCTTCTGGAGCAGTGAATAGAGTGAATCAGAGGTTTTTTTCCCCTGTTTTCCAGGCCATTGGTTTACCTGGGCTTAAAAGTCTTTTCCCGGTTTGGAGTATGTGAATTTTTACACTGTTCTGAAACAACCCTTCGGGCCTGGCTCCAAGTGATTGAATCCAACTACCACTCCTCCAACGCTTACCACAACTCCACTCATGCCGCTGATGTCCTGCACGCCACTGCCTTCTTCCTCGGAAAAGAAAGAGTGAAGGTAGAATTTTGATATCACAATCTAGTTACCTGAATAGATTTTAGAGATCTAAGAACTCAATCTTAATAAATATGTTAGGCAAACAACTATTTTGGAACCAATTTTGACAGTTTTTTTGAGCTACCAAACTGACTGGTCCTTTTGGTGTTGTAAACGCATGGCATTTTCTCCTAGCCCTCCCTTCCCACAAATGCTTAAAATAATAATTTATGCCACTGTAGAGACTCTTTTATATGTCTGGCTGATCCATGAACCCATTCTCCAAATGTTCACTAGGAGCTCTTTGTGATACTGGGTTAGAGGACAGAACTTAATTAGTATAAATGTTTACCAGGTCTGGAGGTTAAATTTTAGGATCAGAATTTTGTCATTGGTATATTACAATCCAGACAGTAGTGAGCCATTCAGCATCCTACTGATTTACATACATATATATGTGTGTTTTGTGTAGGTATGAATGTGTATATCTGTATATTAATGACTTGTATAATTCTGCAAGAGTTCCAAGTTCCTTAGTCTTAGAAGTCAATACTGTCATTTACAGGTGCTGATTTGTAGGGCAGTCCTATGTATACCCCACGTATAGCTGGCAAAAGATCCCCATCTCCCCTCTTCCCCAACTACCATCACTTTCACAGTGAAGCTTGTAATTCCTTGGCTACAATTAGAAGTGAAGCTTAGAATATAGATACCCTTGGGACAAGTGCTGTATAGAGACAGGTTCACATCTATCTGCAAATGCTTAACATTCAATCATTTTCTGACTTAGTCTTAAGACCCTAGGTACTTAAGGAGACAAGTGGTAGTGGGATAGGTAGACAGAGCAGAAATGGCACCAAAATGGGGAGGGGGAATGTTCCCTTCTCAGTTTTGCCAAAGACTGATCCTGGCATTTACTTTCATCAGCAAGAAAGCAGAGTGTCATTCAAGAATGATGGTTTGGGCTTTCCTGGTGGCGCAGTGGTTGAGAGTCCGCCTGCCGATGCAGGGGACACGGGTTCGTGCCCCGGTCTGGGAAGACCCCCCATGCCACGGAGCGGCTGGGCCCGTGAGCCATGGCCGCTGAGCCTGCACGTCCGGAGCCTGTGTTCCACAGCGGGAGAGGCCACAACAGTGAGAGGCCTGCGTACCACAAAAAAAAAAAAAAAAAAAAAGGATGGTTTTGAAGATTTTTATCTCCTACTTTTAAAAAAGGTGATATCACAGGGGATAACAGCCTATGTTTCTATAGTGCTTTTCTTTGAGGGGCTAAGATACTTCCAGATTCCTACTCCAGGTTCACATTCCTCCATTTTACATTACATGAGATATTATACAGCTTAGGCTGCACACTGCCAAATGAGGACAGGACCTGGGCGTTAACGCTGAGACCAAAGTGACCTATAGGCATTGCAGCCTTGAGTTAAAGATGAACCCCACTTAAGCAGAAGCACTCTAGAAAAATACAGATTAAATGCTTGATAAATTATGGAATGCGTAGTCACTTTATTATCTCCTTTCCTCTCCCTCCCCTAAAATAAGAAATTTTCTTTAAATTGTTTGTTCTGCTAGCACATTCAGAGTCTGATTGAATTCTCAAATAGCAATACAAACAAGTCTAAGACTAGATACAATATGCTTATAATCCAAAAGACATTTTCTGAGAGGCCAAAGAATCAGAAAATTTAGAGCTGCAAAGAACCCTGGAGAATTGGGCTGGAAGGGACTCCTGAGGTCAGAGGTTTTAAGCAGCCCAAGATCACTGGTTAGTCCACCATGAGGCGCTTCGAGTGGGATTTATTCCTGAGGTGTCTTTCACCAGACCTGCTGCCACTGACAAAGAGAGTCAGAAAAATGTTTTTACCAAATATCCATGTCATCTTTCACCCGTAATTTCTTTATAAAGCTAAAATTCTTAATGTCACTATGGCATAGCTCCACATCCTCAACCCAGCCATATAGATAACATGTCCAGAGCTGACATTCCCCTTCAATTTGTTGCACACCCTATCCCCTTCCCACTCTTACCAGTTCCCAAGAACCACTGCAAGTGGAGAGATCAGGGTAGCCAGAATTCTTTTGTTATTCTCTGAGTGAGTGACTATTTGTCCTAGAAAAGGAACTGTTTGAAAGGCTAATCTAGAATGGAGTCCATTCTGGCCATTCTGCTTCAGTGTGATCCAAATCTATTCCTGCT